>NC_091635.1:61317988-61618849 GCF_027580195.1 Bos mutus | reverse complement strand
AAAAAGACAGATATGAGATGTCACCAATGTGGAAAATTAGGACATATTAAAATAGACTGTATAGGAAGAAGGTAGTCAGTTGATAAATTATACTATAGGCTCTGATGCCACTCCTATTTGTATTCATTTTGGAAGAATATGCATTAAAACAGGATGTCAAAAGTGGCTGTCAGTTGTAAAAAAAAAATCAAATGAGGAGACTTCCCTCTTTCTGTTAATTGCCCTTACTTTTTTAGAATAAGAGGAAACTTCCAGCATGATGAATCCACCTGACCTTCCTGGTTGCATTGCTGAAATTAGCCATGGTGTTGAAAATTGGTTAAGATGGAAATTATGTAAAGGATAAGAAGGTCACTTATTATTAAGTGTTGCAGAACGCTCCATTATTGATTGGGGACCCCGAGGAACCTCTAAACTTATAGAATCTAAAATGTCTTCCCCATGGGTATATAATGAAAAGACAATTAGTACTTATGGTAGTCAACCCCTCATATGGCATGGGGTACGATTAGCTCCCCCTGTGCCTTGTCTAGATCATTATCCTATTCATGATGAATTATGGAAAATACCCATGGCATTAAAAGAATTAATTGCTTGGAAGGGACCATATACTAAATATATTTTAAGTGACCCAAAAGCTACCTTTAATTTTACAAAAAACTCTACCCACACTATTCAGATTTGTGTAAGAATTCCTTTTGTTTTTATGATTGGACCAGCAAAATATGATCCCAATTTGGGATTAGTAACATGTATTAACTGTTCATTTTATATATATATAAATAATACCATTCCTTTTGATGAAAGTTGGCAGAGTTTTTATATTCTTAAAACCAGAACTGGCATATGGGTTCCAGTTGATTTACAACAACCTTGGCAAGAAAGCCCTACATTATATGTTATTGAAGAAATATTAAAAAATCTTAAATGTGTTAAACGTTTTGTGGAATTACTAATTGCTGCAATCTTAGGCATTATTGCAATTACCACTATGCCAGCCATAGCTGGAATGGCTCTTCATACTGTACAAACAGTTCTGTACAAAATGAACTGTACAAACAGTTCATTTTATACAAGAATGACATACAGACTGATGCCCTTTGGACCACTCAACAAAACATTGATGGAAAGTTGGCCTCCCAAGTGGCCGAACTTAACAATCTGTTATTTTATTAGGAGATCAATTAGTCAGTTTACAAAAACAGGTGAGACTAAGATTTGATTGGAACTATCCTTCCTTTTGTGTAACGACTTTCAAATGTAATAAGACATAATTCAATTTGGATAAAGTTGAACAACACCTATTGAATCAAGGTAATATTTCTGTAGATATTCAAGATCTACAACACAATATATTAAAAACTTCTAATAAACATCTTGATGCAATTTCTGGATCAGATTTTCTTGATACTGTTGCTGATAATCTTTCTTCTCTTAATCCTTTAAAACAGATCAAGACATTTGGATATGGAATTGCTCTGGTTATGGGAGTGCTATTAATTATGTGTTTGTGTTTCTGTATAGTCTGGAGAAGAACGATCAAGAGACAATGAAACCAACAATGACAATGAAACCAACAACAGCAACTAGCATTTCTCACCATTTCTCATCATGTGAAAAATCAAAAAGGGGGACATGTAGGAGACAAGAAGAATAAAAGAAAAGCAGGCCCTGGCAAGGGCCACAAAAGAAATTTATAATTATTGATAAACTGGATGCTATAAGGCATGAGACTCTTGGAACAAGTCCAGAGGGAACAGTTCATAATCTTGAAAACAAGATATGATCCTGGGGTCGGAAAACCGACCCCAGACTGTTTCTCAACTGGCGTCTCAGAGTCACGTGTTTTATGTATCTGGTGGAAAATCTACAGATAAGAATATTAGTCTTAGTTACTGATTTGTTATTAATTACTGTTTCCTAATTACTCAATGGTTAATGGTCATTTGGTTCTTTGGCTCTGAAGGCCACATGAGTTACAGTTTAACTCCCCACATATTCTTTCATTCACAGCTGAAAGTATAATAAAGCTGGCTTGGATTCAGTTTCAGCACCTTAACCTTGGAGCAGTATTGGTCCCCTGATCCTCGATTTTCTCTGCTTTCTTGTGTCTCGTTTCTCATTCTCTTGCCCTATCACGCTTTCAGAAACCTTGCTTGTTGAGCTCGTCTCGACAGATTAATAGATTCAGCATAGGGATTATGATTGTATAAAACACACAGTGTTTTGTCAGTAGAAAAGTTGGTAGAGGGTCTTGCATATATGAAAATACAGGGAACAAACAAAGCAGACAACCATAGTGATGTGGGAACCACATGTCTGGAGAGCTTTCCTCCTCCCTTCCTGACTCAGGTTCTTCAGAAATTGCAGGATGACTCCATAGGAGACGAGTAAGAGCAGAAACACAATAGAGCAGATCAGTCCTCCATTGGCCACAACTAAGATGCCAATGATGTAGGGGTCAGTACAGACGAGTTTCAATAAGGGGTACATGTCACACATAAAGTGTTCAATGACATTGGGGCCACAGAACGGGAGCCTGTAAATAGTGCTAAGTTGAATTACTGAGTGCACAAAACCAACTGTGCAGGACAGCACCAGCAGAATAACACAAACCCTCTGTCTCATGATCACCAAATAATGCAAGGGCTTACAGATGGCCACATAGCATTCGTAGGCCATTGCTAAAAGAAGAAAGACCTCTGATCCATCAAAAATGTGCTGTATAAACAGCTGAATCATGCAGTAATCAAAGGATATGATATTTTCTGCAAAGAACAAGTTTGATATCAATCTGGGTGTAATACAATAGGAATAAGTGACATCCATAAATGATAAGCAAGCAAGAAAAAAATACATTGGTGAGTTCAGGGTCTTACTGAAAGTTATAGTCACAATAATGAGCAGGTTGCCCAACACTGTCAAAATGTAGAAGAGCAAGAACATAATAAAAAGGACTTTCTGCTCCTTTGGATTCTGTGTGAGGCTCAGGAGGGCAAAGCAAGTTACATTGTTCCTTGGTTCCTTCTATTCTGGACAGGAGCTGAGTTCACATATTATGAAGCAGTTTACCTCGAAAACAAGGGGGAAAGCTTTTAGAAGAGACACAAATTTTGCTTTCTATTTATACATTCAAATGAAAGAAGATGTATGGAATATCTATTTGTGTACAGTAGTTCATAGACAACATTGTGATACCCTAGTTGATTAAGTCATAGTTCCCTACACTCAATAATAAGTATCAGAAAATACCAGATTGGTTTCTTAAGTGCTATAAGAATACTGAGACAGTGCTAAGTATCATAGTGTAAGAATATCACAATTAAACCAGAATCAGAGAGTTCTTACCAGGAATAGCAGTGCCTTACTGAGTTTTTAAGGAAAAATTAAAGGACAGGAAAAGATTGGAAGATAATTGTATGTAAATTTCTAAAATACCATTGATAAAGTCAATATGGATAATACTTGAGACTAGTTAAACTGATATACATATTCCCTGTGGGTAGATGAGTCTATGAAGAGAAGGTCACTGTCCTGGATTGCATTAGAATTTACTGAGAAGTCTTTCTGTGTGTCTGTATTTCAATGTCTCCAGTTTCCTGCCCTATAAATGCTGATGTCATCCAATGTCATGTCTCCAGCCCCTACCTCCACCCTTTTGTTGACACTTGTATGAGCAGTATCTTCAACTTTGGATATCTGGATCTGGATATCTATTTAGTATATATAACAAAACTTTTTGAAGGTTTTCCTTATTATTGGTACCTCCTTCAAAAAATCTGACAGTGCTCATCACTCCACTTTTGCAGTCATATTACAACTTTCTTTCTTTAACAAATCCTGTTGTCTCTACATTCATATTGATTCACAAATTTGATTATTTCCTATCTCCCCATTTCCTTTCTAGCCCACAGCACTAGCTTCCTGCCAAGTCTTTCCACTTTTATTCTGCCCTCCAACAACTTGGCTTTCTGAAACAGCTCAAATTACACTCTTTACATTTTGTTCTGATTATATCATTCAACTGCTCAAAATAGTTTTAGTGGATTCCAATCATGCTCTTATACTTTAATGTATCAAGATTAGTATTTATAATAACAAGTACTGTAATTACTTATTACCTTTCTATAACTGATGAAAATGAGGTCCATAATATCTCATTAATTTTCTCAAGGGCAAACATTTTTAAGTGATAAAACTAGAATCGGAAACTAACTTTGACATATTTCAATTAGTTCCTTACATTGTAAAGAAAGTCACACAATTGTGAACCCTGGTTCTCACTACTCACTACTACTCTTACCTTGTGGAAGCTTTTTCATAATCTGAGGAAAGACTTTTTAAGTTACTCATTAACTCCTGGAATTCTTGCATCCAATATGACAACATAGATTGAAAGCCTGCATTATTACATGAAGAAATATTTTCTTTTTATTCATCTGGTCATTTATTCCATGGAGTTTTCAGATTATTTGACATACTGTTTTTATCTGCATTAGAAATAGTTTAAAAGAAATTCCACAGTGCACACAAAATAAAAAAAAATTTACCATATTAAGAAAATTAATCCAAAAGACAAGCAAACCCTAGGTTTACAAAGAAAGATAGAAGCTAGCCATTTCCAGGGAAATTTGTCTTAAGTGATTACTTTTCCTCTTAACTTCAAAATTAAAAAAAAAAAAAATAAGTACCACTTAATTCTTTAGCCCCATTTGATTATACCATGTTAGTGGAGCCAGACTAGTTGACTTGCAATTTTGAGAGACTTCCTTGTGTTGCTGCAGCTGTTGTTATTTATATGTATTGCTTTAAGTCTATAAAGGATCTTCCTGAGAAATTTATATCAGTTCTTAAAAGACTATCAACTTTTTTTCCTCAGTACAATCAAAGAACACTTGACTTTTTATCCCTTCTAGCCACATTTATCATTGTCTTAGACTTGGAACGTGTCCAAGACTGATTCTTGCTTAATTAAATTGCTGGGATTTTACACTAAATTTTATTAATGCATCTGTATATAAAGATACTATTGGACTACATCCCAGAATTAATTTGGGTCAGAAACATGAAACATAGAGAGAGAAAAAAAGTTTGAGAACCATATTAAGACTATTGCCAGTCAAGAACAAAATATTGACCCAACCATTTTGTTTCAGTGAAGATTAATTCATCATGTATTTCTCCTCTTGCTATAGAAAAATTTTCCTTCTTTTTATTGAGAGCTCAATTTATACTGCCTCAATGTTTGATCAAATATATATAAAAATTTTATCACCAAATCAGGTATAATAACTAAGTTTATCCCATTATTAGCTTTCTTTTAATGTAGAATACCTATATTTTACACAAACTATGCTATGGGTAAAAACACAGCAGTTACTAAAACAGGAGAAAATAGCATGTAAATTTTTCTTCCTGCATGGATCTTAAATTCTTAAGATGAAGTAGGACAATATCAAAGAAGGCAATGGCACCCCACTCCAGTACTCTTGCATGGACAGAGGAGCCTGGTGGGCTGAAGTCCATGGGGTCGCTAAGAGTCAGATACGACTGAATGACTTCACTTTCACTTTTCACTTTCCTGCATTGGAGAAGGAAATGGCAACCCACTCCAGTGTTCTTGCCTGGAGAACCCCAGGGACAGGGGAGCCTAGTGGGCTGCCCTCTATGAGGTCGCACAGAGTCAGACATGACTGAAGCAACTTAGCAGCAGCAGCAGCAGGACAATATAAGAGACACTTTAATAAAGAAGTTGTAGTCTTATTTAGTGCATATAACAAGAAATAGAGTACTGTAACAGAAACAAGAGGGAGGATTCTACTGTGGGTAATGTAATCAGCAAAGACCTTTCCTAAAAGGTGATGTTGAAGCTGAGATTGAAAGGATAGCAATTGGCTGCCATCAGAAGCTCGTTAAAGACAGCAAAATTAAGTAAAATTATCTAACTTCAGAGATGACCTGGTCTATAAGTAGAAAAATGTAAAAATTTAACAAGAATTTTTATTTCAGTGCTATGTTACAAAAGAAGGGATTTCCCCTGTGGTTCAATGGGTAAAGATTATGTCTGCAACACAAGAGACATAGGAGACATGGGTTCACTCCCTGGGTCAGGAAGATCCCCTGGAGAAGGAAATGAACCCTCTCCAATATTTCTTGCCTGAAAAATCCCCTCGACAGAGGAGCCTGGTGGGCTACCGTCCAAAGGGTCAAAAATAATTGGACAGGACTGAGCAACTAAGCACATGTTACAAAGTAGTGGTGAGAATGTTGCACTCATGTCTTGATCCAGATTTTAAAGTAAAGGTTTTTAGTCTCTTAATGTTAATTGTAATCTGAGCTGTGGATATGTCATACACCACTTTTATTACATTCAAGTACATTCCTACCATTTTTGAGAGTTTCTTTTTACTATGAAAATATATTGATTTTCTGTGCAATCAATGAGCAACACAAAAAGGAAATTAAGAATAAAATTCTCCTTGAAATAGCGTGAAAAAGAATAACATATTTGAGTAAACTTAGGCAAGGAAGCAAAAAGAATCATACACTGAAAACTATAAAACACTGCTGATAGATATTCAAGAAAAATGCATAAATGGCAAGACATTCATGAGCTGGAATATTTAATATTATTAAGATGTCAATAATACCTAAAACAGGTTTTCCCAGGTGGTGCTAGTGGTAAAGAAATCACCTGCCAATGTAGTAGGCATAAAGGATGTGGTTTGATCCCTGGGTCTGGAAGATTCCCTGGGAGAGGGCATGGCAGCCCACTCCAGGATTCTTGCTTGGAGAATCCCATGGAGAGAGGAGCCTGGTGGGCTAGAGGGGTTGCAGAGAGTCAGACACATCTAAAATGACTTAGTACACATGCACATTACTTAAAATAATCTGCATATTCAGTTCAATCTGTATCAAAATGTGAAAAAAAAAAAAAAAAAAAAACGTTTTTTGCAAAAGTAGAAAATTCCAACTAAAATTTTATATTGAATTTCAAGTTATTCCAAATACATAAAACTCATACTTCCTCTTTCTAAAACACAATTTAAAGCTATGGTAATCAAAAGAATGTGCTTATGGAGTATAAAGGCATGGGCAGGCTACAGTCCAACGGTTTCAGAGTCAGACACAATTGAGAGACTGTGCTCACACACATACACATTGGCATATAGACAACCATAAGGAGATACAGGGTGGCGTGGCCAAAATAATACTGTAGAAGGACTGTGAGCTCATGTCTACACATGGGAACACCAAAATTACAACTATTTACAGACAGGCTATTGATGAGAATGACCTGAAGATTAATAGAAAAGATCCTCTATTACTAAAAATATAAGGAAGTAACCACAACAAACAGGGAGGAATAGTGGATACAGGGTATAGTCTAGTCCCATACTATGGGTAGACAACAATCAAACAAGAGGATCATCCAGTTATAGAGGTTCTACCAAAGGAGCAATGGGATGTGAGCTTCACATCAAGCTACTGAGACTAAGGGTTCTGTACTAAGAATATGAGCTCCCCAAATAATTGGCTTTTTTTTTTTTAATTTTCTGTTAGTAATTTATTCTATATAAAATAGAAAACTGGAATTATTTATTATAGAGGTCAGCATTTTCTTTTTTTTTTTTTTTTTTTGTTTCTACATGTCTTTTATTTATTTATTTTAATTTTATTTTATTTTTAAACTTTACAATATTGTATTGGTTTTGCCAACATCGAAATGAATCCACCACAGGTATACATGTGTTCCCCATCCTGAACCCTCCTCCCTCCTCCCTCCCCATACCATCCCTCTGGATTGGCTTTTATTTTATTTATTTATTTATTTTTTAATTTCAAATTTTACTTTTATCTTTTTTGTTTTTAAACTTTATATAATTGTATTAGTTTTGCCAAATATCAAAATGAATCCATCACAGGTATACATGTGCTCCCCATCCTGAACCCTCCTCCCTCCTCCCTCCCCATACCATCCCTCTGGGTCGTCCCAGTGCACTAGCCCCAAGCATCCAGTATCGTGCATTGAAGCTGGACTGGCATCTCGTTTCATACATGATATTTTACATGTTTCAATGCCATTCTCCCAAATCTTCCCACCCTCTCCCTCTCCCACAGAGTCCATAAGACTGTTCTATACATCAGTGTCTCTTTTGCTGTCTCGTACCCAGGGTTATTGTTATCATCTTTCTAAATTCCATATATATGCATTAGTATACTGTATTGGTGTTTTTCCTTCTGGCTTACTTCACTCTGTATAATAGGCTCCAGTTTCATCCACCTCATTAGAACTGATTCAAATGAATTCTTTTTAATGGCTGAGTAACACTCCATTGTGTATATGTACCACAGCTTGCTTATCCATTCATCTGCTGATGGACATCTAGGTTGCTTCCATGTCCTGGCTATTATAAACAGTGCTGCGATGAACACTGGGGTACACGTGTCTCTTTCCCTTCTGGTTTCCTCAGTGTGTATGCCCAGCAGTGGGATTACTGGATCATAAGGCAGTTCTATTTCCAGTTTTTTAAGGAATCTCCACACTGTTCTCCATAGTGGCTGTACTAGTTTGCATTCCCACCAACAGTGTAAGAGGGTTCCCTTTTCTCCACACCCTCTCCAACATTTATTATTTGTAGACTTTTGGATCTCAGCCATTCTGACTGGTGTGAAATGGTACCTCATAGTGGTCTTGATTTGCATTTCTCTGATAATGAGTGATGTTGAGCATATTTTCATGTGTTTGTTAGCCATCTGTATGTCTTCTTTGGAGAAATGTCTATTTAGTTCTTTGGCCCATTTTTTGATTGGGTCATTTATTTTTCTGGAGTTGAGCTGTAGGAGTTGCTTGTATATTTTTGAGATTAGTTGTTTGTCAGTTGCTTCATTTGCTATTATTTTCTCCCATTCTGAAGGCTGTCTTTTCACCTTACTGATAGTTTTCTTTGATGTGCAGAAGCTTTTAAGGTTAATTAGGTCCCATTTGTTTATTTTTGCTTTTATTTCCGATATTCTGGGAGGTGGGTCATAGAGGATCCTGCTGTGATGTATGTCAGAGAGTGTTTTGCCTATGTTCTCCTCTGGGAGTTTTATAGTTTCTGGTCTTATGTTTAGATCTTTAATCCATTTTGAGTTTAGGATTCTTCAATATCCGCAAATCAATCAATGTAATACACCACATTAACAAATTGAAAAATAAAAACCATATGATTATCTCAATAGATAAGGAGAAAGCCTTTGACAAAATTCAACACCCATTTATGATAAAAACTCTCCAGAAAGCAGGAATAGAAGAAACATACCTCAACATAATAAAATCTATATATGACAAACCCACAGCAAACATTATCCTCAATGGTGAAAAACTGAAAGCATTTCCTATAAAGTCAGGAACAAGACAAGGGTGCCCACTTTCACCATTACTATTCAACATAGTTTTGGAAGTTTTGGCCACAGCAATCAGAGCAGAAAAAGAAATAAAAGGAATCCAAATTGGAAAAGAAGAAGTAAAACTCTCACTATTTGCAGATGACATGATCCTCTACATAGAAAACCCTAAAGACTCCACCAGAAAATTACTAGAACTAATCAATGATTATAGTAAAGTTGCAGGATATAAAATCAACACACAGAAATCCCTTGCATTCCTATACACTAATAATGAGAAAACAGAAAGAGAAATTAAGGAAACAATTCCATTCACCATTGCAACGGAAAGAATAAAATACTTAGGAATATATCTACCTAAAGAAACTAAAGACCTATATATAGAAAACTATAAAACACTGGTGAAAGAAATCAAAGAGGACACTAACAGATGGAGAAATATACCATGTTCATGGATTGGAAGAATCAATATAGTGAAAATGAGTATACTACCCAAAGCAATTTATAGATTCAATGCAATCCCTATCAAGCTACCAACAGTATTCTTCACAGAGCTAGAACAAATAATTTCACAATTTGTATGGAAATACAAAAAACCTCGAATAGCCAAAGCGATCTTGAGAAAGAAGAATGGAACTGGAGGAATCAACCTACCTGACTTCAGGCTCTGCTACAAAGCCACAGTTATCAAGACAGTATGGTACTGGCACAAAGACAGAAATATAGATCAATGGAACAAAATAGAAAGCCCAGAGATAAATCCACGCACATATGGACACCTTATCTTTGACAAAGGAGACAAGAATATACAATGGATTAAAGACAATCTCTTTAACAAGTGGTGCTGGGAGAACTGGTCAACCACTTGTAAAAGAATGAAACTAGAACACTTTCTAACACCATACACAAAAATAAACTCAAAATGGATTGGCTTTTAAAGTCAGTGGGATATCTTTTGGGGTGAGCCAGAGGCCTTGAGAAATAGAGGCTCTAGGTCTAAAGGTCACACACTGTATAAGACCCATGACAGAAGAGTCATTTGAAAGAAAACTGAGTCAGATGCACCTGTTGATCTTGGAGAGCATGCCAGAGAGTTAGGAAGAAATTAGGACTCACCTTGGGAACATAGATACAGGCATCAGCCATTTCGGAAAGCTATCCCATGGCAAGGACACTGATGCTGGTAAGGACCATATTGGAATCCTCCTTCTAGCTTTTCAGTAGTGGGATTCAGCACTACCCAAGACAAGGTAGCACCAATCTTGAGTGCCTCAGGTCAAACAGCTAACTGGGCAAAGCACAGCCCCATCCACAATCATGCTGGCTACTGTAGATCACTTTAGCCTCCACCTGACCTGGGACTCAGGCCTCTCCATCAGTTGGTCAGTACCAACCCCAGGACCAGACTCCCACACCACTCCAAGAGGAGTAGTGGTACCAGTCCCAAGGCAACTTGGACCTAGTTTCCACCCAATTTTGCACCAAAACTAGCAACAAGACCCAGTTCCATGCACTAACGGGTTGGCACTAGCCCCAGGACCCATTGGTTCATAGCCCAGAACATTGCCACATGGACACCAGTCCTAGGACCAGAATGGCTTATCAGCTAGTTATGTCCCAATGCAGCCCACTCACCAGTGAGATAGTAGCATCCCCAGGATTCCCTAGGCACTAGCTGGGAGCTGACACCAGCTCTGCAATCCCTGTTCTAAAGCTAGAGACCCCAAGATGTGGTTCAGCTCAGCAGTGGACTGATAGCCACCTCGAGGCCTGGTCTGAGTAGGCCTTGGTTTCCATCCAATGGGCCACAGCCCTAATAACAATAGCAGACACTTGCTTCAGGAGCACCAAGATTCTGCAGCCAACCTTGTCAGAGCCAGTTTACCTTCCAGCATACCAGCACCACACCAGCACATCTTGGCTTAGCCTTGCTACCAGTACGATACAGGGTCCAGTCCAGTTCACACTGACGCCCTGAGCCAGCCTACCTGGAACTGGACTCTGCCCAGAAGTTGGTAAGAACAAACCTGAGTCTCCATGGCCAGTTTCCTTCCAACCCACACTACCCACCATGGGCCTGCACTAGGACTGGGATTTCTTGGTTAAGCAACCAGCAGTGCCAGTACCTGGTTCATCTACCAGCAGTGGAGAAACACTGGACAAGGTATGTCTATTCAAACAGTGGTAACTGGGACCACTCATGCAGTGTTCCCACAGTACTGAGCCCACAACAATAGTGGATCTTGAAGCCGCATAATGAACATTACGGAAGCATATATCTCTGGTGACCAGAGGGGAGTGTGTTTATGGAACATTTTCCACATAGGCCACTTCTTCAAGACTAAAAAAAATGAAAGCACTGATTATGTAGAAATAAAATTAAAATTTGGCAAAATTAGGTAACTGAATGATATGTTACAAATGAGCAAACACAATAAAAACCCCAAAAGAAGAGCTAAAGAAAGTGTAGATAAGTACTCTACCTCACAGAGTTTAAGGTAATGATCAGAAAAATTTCCAAAGAATTTGGAAGACTAGATGAACAGAGGAAAAAGTTCAAAGTTTTCACAGAATTGGCTGATATAAAGATTAACCAAACAGAGATGAAGAATACAATAATTGAAACACACACACACACACACTACAAAGAATCAACAGTAGATCATATGATACGGAGGAGTGGACCAGTGAGCTGAAACACAGAGTAATTTGAATTAGTAATACTGAATAGAAAAAATAATTCTTAAAATGAGGACAATTTAAAAGACCTCTAGGTATACACATGTATACCTGTGGCGGATTCATTTTGATATTTGGCAAAACTAATACAATTATGTAAAGTTTAAAAATAAAATAAAATTTAAAAAATAAATAAATAAAATAAAATTTAAAAAAATAAATAAATAAAAGACCTCTAGGCAGCATCAAGCATTATAATATTCACATTATAGAGGTACCACAAGGAAGAGAGAGAGAGGAAAGAGCAGAGAACATAGTTGAAGACATAGTAGCTAACCTTGTCCCTAACCTGGATAAAGAGACAGACATGAATATCTAGACAGCATAGAGAGCCCCAATCAGGATTAAACCAAAGATGATGCTAAGAAGTTTTGTAATTATAGTGAACAAAGTTAAAGAAAGGATATTTAATAAAGCATGGGAAAAGCAACAAGTGAGAGCAAAAGTTTTATATACAAAGAAAAGCTCAAGATGTTCAGCACTGCATAATTGGCTTTAAAACACACACACACAAAAAAAAAAAAAAAAAAAATATATATATATATATATATATATATATATAAAAGGAACTTCTATAAACAAAAAGGAAATGTCATAACTAGAAATATAAAAATCATGAACAGAAAGATATCATTGGAAAAGGCAAAAATAGATTACAGGTAGTAGTAAAAATAATTCTAATACTAATGATAAATCTAGTAAGAAAGTTAGCAGAAGAAAGTAGTAAAACCATATAGCAATATATACACAGTAAGTAGTTAACCAGACCACCTGACCTGCCTCTTGAGAAATCTGTATGCAGGTCAGGAAACAACAGTTAGAACTGGACATGGAACAGGCTGGTTCCAAATAGGGAAAGGAGTACCTCAAATATACTGTCACCTTGCTTATTTAACTTATATGCAGAGTACATCATGAGAAACTCTGGACAGGATGAAGCACAAGCTGAATCAAGATTGTTGGGAGAAATATCAATAACCTCAGATATGCAGATGACACCACCCTTATGGCAGACTATGAAGAAGAAATAAAGAGCCTGTTGATGAAAGTGAAAGAGGATAGTGAAAAGTTGGCTTACAGCTCAACATTCAGAAAAATAATATCATGGCATCCGGTCCCATCACTTCAGGGCAAATAGATGGGGGAAAAGTGGAAACAGTGGCTGGCTTTATATTTTTGGGGTCCAAAATCACTGCAGGTGATGACTGCAGCCATGAAATTAAAAGACTTACTCCTTGGGAGGAAAGTTATGACCAACCTAGACAGCCTATTAAAAAGCAGAGATATTATTTTGCCAGCAAAGGTCCATCTAGTCAAGGCTATGATTTTTCCAGTAGTCATGTATGAATGTGAGAGTTGGACTGTAAAGAAAGTTAAGTGCTGAAGAATTGATGCTTTTGAACTGTGGTTTTGGAGAAGACTTTTGAGAGTCTCTTGGGCTACAAGGAGATCCAACCAGTCCATCCTAAAGGAGATCATTCCTGAATATTCATTGGAAGGACTCATGTTGAAGCTGGAACTCCAATACTTTGGCCACATGATGTGAAGAACTGACTCATTTGAAAAAATCCTGATGCTGGGAAAGATTGAAAGTAGGAGGAGAAGGGGACAACAGAGGATGAAATGATTGGATCCATCACCGACTCAATGGACATGAGTTTGGATAAACTCCAGGAGCTGGTTGATGCACAGAGAGGCCTTCCATGCTGCAGTCCATGGGGTTGCAAAGAGTTGGTCACACCTGAATGACTGAACTGAACTGAACTGAAGCAGTTAAGGAATGTTGTTGTTCAGTTGCTAAGTCAGGTCCGACTTTGTTACCCCATGCACTGCAGCGTGCCAGGCTTCTCTGTCCTTCACTTTATCCCAGAATTAGCTCAGACGCATTTCCATAGAGTTAATGATGCCATCCAACCGTCTCTTCCTCTGCCATCCCCTTCTCCTCCTGCCCTCAATATTTCCCAGCATCAGGGTCTTTTCCAATAGGTCGGCTCTTCACATCAGGTGACAAAAGTATTGGAGTTTCAGTTTCAGCATCAGTCTTTCCAATGAGTATTCAGGGATGACTTCCTTTAACATGGACTGTTTTGGTCTCATTGCTCTCTAAGGGACTCTCAAGAGTCTTCTCTACCACCGCAGTCCAAAAGCATCAATTATTTGGCACTCAGCCCTCTTTAAGGTCCAACTCTCACATCCATACATGACTTTTGGAAAAACACATAGCTTTGACTCTTAAGAACCTTTGTTAGAGAAGTGATGGCTCTGCTTTTTCATACACTTGCTAGGTTTGTCACAGCTTTCCTTCCAAGGAGCAAGCTTCTTCCAGTTTCATGGCTACAGTCACCATCTGCAGTGATTTTGGAGTTCAATAATGAATGAAATGAAATGAAATATGTCATGCTTTCACTTCTTCCCTTTCTGTTTGCCATGAAGTTATGGGACTAGATGCCACGATCTTAGTTGTTGTTGTTATTGTTTTTTAATGTTGAATTTAAAGCAAGGCTTTTCACTCTCTTCTTTCCCCCTTATCAAAAGACTCCTTAGTTGAAGGATATGCAAAATAAATGATACAAATATGAAGTCAAAAGAAAAAGTAAACATGGAGAAGGAGGATGAAAACTTTTTGCTTATTAAAATGTGTTTCAACTTAAGAGATCAGCAATTTAAAGTAATCAGGTATACATATGTTACCATATATAAACTTCATGGTAACCACACCAAAACAATCTCAATAGGTATCAGTTTAGTTCAGTCGCTCAGTCATGTCCAACTCTTTGCGACCCCATGAATCACAGCACGCCAGGCCTCCCTGTCCATCACCATCTCCCAGAGTTCACTCAGACTCACGTCCATCGAGTCAGTGATGTCATCCAGCCATCTCATCCTCTGTCATCTCATTCTCCTCCTGCCCCCAATCCCTCCCAGCATCAGAGTCTTTTCCAATTAGTCAACTCTTTGCATGAGGTGGTCAAAGTACTGGAGTTTCAGCTTTAGCATCAGTCCTTCCAAAGAAATCCCAGGGCTGATCTCCTTCAGAATGGACTAGTTGGATCTCCTTGCAGTCCAAGGAACTCTAAAGAGTCTTCTCCAACACCACATTTCAAAAGCATAAGTTCTTTGGTGCTCAGTTTTCTTCATGGTCCAACTCTCACATCCATACTGACCACTGGAATAACCATAGCCTTGACTAGACTTGACTCAATAAGTATACACACTCATAAAAGAAAAGACAAAGTCACCCAAAAAGATAGTCATCAGGGACTTCCCTGGTGGTCCACTGGTTAAAAATCTACCTTGTAATGTAGGGGACATGGTTTTGTTCCCTGGTCTGTTAACTAAGATCCCACATGCCATGGAGCAAATGAGCCACAACTAGGAGAGCTGTGAACCTCACAATAAAAGATCTTGCATGAGGAGATGGAGATCCCGTGTGCCACAACTAAGACCCAACACAACCAAATAAATCAATACTTTCTTTTAAAAAATGCAGCCATCAAATCATAAGGGAAGAAAGTAAACAAAATATAAAGGAACAAGATGAACTACATAGATTAAATAATATCTACAAGTTTCTCATTCAGTGTGTTCCTATTTAAAATCCAAAACTTCCTGAGAGGGAGAAGAGCCCAGTGTCAAATAATGGTTGCTCCAGAGCTGTACTGTCTGTGTTGAAATCCAAACATCACCACTTGCTGTCTAGGGGACCTTGGGCAACTAAATAAATTTCTCAGTTTCTTCATTATTAAGATGGGGAAACCAATAGTGCCTGCCTCTTAGGGTTATTTCTGTATTGCAAGTAAATTACCTAAAATTCTCATTGACATCTCCTAAAGGTCAATAAATAATGTTGATAATTAACATTTTGGAATGCTTCACATGAACACTGCAACAAATTTTGTCATTTTGATAATTGTTATACATCTAGTCAAGGATAGAAAAGAATATTATGCCTATAACTCATGGATCCCTATTTGGGCATAGGATAAGACTGTCTGCTTTATATTTATCTGTGATATAATGTATTTTGACCTACAGCAAGCAGAATGAAAGATTTAAAAAGTACAAAATGAAAGAAAAGAAGGAAAACAGTACATTCTAATAAAGCAAACAAAATTCAGAAAAAAAAGAAAAAACAAAACATTTGTTTCCTCAGATATCCTTTGTCTGATGGTAAGAATGATGCTAAACAAAAGAAAATAATCATACCATGATAGATGCAGACCCAAACTTTCAAATCATTCACTTCTGGGGAATAACAGAATCATTAAACCTCACATGTAGCCAGGATGATTCCATCCACATAATTTTGGTGAGAGATGGGGGTTGGAAAGACAGGTACCAGAAAATCTGCACTTTTTTAGAAGCCAGATGTAATGAATATTCTGCATACTGTATTCACATTATTGCTACTGTTTGATTAAAAATCCAATCACTGTTGAAGCTACAGATTGATAAGGCCCATCTGTCAAAGACCATGAGGGCATTAGGTAGTCTGTATCCAGCTACTGGAGATGGCAAGAGTAAACATCTCAGAAAGAGGAGTGGGCAACAGAGGATGAGATAGATGGATGGCATCACCAATTCAATGGACATGAACTTGAGTAAACTCCAGGAGATTGTGAAGGGCAGGGAGTCCTGGTGTGCTGGAGTCCATGTGGTCCCAGAGAGTCGGACATGGTTTGGCAATTGAACAACAGCAACAACAACATCTAACTACTTTGTTCACACCTTATTTTCTGCAAAGATCCACTCAATAATTATCAATATTGGATTATACCAGAATAAATCACCTACTAGTTGAATATTTTACATTTAAAAAATGGGTACATAAACTATTCTCTATCTTTTAAGGCATCAAAATTTTAATACTATAAAAGTTGAAAGATTGTACAGCTAGATTTTGAACTTAATCCAGTCAGCTAACATTTCCTTATTAAAAATATATATATATATATATATATATATATATATATATATATATATATATATAATTTAAGTGTTACTTACTGTGCATGTGCTCAGTTCCTTCAGTCGTATCTGACTATGTGCGACCCTATGGGATTGTAGCCCTCCAGGCTCCTCTGTTCATGGGATTCCACAGGAAAGAATACCCAAGTGGGTTGCCATGCCCTCCTCCAGTGCATCTTCCCAACTCAGGGACTGAATCCAGTCCTGCATTTCAGGTGGACTGTTTACTGTGTGAGCCACCAGGGAAGCCCCACTTAAGAAAATGAGATTTTCCAGGTGAGACTACTGGAATTGGTTGCCATTTCTTTCTCCAAAGGATTTTCCTGACTCAGGGATTGAACCCAGGTCTCCTGCATTGCAGGTAGACTTTTTACCATCTGAACCACCAGGGTTGCAATTATACTTTTATGGTAAGCAAGGTACGTTCTTGAACATGGGTTTCTTAACGCATAGGAACAAACATGGTTGTTGTCATAATTTTAAAAGAGCCACACATAAAGGCTGTATCAAGTTACCAGAACAGAATAAGTATATATTTCTTTCTATTTTGACAAACTTGGAATGATGCATAAATTTAAATTATCTAATTTAAAAATCCAAACGTGATTTTTAAAATTAACATATCCATTAAAATATAATAGTCCACTAACCAAGATTACCAGTCCATTAGTTTATTTGTAATATATTACATGTTTTTCCTTTTTATTTGGCAAACTGGGCAGTGAACATCTTTCAAGTTTTAATCATAAGCCAAATACATTTTGTATATTTTAGTACGTTTCTGTGTTTTGTTAGTTTAATTTTATCAGCTCAGACTTCCTTCAATGAAAATGTATGCTATTTTAGACCTTAGTTATGTTTAAATATACCACATTAATTTTAAATGAGTATCCCTTGTCAAATGTCTCAAGAACTTACCTGCTGGGGTTTTTCCTTTGTCTTTAAAAAGCATTGGTTCTTTCACTGAGAGTAAATGAGGATTACCTTCACAGTGGAAACAGTGACAGACTTTACTTTCTTAGGCTCAAAATCACTGTGGATAGTGTCAGCAGCCATGAAATTAAAGACACTTGCTCCTTTGGAAGAAAGCTATGGCAAAATTGTACAGATATGAGAGCTGCCATAAAGAGAACTGAGTACCAAAGAATTGATGTTTTTGAATTGTGGTGCAATTCAAAGACTCGTGAGAGTCACTTGGACAGAAAGAGATCAAATCAAGACAGAGGAATACCCAGCAGATAAAGGAACAGGATAAATGCCCACCAAACCAAACAAAAGAGGAAGAGATAGGGAATCTACCTGATAAAGAATTCCAAATAATGATAGTGAAATTGATCCAAAATCTTGAAATCAAAATGGAATCACGGATAAATAGCCTGGAGACAAAGATTGAGAAGATGAAAGAAAGGTTTAACAAGGACCTAGAACAAATCAGTCAATCTTAAAGGAAATCAACCACAGATATTCATTGGAAACTGAAGCTCCAGTACTTTGGCTACCTTATGGGAAGAGCCGACTCATTGGAAAACACCCTGAAGCTGGGAAAGATGAAGGCAAAAGGAGACCAGGGCAGCAGAGGATGAAGTCTATAGATATCATCACTGACTCAATATACATGAAGTTGAGCAAACTCTTCTGGGATATAGTGAGGAATAGGGAAGCATGGTGGGCTGTAGTCCATGGGTTCACAGAGTAAGACATGACTTTGTGACTGAACAACATAACAACCATGGATACTTCAAGAATCTATGTGTGACCACAGAATACATAATAAAACATGGCTGAGCTGTAAATCTAGAAATAGTTTCAAGGGGCCAAACTTTCTGCATTTCCTCACAGACTATCCATCACCTCAGTCTTTCACATAAATCTGGAAGTATCTGACATGGATGGCTAGAACTTGAAGACTTAAATGCAACATAAATATTTCCTTGCAAAGATAGCTGAATATTATCATCTACTATAAAAATCCTACCTGTAAACTTAATTTTGAGCTGGACTTATGCTCTTCCATTTCACATGGGGAGCGAAATGGCCTAGTTATGGGTTTACACTGACTCATGGACAGTGAAAACAGATTTGATAAACTATTGAAGGAAAGGAAAAAGTGGAAGAACAGATGCAAGAGCAATAAAGAGAAGTGGTACATGGATGGGCCACACAGAATGGACCAAAAGCAAAGGTGTTTGTGTATCATATACAGTTTCTACCAGACAGAATCCACTCAAGAGAAAACTCTCAAAAATCTGGTTGACAAGATGACCTATCTTGTATATTTGCTAGTCTTTTTAATCCACTTTTGTGGTCCTTGTAGGAGAGATGAATGCTCTACATGGGCCCAGTGTGCAGTAAGATTTACCTTTCAGCAATCTAGATCTGGCACTATCTCGGCTGAATGTCCAAAATTCCATTAGTAAAGTCCATCATTGACCCCTTCATAGCGCACAGTTCTCTAGAGAAGTCAGTCAAAATCCTTTGGGAGCTTACTCCTTTGAAACTCCTCAACATGGAGAAGAAGAATCTTGTCATCATATACTTGCAGTAAATATACATCTTTTCTACCTGTAATGCATCAGTTGACTTTATTATTCATGGAATAGGATCTGTGGTCCTTTATCATGGTACTGCACTCATCATTATCTCTAATCAGGACACAGGTTTTTATGGTAAATAAATAAAGCAAATAACTCACCCCCATAGAATTCATGTGATGTGATCATGTTATCCATCAACTAAAAGCATTAGTTGAATAGAATAGTGGCACTACCTATTGAAGACCAAGTTACAGTGCACCTGGGAGACTCTACTCGGAAAGTTTGGAAGGTTTTTTTTATTTGTTTGTTTGTTTAGCATATATTATGTGCTCAGTAAACCAGCATTATGGGAACCATGAACTTCCAGATGTTCAAGCTGGTTTTAGAAAAGGCAGAGGAACCAGAGATCAAATTGCCAGCATCCGCTGCATCATTGAAAAAGCAAGAGAGTTCCGGAAAAAACATCTACTTCTGCTTTATTGACTACGTCAGAGCCTTTGACTGTGTGGATCACAATAAACTGGAAAATACTGAAAGAAATGGTAATACCAGACCACCTGACCTGCCACTTGAGAAACCTATATGCAGGTCAGGGGGCAACAGTTAGAACTGGACATGGAACAACAGACTGGTTCCAAATAGGAAAAGGAGTACGTCAAGGCTGTATATTGTCAACCTGCTTATTTAACTTATATGCAGAGTACATCATGAGAAACGCTGGGCTGGAAGAAGCAGAAGCTGGAATCAAGACTGCCGGGAGAAATATCAATAACCTCAGATATGCAGATGACACCACTCTTATGGCAGAAAGTGAAGAGGAACTAAAAAGCCTCTTGATGAAAGTGAAAGTGGAGAGTTAAAAAGTTGGCTTAAAGCTCAACATTCAGAAAACAAAGATTATGGCATCTGGTCCTATCACTTCATGGGAAACAGATGGGGAAACAGTGGAAACAGTGTCAGACTTTATTTTTCCGGGCTCCAAAATCACTGCAGATGGTGACTGCAGCCATGAAATTAAAAGACACTTACTCCTTGGAAGGAAACTTATGACCAACCTAGATAGCATATTCAAAAGCAGAGACATTACTATGCCAAAAAAGGTCCGTCTGGTCAAGGCTATGGTTTTTCCAGTAGTCATGTATGGATGTGAGAGTTGGACCGTGAAGAAAGCTGAGCACCAATGAATTGATGTTTTTGAACTATGGTGTTGGAGAAGACTCTTGAAAGTCCCTTGAACTGCAAGGATATCCAACCAGTCCATTGTAAAGGAGATCAGTCCTGGGTGTTCTTTGGAGGGACTGATGCTAAAGCTGAAACTCCAGTACTTTGGCCACCTCATGCGAAGAGCTGACTCATTGGAAAAGACTCTGATGCTCGGAGGGATTGGGGGCTGGAGGAGAAGGGGATGACAGAGGATGAGATGGCTGGATGGCATCACTGACTCAATGGATGTGAGTCTGGGTGAACTCTGGGAATTGGTGATGGACATGGAGGCCTGGTGTGCTGTGATTCATGGGGTTGCAAAGAGTCGGACACGACTGAGTGACTGAACTGAACTGAACTGACTGACCCTTGCCAGGAATAAATATACCTTGAAAGTCCTTGACCACTGATATATGTCAGTGCCAGGGGAATACAACACAGAAGGAGGAGATAGAGGAGGAGAAAAAAAGGAGGAGAAGGATAAAGATAAACAACACCAAAATTGAACCTTTTGGCTGGTGTGAAACCTAACATACTAAATAGACATTTTTCAAATTACTATTTAATTAAATAATAATGGTTGTGTGCATGTGTGCTCATTTGCTTCATGTCTGACACTTTGCAACCCTATGAGCTGTAGCCCACCAGGCTCTTTTGTCCATGGTATTCTCCAGGCAAGGATATTGGAGTGGGTTGCCATTTCCTTCTCCAATAATGTTGGTAGATTATTTTATCTGTTTAAGGAAAATAGGCTTAGATATTTCCTTGTTACAAGAATAAATTCTAGATAGATTAAAAAATAAAGTATTTTGACAAAATTTTTTTCATAAGATTTTAAAATTTAGAAAGTCAGTGGAAGGAAATAAAAATATCCAAGTTATCAAAGGGTAAAAGAATATCAAATTATGACATATTTATTTAAAGCACAAGAAATTGTATTAACAAAATGAATCTTTGTAGCCATGCCAAAGAAGAGTTAATATTTGTAGCAAATATATAAAAATATATATCAATTAAATTTTATCAATAAAAATTCTCACCCTGATAGATCATAAATTCAAGGATACTTATAACTGGCAAACTTTAGGTGTGGACACTACATCTCATACATATTTCAAAAAACAGAAAACACAAACACAAGTAATGCTCAGTTCACAGAGCTTATTGATCAGTGAACATGGACAATTAACAAAGATTCTAATCTCATCATTTTAAATAAATACACAAATTTGAAAATTAACTGCTGCTTTTACAGAATAACATGAAATGGGTAGTTTATACAACAAATATTTATTTTTCACAGTTTCAGAGGACCAGATCCAAGATTAAGCTGTAGCAGATTTCATACCTGGTGAGTCCCCTTCCTGGTTCATAGACAACCATCTGTTTGCTCTACCCTCACATGACAGAAAGGTCTCATGAGCTCACTGGGGTTGGTCTCTTTTCAACAACTTTAATCTCATGCATGATACCTTCACCTTCATGACCTACTCATTTCCCACAGAGCCTATTTCCAAATAACCACTGCATTGTAAAGGATTTAAAGTAGGAATCTGGAGGAAGAAAAAACATTCAGCTCTATAGGGACATTCCAAAGAGGGAGAATTAATTTTATGTTCAGCTAAACTCAAATGTTTGATATTACTTGGTGAATGGTGTTACACTGGGAAAGACATGAAGATAACAAGAAGAAGAAGTTCCATGTAATGACAGTAAGGATAAACATGAGAATATAAGGTTTCACCTATGGTACAACCTCCTATGAAAAGCCTCAATTGCCTCATAGCTTTATCCACATGAATCCAGACTAAACAAGAGAGGCAGGAAAAAAATAATTTATTTGACTACATGCTTCCAACATATTATAGGCAATAATGTTTAGTTTCAAGCCTGATCCAGAAAGAGTGAGAGGATATCATACATGATGTCTCTGTCAAATAAAACACTTTTTTCTGGCCTATTACTTCCTAATGATTTGTATTTCATTAACAAGAGACATAAAAGTGGCTTGTATTGTCAGTATCCGTCTTACCAATGATATCACCCAAATTCTGTTGTCAAATTCTATAGTGTATATTTGAAGCTCATCGATTATGGATTATGCTAACTTTACATGTGAAGGGTAGGGTCTAGATCTTAAAAGACATAATGAAACACAATAAGCAAAATTGGAGATGTGAATAATGAAAAAATAGCAGAAGTATGATAAAATATTCTGAACTATCTGGAAGGTGAATGCTTCACATTTATGAAAATATAACACCAAATGAAGCTGTTACACTTGAAAGCTGCTATGATTGCCCAAGTGGAAAAATTAGTATGATTCAGTTATTTTTCTGTGTATATATCTCATTCATTCAGATTATTTTTATATATTCATCCTCTTTATAATTAATATTGTAACTCTGAAACATTATTTTTCTTCAATGGTAACATGCTAAACATACTGGCAAAATAATATAAGTATCTGCAGATAAAAAATGAGACATATACCTCAAATATTAATATGAACAATCTTTATGTGGAGAAGAGTAATCCAAGTTTTTGTCTTATTTTATTTTTCTCAAATTTTCATTTAGTCCTACAATTCTCAAAGATTACATTATTGGAGAGAAAAACATAAGAATATCTTCCACTAAAAAAATAAATTTACAGTTTTAATTACAATTTAACTCACCATAAGAACATAAGCCTATACTCTCAATAGAGAGATTTTACACCAAAAACTAAATATATTTCCTAAGAAATTTAACAATCATAAAAATATATATTAAACAAAACAGTTTGAACCAGGAAATTATGAAAATCTTAAAAGTGTGCTTTGATCATTGGAAGCATTTATAGAATAAATACTTTCATCATGTCCAATGTATTAGAACTGTGGAGAAATTTACTATAGTTAAATAGTCACACATGACTTTCTTGGAAAGAGCAAATCTTCAGGGAAAATAGGTAATGTTTCCCTTATGCCTGTCTTATTTTCATTTTCTGATCCAGAGCTTTTTCATGGCATTTTGCATCTCTCCATTTCTCAGAGTGTAGATTAGAGGGTTCAACATAGGGGTCATACTGGTGTAAAACACAGCTAAGGATTTATCAATTGGCAAGGTGGAAGGAGGTCTCACATACATAAAAATACAGGGCACAAAAAAGAGGAGCACCACAGTAATGTGGGAGCCACAGGTGGATAAGGCTTTGCATCTTGCTTCCTGACTAAGATTCTTCAGCGAGTGCAGAATGATCCCATGCTGCTAAGTCACTTCAGTCGTGTCCGACTCTGTGCGACCCCATAGACGGCAGCCCACCAGGCTCCTCCATCCCTGGGATTCTCCAGGCAGGAACACTGGAGTGGGTTGCCATTTCCTTCTCCAATGCATGAAAGTGAAAAGTGAAAGTGAAGTCACTCAGTCATGTCTGACTCTTAGTGATGCCACGGACTGCAGCTCACCAGGCTCCTCCATCCATGGGATTTTTCAGGCAAGAGTGGGGTGCCATTGCCATCTGGAGTGGGGTGCCATTGGCTTCTCCGAATGATCCCATAGGAGATGCTGCTGCTGCTGCTAAGTCGCTTCAGTTGTGTCCGGCTCTGTGCAACACCATAGACAGAAGCCCACTAGGCGTTTCCGTCCCTGGGATTCTCTAGGCAAGAACACTGGAGTGGGTTGCCATTTCCTTCTCCAATGCATGAAAGTGAAAAGTGAAAAGTGAAAGGGAGGTTGCTCAGTCGTGTCTGACTCTTAGCGACCCCATGGACTGCAGCCTACCAGGCTCTGCCATCCATGGGATTTTCCAGGCAAGAGTACTGGAGTGGGGTGCCATTGCCTTCTCCACCATAGGAGATAAGTAAGAGAGTAAAAATGACCACACAGATCGCTCCATCATTGAAACCACAATAAGGCCAATAATGTAGGTGTCAGTGCAGGCAAGTTTTAACAAGGGGCACATGTCACACATAAAGCGGTCAATAACATTGGGGCCACAGAAGGGAAGGTTGTTGCCAGGAGCCACCATGGGAGATCCCACCCATGACAAGGTCATGTGGAAGAGACCTGACGAGCAAGGCAGATCAAGACTCGAGGGACCCCCTGGACCTGCTTGAGCATCTACCCCAAAACCAGAATCTGTCTGTCTTACTATTTTGTGTCTTTCACCAACTCTTCTGACATTAACAGGGGGCTATCCCTGACCACCTTTCTCTGGAAAAAGTCAACTTAGGGCTTTAGTTAATAAGTCTCCTGGGCATGATAGGAGTGTTTCAATTCAAACCCCTCTGATGGCTTTCTAGCTTGCCTGACAGGTTTGTCCAGACTCTTGCAGCTACACATGTGACAGCCTCCCAACTGTGAGAGACATGGGAAGCCTAAAACATTCTAAAAATATAGAGCCTTTCAAAGAGTTAAAAACTATTAGAGTATTGCTGGTGTAAGATTAAATTGTTGAGCCAATGTTTTCTGCCAAGTGCCCATATCCCTTATCCATTTGTGCACCTGGGAGTGCATTGGTTAACATAGTTGGAGTGTAAGAAAAACAAGTAGTAACCTTGAAATTAACCACATCAGATCTTTGAGCTAATTGGTTCTTTCCTTGGTGTAACTCACTGCACCTTTGCTCCGTGAGAATGTAACTCTGTTTAGCACTTTCTGAGGCTGACATAGATTAGAAATATAAAGAAAAAACACTTCAAGGGAAAATAAGTTTTCTGGTTGAGAAGACTTCATCAAAAAAGGGTCATAAAATGTCCACAGGCCTCCAAGGCCAGAAGATAATATACACAACATTGTTTATGAGAAAGGTATGCAGAAAAAATCCTGGTTTCAATAAACACAAAACAGATGTAATATTTGGGCTGACTCTGCATGACTTTGCATCTTTCATTTCCCTCTATGTACAAGTCAATGTATAAAAGTTCCTTTTGAAAATAAAGTTATGGGCCTCACTCACTGAAGCTTGGTCTCCTGATGTCATTCTTTCTTTGTCTTTCTTTCTCCCTCTCTTCTTCTTTCAGGATGACTCCTTGGAACACAGTGGCTCTTTGAGTTCACTTTTTTGCCTGGGCTTCTAAGACTGGATTGGGAAGGCGCCTTGCGTCTTCACCAGGGAGGGGGCATCCTGCGTCCTTACCCCACTGAAAGGGCGTGTGTGGCCTCTGTGAACAGAGCAAGTTCCGTGTCAGGAGCTTTATTGGCTTTCTGTGTAAAGCAAGGAATATCAAGCCTCTTTCTCTCCCCTTTTACTTTCCTTATTGCCGATGCCGTCATCCTGAGGGATTCCCTGGATCCTGCTGGGGCTGGACCCTGGCAGATTGTAAGCTAAGAGTAGTTGAACTACAGCATGTAAAACCCTGCCAACCCAGGCCAACAGCAGTAGCAGAACACGCAGCTGCTGATTCATGATTGTCAAATAATGCAAGGGTTTGCCATGACCACCAGGAGTAAAATCTCAGCACCACCAAATAAGTGCTCTGTAAAAAGCCATACAAGCTTGGAATGAAATGGGTTTTTTCTCACACAATAAGTCTAAAATCATATTTGTAGTGATCATAGTTGAATAAACAGCATCCATAAATGATAAGTAGCCAAGAAAGAATTACATAGGGGCATCCAA
The DNA here is from genome assembly GCF_027580195.1 of Bos mutus. Classification (NCBI taxonomy): domain Eukaryota; kingdom Metazoa; phylum Chordata; class Mammalia; order Artiodactyla; family Bovidae; genus Bos; species Bos mutus. Next base: position 61,592,411 of record NC_091635.1, on the reverse strand, counting down.
GGTTGGACTGGTCACCACAGTCACAACAATGAGTAGGTTGCCCACCATCGTCACAATGTAGATGAGCACGAACACCATAAAACAATATTTTCTGACCCTGGGGGCTCTAAGTGAGTCTTAAAAGGATGAGCTCAGTTACACTGTTCCTTTGTTCCATAGATTCTTCTCTATATTTTATTTCAGAGTTCAGGACAGAATTACTTGTAAATATAATTATCACTAGCAACTTTTTGAAATCTTAAGATAATTTGTTTATTCATTCAAGCAATTGTTATCATGCTCCAGTATTTTAAGACATCATAAGATGAGACTGATTAAAACATCATCCATAACCTCAACAATTTTATACACTAATTGAGAGGCAAGTCATTAAGAGACATGTGTGGGAAAAGAACACATAAATAAATTAATTAAATAATTAAATAAACACCTTAAATAAATGAATTGCCACAACTACCTTCCCATCTGGAAGCTAATAAAATTGATTGCATAATTAATACCCTACTTAAAAACAAAAAATTGATAAAAAATCTAATAAGAAAATTAAGGCACAATTTATTCCATATTTACATTCTGGTTAATAAAGGAAATAACTTTCTACATTCCCAGGATGGAGGATGCTGCTTAAGCAATCATTGAAATCCCAAATAGATAGATGTGACAATTTCAATATTTTTTATGATTTAAGAAGATACCATAATGTAGGCAGATGAAGGCAATTTGTGGAAATGATTTATATTTTAGAGTATATACACAAAGGTAATACCTAAAATAGACAAATCTCTATAATCAATTAACAAATAAAGTATATAAATAAAATATTAAAGAACATATAAACAATTGGAAAAGAATACATTTAAATGGCCAACAAACATATGATAGGATGCTGAAACTCACCTGTGAACAGAAAGAATAGGAATTGAAGTAACACTGTGCTTACTACAATATTATCTTGGAGTTGTGAACACCACTCAAGTTCTAAAGATACTACACCATCCTCTAATTTTCAAGAGATTAATAAATAATGCTTAGAGGACATATCAGTTAAACTTATCATGACACTTCAAAATAACTGCCCATTAAAATATCCTCAGGTAGATAAACTCAAAATGCATTTATAAAAATATTTGATGTTAGAGAAGGTAAATTTATTCTGAATCTTTATGATATGAAAATATCTAAATGAGTTTTACAGTATTACATCAATCTCCACATATTTTAGTAGTCACAAAGGATCCCTAAAATGGCTGATTAAGACAATTACATAGAAAACATTTTTTTGCATTTATTTATTTTTTAAAATATATATTTATTTTAATTGGAGGTTAATTACTTTACAATATTGTATTGGTTTTGCAAAAAATGACTGAATTTTCACATTGTCAGTGAACTCTTGCAAAGTGTAAAGCCTAATTCAGAGACAAGTGCATAAATACACTTCCTGGGTTACCTGCATGAGATCTTCATTTGATTTACATTCTGTTCTCAGATGTTTTCTCTCTTGTCCTTCAGGCACTGATTCCATCACCAAGGACAAAAAAAGTATGGTCAATGCAGCATTGCTTGACATTGATTGTTTCCATTAGGCAAACTTGTTCCATGCTTGTAGCAAATCCAATTCAACTCAGTAATTCAGAAAAATATTACCTTTCAAATTGTTGCAAATTTGAAAATGAATATGAATATTGTATTACATAAGTAACTCTGAATCTTGATTTTGAACAGAAAACCAAAATATTCATTGTTCACAGGATTTGTCCTGATAACAAACGAAAGTTAAATCAACATTTTGGTTTTAGAGAAAACTCCAAATTGTGTATGATTGTTTACATTAAAATGTTGCTCTTTGTGTTTTATACAATTAAATTTGAAATAGTGAAATTAACTTTACAACGCTTTGATTTTCAATCAGTTATTCTGTCCTATCTTCATATAGTATTATTAACTTATGGGTTTCCTGAAAGATAAAGAACAATTTCATATACATACTTTATTATTTGTTGAGCCCATCATTTCAATCTGTGAAGAAGTCTGTCATGTGATTAGTGGTAGAGACAAATAACCTGTGAGTAAAAGCAAAGGTCTGCAAATACTTTATCTACATTTAATTGCAGCACATATTATTGAGTCATTCATTTGGTCCATCTCTAAGGGTGATTCTTGTCTGATTACATCTTTGGAACCTTCATCATAATTTAGAGAGTAAATTATCTTCAGAGATCCCACCAGGATAGTCACCATGCAGAACGGGACTTATAGAACCCTGTTCTCTAGAGGAATATCCCTGAATAATAACTTGATGTCAAGTAACCAAAAGGGAAAAGTTCAAACTGGACAGAAATGGAATACACAAAAACTTTATTATTTAAATCATGACCTTCAAAATAGGCAAATCTATTTAAGTTTACCTCTGGTCTGATTTCCTGAGTGTTCAGTTCAGAATGAGTCATTTAAAACTTGTTTCTAATAAAGAAAAAAATTGTCACATAAATTGTGCATATTTTCAGACAGGCATGTTGATAGAATCTGTGTTAGTATGGCAATGTGGAAGGATAAAACAATTTTGTGACCAATATTCCACTCACCTCAAAATGTTCATGGGGCATTTACCAAAAGAAACAATACCTTAGGCTATGACACAATTGCAGTGCATTTCAAAGGACTTAAATCATACAGGATATGCATACTACATATACATATATCCTGTATGATTATATATATGAATGTGTGTGTATATAATGTAATTAAATAAATTTATGGCAAAGATATGATTTTTAAATTATTTACAAATTAAACAACACAAGCCTAAATTACCTGTGAAGATTTTCAAAAATAAATTTTCAATGGAAAGATAATGGTACATGTATATATAAAAAATATCTGAAAGATATATAAGTGAGTATACATTATATATATATATATATATATATATATATATATATATATGTATATGTATGTATATAGTATACAGATAATGTACACATAGTATACATATATAATGTATATTACATATTATATATTGATACATGCATGCATGTTCAGTCACTTCTGTCATTTTCAAGTCTTTACAGCCCTATGAACTGTACCCTGCCAGGTACCTCTATCCATGGGATTCTCAGGCAACAAGACTGGAGTGATTTGCCAAGCCCTCCTCCAAGAATCGTTCCAACCCAGGGATCAAACTCACATCTCCTGCATTGCAGGCAGATTCTTCACTGCTGAGCCACTGGAGAAGCCCCACATATAAGTATAAATATGCATAAATTACCTGGATGAAGCTAAAGGAGTGCTAAAAGTTACATTTATCTTGTTAAATGCAAGTTTTAGAAGACAAGACATTTTATCAGGAATGAACTACCATCTTGAGCTACTGAGAGGGTAACAGGCAGGAAAGCCAGGGGTCTCCAAACAGAGGAAATAGGCTGCAAGTGTCAGACATTTTTATCTCTCTTAAGCGGCAGGAGGAAACAAACTAGAGATTTTTTTTTTTTTTCCTTCTCTATACAAATTTTAAAGGAGGTTTCTCTTAAAATACTGTGTTGCCATAATGACACCTGGTTTCACCTGAAGTTAACTATTCTCAAACCTTGAGTTAGCCAATGCATTTTTCTTATGGAAATGTTTGTCTTGAGCTATGTTAATGTACTATGCATTTACCCCAGATTCTGTCTTTAAGTCAGTTCTACCTAATGGCTCAGAAACTACTTGACAAACCAGTATGTTATACTCAGACATTGTTCCCTTAATCTATGTAAATGAAACTATTTGTATGGTAATCTGTCCTTCTACAAGATTCAAGTCAATCATTTTATGGCCCGGGATAAATCATCTGGTGCCAAGATTATCCCAAAATGCATCTTATGGATGAGGGGCCTGGTGCCATTCTGAGTTTTAAGACATTCCTTTCTTTCATTAACAGACTGCTAGTGAATGACACTCCACTCCAGTACTTCTGCCTGGAAAATCCCATGGACAGAGGAGCCTGGTAGGCTGCAGTCCATGGGGTCGCTCAGAGTCGGACAGGACTGAGCGACTTCACTTTTACTTTTCACTTTCATACATTGGAGAAGGAAATGGCAAACCACTGCAGTGTTCTTGCCTGGAGAATTCCGGGGATGGCGGAGCCTGGTGGGCTGCTGTCTGTGGGGTCGCACAGAGTCGAACATGACTGAAGCAACTTAGCAGCAGCAGCAGCAGCAGCAGTGACTATATAACATCCAGCTGAATGAAGACTAGCAGGGGGATACTCTTTCTGTCCCCTTCTGATGCCTTTGTCAGAAGCTTTCTCTATCTCTTTTATACTTTAATAAAACTATTACACAAAAGCTCTGAGTGATCAAGCCTTGTCTCTGGCCCCTGATTGAATTCTTCTCCTCCGGAGGCCAAAAATCCTGGCATCTTTTTGTTCAGCAACAACCTTTCACTACTATCTAAAGAACCTAGAAGAAGGAAAGGAAAATAAACCCAGAGATCATTGTAGAATGAAAATTATAAATAGAAGATAGAAAGCACAGAAGTAAAAGTAACTGAAAAATTGAGAAAATATATGCAACCAAGACTTAGTTCTTTAAAAGTTTAATAAAGTTGATAACATCCTAGCAAAACATAAAAATTAAGAGAAAAGAAAATGTAAAAATTAAGAATTAAATTTTAAATAAAAAATTAAGACTTTTAATAAAGAAAATTAAAAATTAAGAAAAATTAAGAGAAAGAGCAAACTCTCACTGCCAAAAATGAAGATGGGAGACTTCCCTGGTGATATAGTGGTTAAGACTTCACCGTCCAGTGCAAGGGGTGCAGGTTCAGTCTGTGATCAGAGGGTTGAGATCCCACATGCCTCTAGGCCAAAAGAACAAAGCAAAACAGAAACAATATCACAATAAACTCAATAAAAAACTTTAAAATGGTGCACAAAAAAAAAAAGTTTTAAAAAAGGAAGATAAGATCTTCACTGCAGAGTAGACAGATCTTAAAAAAATAAATAAAGGATATTATATATTAATTTGTGGCAATACACTTGTAAACTAAAAGAAAATGGAAAGCTTCTACAGAGAAAATAATGTTCTAAACACACACAAAAAGTCATTAAAAACTGGAATAATCTAATACTTAAGTAATTTTTTAGAATCTTTCTCTTTTCAAAACAAAACAATTTTCATATAGTTTTATCAATAATTCTATATAAAATTAATCAAAAAATAGAACCAATCTTAAAAAACTTGAGAGATGGAAAATAATTAATATTACTTTCTAACTTACTTTATGCATTCTTTATGACCTTCATAAAAGACAAAGACACAGGATTCTGAACACAACATTTAGTTAGGTTCTTTTGGATAGCTTCTCTTCTGTCTCCTGCATTGGCAGGTGAGTTCTTTATTGCCAGCACCACCTGGAAAGCTAGCAATAAAATTTGAATTTTTGAAATTCTTGCTGAAAGAGTTTATGACCACATCTTGAAAGTGCTCCATCTAGGGAAAATTATGTCCCACTACTGATGCAAAATATCCCTCAATATTGAACTCAATGCACTGGACCCTTGAACTCTGAGGTTTTTCACTGCTAAGACAGGCACTATTCCTGGTCCAGTGGGTAAGTGCTTGGTGCTTACCCACTTTTCATATGGCTATGTCTTTCCCCAGGCTCAGGAAGTTACCTCAGATGCATACACCAGTCAGTACTCTGATGAGTAGTTGAAGAGTCCTCTGCAGTTCTCCATCATTTCTTCCGTCAGTCTCTCATTTTCTCTTTCCCTCTACTTCCCCATCTCCATTTCCCTATGACCTCACCACAGTCATGCCTCCCAGGTCTATACGTCTATCTTCTGCAGTACTGTACTCTGAGTATTCTGGCTCCCTTAATGATCTCAGACCCTCAACTGGACCTACACAACTCAGGAAGTCTACCAGGATCATGTGAGGGTTCCCTATCTGAACCAAAGATGGAAACTTTTAGAGGTAGTAAATGTGAACAATCCTAGGGCTCAGCCTCTCTGTGTCCTATCTCTCACTGATCACTGTTGTTTCTGATATCTAGTGTCTTAAAAATAATTATTTCATATTTTTATGCTTTGCTTGTCTTTTCAATAAGTATATGTGGATACCCACACCAGTTTATTCATAATTTCAAATAGCTGGAAACAACAAAAACATTTCTTAATTAAAAGAAGAATAAATGAACTGTGATACACCCATAAAATGGACTATTGTGTGTCTGTGCTACTTCAGTCTTGTCTGACTCTTTGTGAACCAATGAACTGTAGTATGCCAGGCTCCTCTGTCCATGAGATTCCCCAGGCAAGAACATTGGAGTGGTTTGTCATTTCCTACTCCAGGAGATCTTCCTGACACAGGGATTAAATGCCTCTCATTTCTCCGGTATTGGCAAATGAATTCTTCACCACTAGTGCCACCTGGGAAGCTGAAAATGGACTACTACTCAGAAATAAAACTAACGGGCTGCTGACAGACACATTAATATACATAAATCTCAAATGAATGCTACTAAATGCAAGAAGCCATATTTAAAGACTGCACACACAAAAATAAACTCAAAATGGATTAAAGATCTAAACGTAAGACCAGAAACTATAAAAATCTTAGAGGAGAACACAGGCAAAACACTCTCCAACATACATCACAGCAGGATCTTCTATGACCCACCTCCCAGAATATTGGAAATGAAAGCAAAAATAAACAAATGGGATCTAATTAAAATTAAAAGCTTCTGCACAAAAAATAAACTATAAGCAAGGTGAAAAGACAGCCTTCAGAATGGGAGAAAATAATAGCAAATGAAACAACTGATAAACAACTAATCTCAAAAATATACAAGCAACTCCTGCATCTCAATTTCAGAAAAATAAACAACCCAATCAAAAAATGGGCCAAAGAACTAAATAGACATTTCGCCAAAGAAGACATACAGATGGCTAACAAACACATGAAAAGATGCTCAACATCACTCATTATCAGAGAAATGCAAATCAAAACCACAATGAGGTACCATTTCGTGCCAGTCAGAATGGCTGAGATCCAAAAGTCTACAAGCAATAAAGGCTGGAGAGGATGTGGAGCAAAGGGAACCCTCTTACACTGTTGGTGGGAATGCAAACTAGTAGAGCCACTATGGAGAACAGTGTGGAGATTCCTTAAAAAACTGGAAATAGAACTGCCATACGACCCAGCAATCCCAGTTCTGGGCATACACACCAAGGAAACCAGAATTGAAAGAGATACGTGTACCCCAATGTTCATCACAGCACTGTTTATAGTAGCCAGGACATGGAAGCAACCTAGATGTCCATCAGCAGATGAATGGATAAGAAAGCAGTGGTACATATACACAATGGAGTATTACTCATCCATTAAAAAGAATACATTTGAATCAGTTCTAATGAGGTGGATGAAACTGGAGCCTATTATACAGAGTGAAGTAAACCAGAAAGAAAAACACCAATACAGTATACTAACGCATATATATGGAATTTAGGAAGATGGTAATGACAACCCTGTATGCGAGACAGCAAAAGAGACACAGATGTATAGAACAGTCTTTTGGACTCTGTGTGTGTTGGGGGGTGATTTGGGAGAATGGCGTTAAAACATGTATAATATCATTTAAGAAACGAATCACCAGTCCAGGTTTGATGCAGGATGCAAGAAGCTTGGGGCTGGTACACTGGGATGACCCAGAGGAATGGTATGGGGAGGGTGGTTGGAGGGGGGTTCAGGATGGGGAACACATGTACACCCATGGCAGATGCATGTTTATGTATGGCAATACCAATACAATATTGTAAAGTAAAATAAAATTTAAAAAAATAAATAAAGACTGCATAATAGACGTGCTCTTATGTATAGAAAATACTAAAAATTGAGACTAAAACTGCTAGAACTAATTAAAAAATTCAACAAAGTTGTAGGATACAAAATCAATACACAAAAATAGCTGAATTCACATATACTAACAATGAGTTATACAAAATAGAAATTAAGAAATTAATTTCATTTACAATAGCATCAAAAAGGATAAAACACTTAGGAATAAATTTAACCAAGAAGATGAAATATTTGTACACTAAAATATAGCTCCTTAATGAAAGAACCAAATAAACATGAGTGGTAAGATGTCTATGTTCATGAATTGTAAGAATAAGTATTGTTAAAATGAACATAATAGGAAATTCACTTCATGATTCAACACACATTCAATGACATTTTTAACAGAAATACAAAAATGATCATAAAATTCATGACTCTAATAGTCAAAGAAATTTGAGAAAGTAGAATAAAGCTGGAGACATCTCACTTTCTAATTTCAAAATATATTACAAAATACACTATTCAGAATAGTAGAGTACTGGCATAAAAACAGACACATAGATCAATGAACAGAATAGAAATTACGGGAAGAAAAAGAATATATCATTAACTTATCTTTGAAAAGGGAGCCAAGAGTAAAATATGTGGAAAAGAAAATCTCCTCGTTGAGTTGGTAAAACTGGATACCTCTGTGACAAAGTATGAAATTAGAACTTTGTTGTGTTTTGAATATTTGTGTCAAGTATGATAATATTGTGAAGCCTTTGGAAAATGATCAGATAATAAGGGCAGAGTCTGAGTGAGTGAATTTAATGAACTTACGAAAAAGGAATTTTGGTAAGGATGGTGAAAATTTTTGGAACCCTATACACTGTTGTAGGAGAAGGCAATGACACCCCACTCCACTACTCTTGCTTGGAAAATCCCATGGACAAAGGAGCCTGTTAGGCTGCAATCCATGGGGTCGCTAAGAGTCGGACACAACTGAGCGACTTCACTTTCACTTTTCACTTTCATGCATTGGAGAAGGAAATGGCAACCCACTCCAGTGTTCTTGCCTGGAGAATCCCAGGGACGGGGGAGCCTGGTGGGCTGCCGTCCACGGGGTCGCACAGAGTCAGACACGACTGAAGTGACTTAGCATACACTGTTGTAGGGAATACAAATTGGTGCAGTTCAGTTCAGTTCAGTCACTCAGTCCTGTCTGACTCTTTGCAATATCATGAGCTGCAGCATGCCAAGGCCTCCCTGTTCATCAGCAACTTCCGGAGCCAACCCAAACTCACGTCCATCGAGTCGGTGATGTCATTTAACCATCTTATCCTCTGTCCTCCCCTTCTCCTCCTGACCTCAATCTTTCCCAGAATCAGGGTCTCTTCAAAATGAGTCAGCTCTTCGTATCAGGTGGCCAAACTATTGGAATTTCAGTTTCAACATCAGTCTTACCAATGAACACTCAGGACTGATCCCCTTTAGGATGGTCTGGTTGGATCTCCTTGCAGTCCAAGGGAATTTCCAGAGTATTCTCCAACACCACAGTTCACAATCATCAATTCTTTGGTGCTCAGCTTTCTTTAAAGTCCAACTCTATTTCTCCCAAGTGTAGCAAAGGACACTGGAGTTTTTATCCTTTCTAGTTACATTTATCATTGTCTTAGAATTGGAATGTGTTCAAGGCTGATTATTGCTTAATTAAATTCACTGGGATTTTCCAATAAATGTTAATAGTGCAACTGTATGTAAAGATACTATTAAATCACATCGCAGAATTAGGGTCAGAAAGATGAAACATGAAACATGGGGTGAAAGGACAGCTTGAGAATCATGTTGAGACTATTGGCAGTCAAGAACAAAATATTAGCCAAATCATTTTGCTTCAGATCAGATCAAATATGAAATGCTCAGTCGTGTCTGATTCTTTGTGACCCCATGAATCGCAGCACGCCAGGCCTCCCTGTTCATCACCAACTCCTGGAGTGCACTCAAACTCACATCCATCGAATCAGTGATGCCATCCAGCTATCTCATCCTCTGTCTTCCCCTTCTCCTCCGGCCCCCAATCCCTCCAAGCATCAGAGTCTTTTCCAATGAGTCAACACTTTGCATAAGGTGGCCAAAGTACTGGACTTTCAGCTTTAGCATCATTCCTTCCAAAGAAATCCCAGGGCTGATCTCCTTCAGAATGGACTGGTTGGATCTCCTTGCAGTCCATGGGACTTTCAAGAGTCTTCTCCAACACCACAGTTCAAAAGCATCAATTCTTCGGTGCTCAGCCTTCTTCACAGTCCAACTCTCACATCCATACATGACCACAGGAAAAACCATAGCCTTGACTAGACGAAACTTTGTTGGCAAAGTAATGTCTCTGCTTTTGAATATGCTATTTAGGTTGGTCATAACTTTCCTTCCGAGGAGTAAGTGTCTTTTAATTTCATGGCTGCAGTCACCATCTGCAGTGATTTTGGAGCCCAGAAAAATAAAGTCTGACACTGTTTCCACTGTTTCCCCATCTATTTCCCATGAAGTGGTGGGACAGGATGCCATGATCTTCGTTTTCTGAATGTTGAGCTTTAACCCAACTTTTTCACTCTCCACTTTCACTTTCATTAAGAGACTTTTTAGTTCCTCTTCACTTTCTGCCATAAGGGTGGTGTCATCTGCATATTTGAGGTTATTGATATTTCTCCTGGCAATCTTGATTCCAGCTTGTGTTTCTTCCAGTCCAACGTTTCTCAGGATGTACTCTGCATATAAGTTAAATAAACAGGGTGACAATATACAGCCTTGACGAACTCCTTTTCCTATTTGGAACAAGTCTGATGTTCCATGTCCAGTTCTAACTGTTGCTTCCTGACCTGCATACAAATTTCTCAAGAGGCAGATCTGGTGGTCTGGTATTCCCATCTCTTTCAGAATTTTCCACAGTTTATTGTGATCCACACAGTCGAAGGCTTTGGCATAGTCAATAAAGCAGAAATAGATGTTTTTCTGGAACTCTCTTGCTTTTTCCATGATCCAGTGGATGTTGGCAATTTGATCTCTGGTTCCTCTTCCTTTTCTAAAACCAGCTTGAACATCAGGAAGTTCACAGTTCACATATTGCTGAAACCTGGCTTGGAGAATTTTGAGCATGACTTTACTGACGTGTGAGATGAGTGCAATTGTGCAGTCGTTTGAGCATTCTTTGGCATTGCCTTTCTTTGGGATTGGAATGAAAACTGACCGTTTCCAGTCCTGTGGCCACTGCTGAGTTTTCCAAATTTGCTGCAATATTGAGTGCAGCATTTTCACACCATCATCTTTCAGGATTTGAAAGAGCTCAACTGGAATTCTATCACCTCCATTAGCTTTGTTCGTAGTGATGCTTTCTAAGGCCCACTTGACTTCACATTCCAGGATGTCTGGCTCTAGGTCAGTGATCACACCATCATGCTTATCTGGGTCGTGAAGATCTTTTTTGTACAGTTCTTCTGTGTATTCTTGCCATCTTTTCTTAATATCTTCTGCTTCAGTTAGGTCCATACCATTTCTGTCCTTTATGGAGCCCATCTTTGCATGAAATGTTCCCTTGGTATCTCTGATTTTCTTGAAGAGATCTCTAGTCTTTCCCATTCTGTTGTTTTCCTCTATTTCTTTGCACTGATCGCTGAAGAAGACTTTCTTATCTCTTCTTGTTATTCTTTGGAACTCTGCATTCAGATGTTTATTTCTTTCCTTTTCTCCTTTGCTTTTCGCTTCTCTTCTTTTTACAGATATTTGTAAATCTTCCCCAGATAGCTATTTTGCTGTTTTGCATTTCTTTTCCATGGGGATGGTCTTGATCCCTGTCTCTTGTACAATATCACAAACCTCATTCCATAGTTCATCAGGCACTCTATCTATCAGATCTAGGCCCTTAAATCTATTTCTCAGTTCCACTGTATAATCATAAGGGATTTGATTTAGGTCATACCTGAATGGTCTAGTCGTTTTCCCTACTTTCTTCAATTTAAGTCTGAAGTTGGCAGTAAGGAGTTCATTATCTGAGCCACAGTCAGCTCCTGGTCTTGTTTTTGCTGACTGTATAGAGCTTCTCCATCTTTGGCTGCAAAGAATATAATCAACCTGATTTTGGTGTTGACCATCTGGTGATGTCCATGTATAGAGTCTTCTCTTGTGTTGTTGGCAGAGGGTGTTTGTATGGCCAGTGCATTTTCTTGGCAAAACTCTATTAGTCTTTGTCCTGCTTCATTGTGTATTCCAAGGCCAAATTTACCTGTTACTCCAGGTGTTTCTTGACTTCCTACTTTTGCATTCCAGTCCCCTATAATGAAAAGGACATCTTTTTTTTGGTATTAGTTCTAAAAGGTATTGTAGGTCTTCAAAGAACTGTTCAACTTCAGCTTCTTCAGCATTACTCGTTGGGGCATAGATTTGTATTACTGTGATATTGAATGGTTTGCCTTGGAAACGAACAGAGATCATTCTGTCATTTTTGAGATTGCATCCAAGTACTGCATTTCAGACTCTTTTGTTGACCATGATGGCTACTCCATTTCTTCTGAGGGATTCCTTCCCGCAGTAGTAGATATAATGGTCATCTGAGTTAAATTCACCCATTTCAGTCCATTTCAGTTCGCTGATTCCTAGAATGTCAACATTCACTCTTGCCATCTCTTGTTTGACCACTTCCAATTTGCCTTGATTCAAGGACCTGACATTCCAGGTTCCTATGCAATATTGCTCTTTACAGCATCAGACCTTGCTTCTATCACCAGTCACATCCAGAGCTGGGCAATCTTTTTGCTTTGGCTCCATCCCTTCATTCTTTCTGGAGTTATTTGTCCACTGATCTCCAGTAGCATATTGGGCACCTACTGACCTGTGGAGTTTCTCTTTCAGTATCCTATCAATTTGCATTTTCATTCTGTTCATGGGGTTCTCAAGGCAAAAATACTGAAGTGGTTTGGCATTCCCCTCTCCAGTGGATCACATTCTATCAGACAACTCCACCATGACCCACCCATCTTAGGTTGCCCCAGGGGCATGGCTTAGTTTCATTGAGTTAGACAAGGCTGTGGTCCTAGTGTGATTAGATTGACTAGTTTTCTGTGAGTATGGTTTAAGTGTGTCTGCCCTATGATGCCCTCTTGCAACACCTACCATCTTAATTGGGTTTCTCTTACCTTGGATGTGGGGTATCTCTTCACGGCTGCTCCAGCAAAGTGCAGCCGCTGCTCCTTTCCTTGGACGAGGGATATCTCCTCGCCACTGCCCTTCCTGAATTTCAACATGGGATAGCTCCTCTAGGCCCTCCTGCACCCACACAGCCACGGCTCCTTATGGTATTAAAAGGCACTGTAAAGTGAAAGTGAAGTCAATCAGTCGTGTCCGACTCTTTGCGACCCCTGAAGCAGGGAGGACCCCATGCCCAAGGGGAGGCGGCCAATAGGAGTTACCTCACGTACGAGGTCAGGGGCAGTGGCAGGGAGGACCTACCCAACGCCCAATGCCAGGGGCCGCGGCCGGGAGGAGCAACCCCACCTCCAAGTAGCAGTGTCTCCCCTGGCACAGAAGGGCCTACAGGAGCTATTCCACTTTCAAGTTAAGAAGGGGCGGTGGTGAGGAGATACCCCTCGTCCAAGGTAAGAGAAACCCAATTAAGATGGTAGGTGTTGCAAGAGGGCATCAGAGGGCAGACACACTTAAACCATACTCACAGAAAACTAGTCAATCTAATCACACTAAGACCACAGTCTTGTCTAACTCAATGAAACTAAGCCATGCTTGTGGGGCCACCCAAGACAGGCAGGTCTTGGTGGAGATTTCTGACAGAATGTGATCCACTGGAGAAGGGAATGCCAAACCACTTCAGTATTCTTGCCTTGAGAACCCCATGAACAGTATGAAAAGGAAAAATGATAGGATACTGAAAGAGGAACTCTCCAGGTCAGTAGGTGCCCAATATGCTACTGGAGATCAGTGGACAAATAACTCCAGAAAGAATGAAGGGATGGAGCCAAAGCAAAAAGAATACCCAGCTCTGGATGTGACTGGTGATAGAAGCAAGGTCCGATGTTGTAAAGAGCAAAATTGCATAGGAACCTGGAGTGTCAGGTCCTTGAATCAAGGCAAATTGGAAGTGGTCAAACAAGAGATGGCAAGAGTGAATGTTGACATTCTAGGAATCAGCGAACTGAAATGGACTGAAATGGGTGACTTTAACTCAGATGACCATTATATCTATTACTGTGGACAGAAATCCCTCAGAAGAAATGGAGTAGCCATCATGGTCAACAAAAGAGTCTGAAATGCAGTATTGGATGCAATCTCAAAAATGACAGAATGATCTCTGTTCGTTTCCAAGGCAAACCATTCAATATCACAGAAATATAAGTCTATGCCCCACCAGTAACACTGAAGAAGCTGAAGTTGAACAGTTCTATGAAGACCTACAAGACCTTTCAAAACTAACACCCAAAAAAGATGTCCTTTTCATTATAGAGGACTGGAATGCAAAAGTAGGAAGTCAAGAAACACCTGGAGTAACGGGCAAATTTGGCCTTGGAATACAGAATGAAGCAGGACAAAGACTAATAGAGTTTTACCAAGAAAATACACTGGTCTCAGCAAACACCCTCTTCCAACAACACAAAAGAAGACTCTACACATGGACATCACCCCAGATGGTCAACACCAAAATCAGATTGATTATATTCTTTGCAGCCAAAGATGGAGAAGCTCTATACAGTCAGCAAAAACAAGACCAGGAGCTGACTGTGGCTCAGATAATGAACTCCTTACTGCCAACTTCAGACTTTAATTGAAGAAAGTAGAGAAAACCACTAGACCATTCAGGTATGACCTAAATCAAATCCCCTTATGATTATACAGTGGAACTGAGAAATAGATTTAAGGGACTAGATCTGATAGATAGAGTGCCTGATGAACAATGGATTGAGATTAGTGACATTGTACAGGGGACAGGGATCAAGACCATCCCCATGGAAAATAAATGCAAAAAAGCAAAATGGCTGTCTGGGGAGGCCTTACAAATATCTGTAAAAAGAAGAGAAGCGAAAAGCAAAGGAGAAAAGGAAAGATATAAGCATCTGAATGCAGAGTTCCAAAGAATAGGAAGAAGAGATAAGAAAGTCTTCCTCAGCGATCAGTGCAAAGAAATAGAGGAAAACAACAGAATGGGAAAGACTAGAGATCTCTTCAAGAAAATTAGAGATACCAAGGGAACATTTCATGCAAAGATGGGCTCCATAAAGGACAGAAATGGTATGGACCTAACAGAAGCAGAAGATATTAAGAAGAGGTGGTAAGAATACACAGAAGAACTATAAAAAAGTGATCTTCATGACGCAGATAATCACAATGGTGTGATCACTCACCTAGAACCAGATATCATGAAATGTGAAGTCAAGTGCACCTTAGAAAGCATCACTAAGAACAAAGCTAGTGGAGGTAATGGAATTCCAGTTGAGCTCTTTCAAATCCTGAAAGATGATGCTGCAACAGTGCTGCACTCAATATTGCAGCGAATTTGGAAAACTCAGCAATGGCCACAGGACTGGGAAATGTCAGTTTGCATTCCAAATCCAAAGAAAGGCACTGCCAAAGAATGCTCAAACTACCACACAATTGCACTCATCTCACACGCTAGTAAAGTAATGTTCAAAATTTTCCAAGCCAGGCTTCAGCAATACGTGTACCGTGAACTTCCAGTTGTTCAAGCTGGTTTTAGAAAAGGCAGAGGAACCAGAGACCAAATTACCAACATCCACTGGATCATTGAAAAAGCAAGAGAGTTCCAGAAAAACATATATCTCTGCTTTATTGACTATGCCAAAGGCTTTGACTGTGTGGATCACAATAAACTGTGGAAGATTCTGAAAGAGATGGGAATACCAGACACCTGACCTACCTCTTGAGAAATTTATATGCAGGTAAGGAAGGAACAGTTAGAAATGGACATGGAACAACAGACTGGTTCCAAATAGGAAAAGGAGTATGTCAAGGCTGTATATTGTCACCCTGCTTATTTAACTTCTATGCTGAGTACATCATGAGAAACACTGGCCTGGAAGAAGCACAAGCTGGAATCAAAATTGCTGGGAGAAATATCAATCACCTCAGATTTGCAGATGACACCACCCTTATGGCAGAAAGAGAAGAGGAACTAAAAAGCCTCTTGATGAAGGTGAAAGTGGAGAGTGAAAAAGTTGTCTTAAAACTCAATATTTAGAAAACGAAGATCATGGCATCTGGTCCCATGACTTCATGGGAAATAGATGGGGAAACAGTGGAAACAGAGTCAGACTTTTATTTTTCTGGGCTCCAAAATCACTGCAGATGGTGACTGCAGCCATGAAATTAAAAGACGCTTACTCCTTTGAAGGAAAGTTATGACCAACCTAGATAGCATATTCAAAAGCAGATACATTACTTTGCCAAAGATTCATCTAGTCAAGGCTATGGTTTTTCCAGTGGTCATGTATGGATGTGAGAGTTGGACTGTGAAGAAGGCTGAGCACCGAAGAATTGATGCTTTTGAATTGTGGTGTTGGAGAAGACTCTTGCGAGTCCCTTGGACTGCAAGGAGATCCAACCAGTCCATTCTGAAGGAGATCAGCCCTGGCATTTCTTTGGAAGAAATGATGCTAAAGCTGAAACTCCAGTACTTTGGCCACCTCATGTGAAGTGTTGACTCATTTGAAAAGACTCTGATGCTGGGAGGGATTGCGGGCAGGAGGAGAAGGGGACGACAGAAGATGAGATGACTGGATGGCATCACTGACTTGATGGACGTGTGTTTGAATGAACTCTGGGAGTTGGTGATGGACAGGGAGGCCTGGCGTGCTGTGATTCATGGGGTTTCAAAGTCGGACACGACTGAGTGACCGAACTGACTGATTGATTGGACTGTAGCCCACCAGGCTTCTCTATCCATGGGATTCTCTATGCAAGAATACTGGAGTGGGTTGCCGTTTCCTTCTCCAGGGGATCTTCCAGACCCAGGGATCGAATCCAGGTCTTCCGCATTGCAGGCAGATGTGTTAACCTCTGAACCACCAGGGAAGCCCAAAAGGAACTGTATGAAGAGTATATTAGTAGACACCATGCCTTGGGTGCTGTGGATGACCCAGATGGAAGAAAAACTATGAGATGTCTTAATTCTAGTTTTCCACATAACACTACACCAAAGCAACTTTAAGAACTAAAAGTCGGATTCATGGACTTACCTGCAGTCCAGTGGTTAAGACTCTGTACTTCCACTGCAGGGGGTACGAGTTTGATCCTTTGTCAGGGAACTAAGATCCAACATGTCGAGCTGAAGGTCAAAATAATAATAATAATAATAATAAAGTCAGTAGAACTGCAAGATCATTTGTGATTCTCTACACTAATAATGAACTATTTGTAAGAAAAATTAAGAAAATAATCCCTTTTACAATTGCATCCCCCCACCCTGGTGAAAAAACTAGAAATCTAACCAAGGACTTGAAAGACCTGCAAGCTAAAAACTAAAAGATAATGATCAAAGAAACTGAATGGACACAAGTAAAAATATATCCCATGTTTATGGGTGAAAATACCATTACAATATCCATTCCAACCAAAGCAACATGCACATTCACGCAATCACTGCCAACATTTCAATGACATTTTTCACAGAAACAAAAGCAATCTTCACATCTGTGTGGAGCCTCAAAGGAACCAGAAGAGCCAAAGGGACCCCGAGAAAGCAAAACAGGCTGGTGGCATGTCTATCCCTGACTTCAGTCTAGAGTATGCGCCTAAAGTCACCACAAGACATGTGGAATTGGCACAGAAATAGGCACAGAGACAAGAGAGCTCAGAAGTAAACCTACAGGTACATGGTAATTAATTTACAAGAAAGGAACTAAGAACATACACGCAGGAAAGGAGAGCCCCCTCCCAATAAACTGTGCTGGGAAAAATGGAAACCACACACCAAGGAACAATACAGGACATGATCTTATACCACAGACAAAAACTGACTAAAATCCCACAACTTTCCACATCAAGCCCTAACAGTCCTGGGTTCTTGTAAGGCAGACTTTCAGCAACAGCCACACACACAAAGCTTCTTCCCAATTTTCCTCACATTTTCCTTCAGCAGCACCACCTCCCTGCAGGTCTTGAGAAAACTAGACTCCCATCAGACTCGAATGAACCCCACAATGTCCCAAAGCTGAAACCCTAGTGGGTCCTGAGGAGACCAGAGTCCTGTCAGCCTCAACTGAACCCACAATGTCCTGAAGCTGAAGCCCCAGCAGGTCCTGGGGAGACCAGATTCCATCAGCCTGAACTGAACCCTACAATGACCCAAAACTGAAGCCCCAGTGGGTTCTGAGGAGGCAAGACTTCCATCCACCTGAGCTGAACCCCACCATGTCCAAAGCTGAAACCACATGGGTCCTGTAGTGACCCATCTCCTGTCAGTCTGAACTGAAACTCACACTGTCCTGAAGCTGAAGCCTCAGTAGGTCCTGAGGAGGCCAGAGACCAGAGTCTTGTCAGTGGCCATCCACAGTCACTGGAAGTACTCCATCAGAGTGGGGAGTTCTACTTGTTGGGGGGAGTGTTTGGGAGGCAGACTCTGCATTATCACGGACAGGCATGATCAAGAAGGTTTTCAGGGGCCAGGACAAGGGTGAGGGAGGCAAGCTCCAGCTCCGAGTATTGTAAGTCCCCACTTTCTGAGACTGTGTGACCTACATGATGCAGACTTTGCAAGGAGCAAGGTGAGTTACAGAGGCAGAAGAAGCAGGAGGTGATGTAAAAATTTGTTTCCTCTTCAGGTTCAGGAACATGGAGGCCTCCCAGGTTCCCAATTCCTTGTGCCCCAGTGACTGTGAGCTCCTCCTCTAGGGCGTATGGCCAACCCCCATGCTAAGTCCCTCAACATCCACAGCCCTGGCCCAAGCCTAACCCCTCCATCAGGCCCTGACAAAGCTCCCTGCCCCCACGGTGCATCTCACATCCCACCCGTGGTCTTTTTGAATCCTGAACAAGGCCATGCCCCTCTTCTCCCTGTGACTTCCCTCGCCTGATGAAGCCAGGCCTTCATCTATTCCAGGTGACTCCAAGGGCCTCATTCTCTCCATACTTCATGTGTGTGGCCACTTTCTGCACCCCTCTATATGGGCCTGTGGTGATCTCCTAAAATGAGGAGTTATTTGATACACAGAGAATGGGGTGAATGGTGGCCACCAAAGATGTATCTCTGCAGAACAGGGCCGTATCTGGGAAAAGGGTCTTTGTAGATGTAGTTAAGGATATCAAGGTAAGGTCATCTAGGGTTAGGGTGACCTTCAATCCAACTGAAAGAGTCCTTCAAAGAGATGAAAGAGGACACAGAGGAGAATCCTCTTAAAGGCAGAGGCAGAGATGGGAGGGAGGGGGCCACAAGCCCAGGGGCCTCTGGAGCCCCTGAAGCTGGAAAAGGCAGGAAGGACCCTATCCTGGAGCCTCTGGAGGGACCTCAGCCCTGTGCCACCTTGATCTCAGGTGTCTGGTCTCCAGGACTGGGGGAGGATGAACTCCTATTGTTTTAACCCACCCTTCTTTTGTTAGAGAAGCCACAGAGCAGCCACACAGACCCTGCTCTGTAGGATCCTAGAAGTGTGGATATTACTAAAGGCAGATGGAGGGTGGATTATAGCACTTTAGAGTCAGCACTGGGCCCTCAGAAATGCTAAAGCAGTAGCTGGACGTCAGAATGTTGAGGGATCAAGTCTGAAGCCTGTCCCTAGTAGTACTAGCTGCACACACTTTCTCAGGTTCTTACACTGGTACATGTGGTGTAACATCTCAGTCCTGATTGAGGACATTTTTTTTTTTTTTTAATCACTGTTCACATTGCTAATTAAGAAACCACTAGTTACACAGGTGAAAACCCAATTAGGACACTTGCTCCAGGGATGAGCAATTCTGAAGATGGTCAGGGGTTGGGACTTATGCATGTGCAGCCAGCAGCCCTTCCACACTCCCTGCCCCATCCTTCCTAATGAGGGTCTTCAGTGGGTAGCTGGGAGACCCCACAGAGTCATCTCTAAGTAAATGCTGGCTGACCCCAGGCTAGCCACTCCCGAACCTCATCCACACTTCCCAGGTAAAACACTTGAATACATGCAAAGACCTCACAGGCTGGATAAAAGTGTTTGGAGCCACCCCAATGACAGCATGCTTACCGAGTTGGCTCCTGTAGGTCAGGAAGGATGGTCCTGGCCTGGGTGATCTGGAAGCTTTCCACTTTCCTACCTGAGTTACTCCTCCTGTCCTGTTCCCACTGCCTGTTTTCTTGCTTCCTCACCTCTGCCTGAAAAGATTTCCAACAGCAGGAACAGGCAACACAGCCCATTCTTAGCAAGTGACAGCCTAGCACCTCCTGAAGAAGGTCCAGCAGATCCCCACACAGACCAGATCCCCTGAAATGCCATGGCCCCTCACTCTCTCTCACCAAACCGGCCCTGCAATGTCTAAGCAGAAAAGATGACATCAAGTACAGCTGCAGGCACTTTAGGGGGTTTAAATACACCTTAACCCACACACATGTGCAAAGGGCAGGACAGCCAGGTCAGCCAATCATTGCCCATCTGGGCTTGTGATTTCAGAAAATGAGCCTCATTGTTCTGGTCAAGGTTCCAGGAGCACCTGTGGGTCCTGAGGGTGAGGATGGATATGGGGCTGCAGCTCTGACTTGTTTTCTAATCATTTTATCTGGCCCACAACTGGGAGAGAATTTCAGGAAGGACTTCTAATGAGAGGGACCCAGGAGTCAGGGAAAGGAGGGGTGGTGGATGGAGATAGGCTCAGTGCCCAGATGCAATGGAAGCCTCTGGAAAACCTGCTGGAAGGAGGCCACATACAGTGAAGCCCAGGGTCACAGACATGTCCAGAAGCTGCTGTTTGTTACCTCAGGTCCTGCTCTGAGGGGCTCAAGGTCAGATCTGTCCAACAGAGGGCCTGGGGTGCTCTGCAATGAGGGCTTTGTGAACCATTCCTGGGTGCTGAGCCCTGTGGGATAACTGCCCAGGTGAACCCCATATCCTGGGAGGTGCCTACCCATAAGAATCCTGTGTTCCTGGGAGGTGTAGTGAACAAGTATTCTCTCTGTGCAATCATCACAGAGTAGCTTAGCGACTCTCATGTGGGCAGTTCTGGGATTAGATGAGAACAAGGACATGTTGGGGGATGTCTCCTGAAACACCCCCAGGCCCATCCAGAGTGAAGAGGTCAGTAGCGGGGTACTGGTTGCTGTGCTGGTGTGAGAGACCACATGGGTACCTCTTTTTCTTCCACCTGACACCACAGAGGCCTCTCCAGGACACAGAAGACAGCCTGCCCAGGAACGGTGGGAGCTCCTGGTGACCAGGCATGGGACATGAGAGGGAAGGACCAGGCCTAGGGGGCCTTTCTGCTCTGAGCTGGGAGTGGACAACAAATGCTGAGTGTGATCCAGGAAAGTGGCCCTGGTGATGGGAGACTTGTTGAGGCAGTGTGAACATGAGTTGGAAAAGAATTTCCAGACATACAGCGTTTCAGAAGGGAGTGAGTTTTTATTAAGAACAAAGAGCAGAGATAAAGTGGGCAGTGTGAGCACATCAGGCCAACCTGCTTACAGACTAAGGAAAGTCAACAGTTTTCATGGCTTCAAGACAAAGAAAATTCCTGCTGGAAGGTTGATGTTAGGTGATTAATTGGGTCACCATAGTATGTTCATTGGAGTGGGCATCTTTGCCTGGTAGGGAGTCAGAAAGCTTGTTCGTGATGATCAGGGGCTTTTAGCAACAGTTGCAAAGGGACTCAGTCAGATTCACAGGGGATCTTGGTTCTGGACTCCACTTCTGTGGCCTTGATGTGAGGCCTCCCAGCTGTGGCCTTGGGAAAGGACTCACCTAACAAGACTCACCCTTCAGAGTAAAAGTTCCATCAAGTTATCTTTGTAGGAGAGATCCAGTGATCCTAGATCTATTTGGAAAATTCTTGGATACTGCAGGGACACATACTGAGTGTGAACCTGGTTATTGAACCTTGTTGGCAAAATTAGTATTTTCTCTCTGTTGGTGCTAAAAGGGTGTGGGGCTGACATCTGCCTGATAATCCATTCAAATGATGTTTTCCTACTTATGACATCAATAGGTTTGGTCAAACTTTTTGATTTCTTGTGCAAGCAGGCAGCATGCAACTCCTTTCTGCAGGATCATTTCCATTAGAATGTCAACTAATCAAGGTAACAACAGTATGGCACTCAGCACTCTTAGACAGTTTCCCAAGCCTGTTTCCTCAGGGATAGACCCAATATGAACTAGCAATGGATTCACAACGTTCAGAAAATGCAGGGAAATATATTGCCTATGACTCTGGAAATTAGGGCCTCTTGCAAACCTGGAGTTCTCACATAATATAATCTAGATAGTTGCTGATAGATAGATGTCTGAAAAACACTCTGTTTTCATGCCTTTCATACATCTGGGAGGTGGGGTCACCCTAAAGACTGTAGATGTGTGATTCAAAGTGCCGATTTAGGGGAGGGTGCTCTCCCTGGAGACTGTAAACATGTGATCCAAGATGCATGCTTTAGGAAAGGGTCACCATAGAAACTGTGGATGTGTAACTCCAGGTATAGGGTCTAGGAACTGGGGGTACACTGCCGACTGTGGACATATTTCCACAGGGGCAAGGTCTGGGGGATGGGGTCATCCCAGAGACTGTGCCTGTATGACCCCAGGTACAGGGTGTGGGGAGAAGTGACAACCTAGAGACTGTGGAATGTGACACCAGGTGCACTTTTGGGTGGGGGTCACCCTGGAGATAGTCGTCTTGTGATCCTGGATGCATGGTCTAGGAGGGAGTCACCATGGATACTATAGATGTGTGACCACAGATTTAGGCTTCAGGGTTACCCTGGACTGTGGATATGTACTCCTAGTTGTTCGGTCTGGGGGTGGAGTCACCCTGGAGACTGTGGACATGTGATCCCAGGTACAGTGTCTGCAGAGGGCTGTCACCCTAGACACTGGAAATGTGACCCCAGGTCCAGGGTCAAGAGGGTTCACCCTGGATACTGTGGAAATGTGACCCCAGGTGCAGGGTTTAGGAGGGGGGTCACACTGGAGACTTTGGACATGTGACCCTGGATGCAGGATCTCTGAGGTGGGGTCTCCCTGGAGACTACACATGTCCCCCAGTACAGGTTCTGGGAGGTGGGTTCATTAGGAGACTGTGGACATGTGACCCAAAGTGCAGTGTCTCAGGAAGAGGCAAACCCTGGAGACTGTGGACTTATGACAATATGTATATAGTCTTGGAGGGGGTAACCCTGAACATTATGTACTTGTGACCTTGAGACTGTAGATGTGAGAACCCAGATACAGAGTCTGAGAGCTGGGATCACCCTGGAAACTACGGACATTTGACCCCAGGTACAGGGTTGAGGAGGTGGAGTCACACTGGAGACTGTGAACATGTGATCCCAGGCCCAAGGTCTGGGGAGGGGACACTTTGGAGCTTGTAGACATACCAACCCAGGTGCAGAGTCTGGGGGTGGGGTAATCCTGGAGATTGTGGATGTGTGACCCAAGGTGCAGGTTATGGGGAGGGTCTCACCCAGGAGATTGTGGACATATGATCCCAGATACATGGTCAGTGAGATGAGGTCACCCTGGAGACTGTGAATATGTTACCTCAAGTGCAGATTCTGGGAGGGGTTTACCCTGGAGACCGTGGTCAAGAGAACCCAGGGGCATGGTCTGTAAGGTTAGATTACCTCAAGACTGTGGTCCTGATACCCCAGACCAGGGTCAGTGAGGTTGGGTCACCCTGGAAAATGTGGACGTGTGACACCAAGTATACAATCTGGGGAAGATTGTCACCTTGGAGACTGTAGACATGTGGAGATCAGGTGCAGGGTCTGGCAGGGTGGTGTCACAATGGAGACTGTGAACATATGACCCCAGGTGCAGGGTCTGGGAGGGGTCAACCTGGATACTGTGGACTGTGAACCAAGGTGCAGGTCTGAGAGGGGTGTCACCCTGGATACTGTGGACCTGTCAACCGAGGTGCAGGGTCTGGATGGGGTCACATAGGAGACTTTGAATACGTGAACTCAGGTGCAGTGTTAGGGAGTCGTCACCCTGGAGACTGGATATGTGACCCCAGGTACAGGGTCTGAAAGGTTGTTGTTGAATCATGCGAATACACCGGGATTCTTGGCCCCCGGAGGAGAAGAATTCAATCCGGGGCCAGAGACGAGGCTTGATCGCTCAGAGCTTTTGTGTAATAAAGTTTTATTAAAGTATAAAGGAGATAGAGAAAGCTTCTGACATAGGCACCAGAAGGGGGCAGAAAGAATACCCCCCTGCTAGTCTTCAGCTGGATGTTATATAGTCACTAGCAGTCTGTTAATGAAAGAAAGGAATGTCTTAAAATTCAAAATGGCACCAGGCCCCTCACCCATAAGATGCATTTTGGGATAATCTTGGCGCCAAATGGTTTATCCTGGGCCATAAAATGATTAACTTGAATCTTGAAGAAGGGCAGACCGCCATACAAATAGTTTCATTTACATAGATTAGGGGAACAATATCCATACTGGTTTGTCAAGTAGGTTCTGGGCCAAGAGGCGGAACTGACTTGGAGACAGAGTTTGGGGTAAAGGCATAGTACATTAGCATAGCTTAAGACAAACATTTCCATAAGAAAAAGGCATTGGTTATCTCTAGGCTCAAGAATAGCTAACTTCAGGTGAAACCAGGTGTCATTATGGCAACACAGTATTTTAAGAGAAACCTCCCTTTAAATTTGTATAGAGAAGGAAAAAATATTGCTAGTTTGTCTCCTCCTGCCGCTTAAGAGAGATAAAAATGTCTGACACTTGCAGGCTATTTCCTCCATTTGGAGACCCCTGGCCTTACTGCCTGTTACCCTCTCAGGTCTGGGAAGGGTGTCATCCTAGAGACTCCAAGTGCAGGGTGTGTGACAAGGGTCACCTTAGAAACTGGACGTGTGACCCCCAGATAAATGGTCTGGGAGGGAAATCACACTGGTGAGTGTGGACATGTGATACCAGGGACAGGGTCTGGGAAGAGGGGTCACCCTGGGGGCTCTGGACCTGTGACCCCAGGTGCTCGGTCATGGAGGGGGCTCACCCTGGGATACATGGATTGTGTGTTCCCAGGCACAGGGGCAGGGAGGGTGTCAGCCTATAAACTGCAGATATTTGACCCCAGGTACAGGGTCTGAGAGGATGGTCACACGGGAGACTGTGCACAGGTGACACTAGGTTCCAGATCTGGGTGGGGATGTTATCCTGGATATTTTATAAATGTGACCTCAGGTACAGGGTATGAAGGGTGTCCTCTGGAGATGGCAGATATTTGACTCCAAGTACAAGGTCTTGGTGGGTTCACACTTGAGACTGTGGACATGTGACCCATGTACAAGGTCTGGAAAATGACATCACCCTGGAGACTATGGACATATGTCACTAGGTACTGAGTCTGGGAGAATGCACATGGTAGAGACTGGATATGTGACCCCAAATACAGTGCCTTGGACAGGTCACCCTGGGGACTGAAGACTTGTGATCTCAGATACAGGATCTGGGAGGGTGTCACCCTGGAAACTGTGGATATGTAACATGAGGGTATGGTCTGGGAGGGGAGCTCACAATGGAAACTCTGACTGTGTCATCCCAGGTGCTCGGACTGATGTGGTAGTATCACCCTGAAGTCTGTGGACTGTATCCACAGGTATGGATCTGGGTGGGGGAGTCACCCTGGAGACTGGAAATGTGACCAGAGTTTCAAAATCTGGGAGTGGTGGTCACCCTGGAGACTGTGTACATGTGACCAGAGGTAAAAGTTCTGGTGAAGTGGGGTCACCATGGAGAATGTGGACATGTGAAGCCAGGTGTAGGGTCTGGGAGAGGCAGTTACCCTGGAAACTGGAAATGTGACCCCAGGTACAGTGTTTGAGTGAGGTGTCACCAAGGAGACTGTGGACATTTGACCCCAGGTGCTTGTATTTCAAAGGGGTCACCCTTTAGCCTATGGATGTGTAACCCCAGGTGAAAGGTCTGGGAGTAGGGGTCATCCTGGACTGCAGTCATCTAACATCATGTGCAGGGTCTGAAGAGAGGGCTGTCTGTGGAGACTGTGGACATGTGACCCCAGGTGCAGTTTCTATGAGGTGTTTTCTCCCTGGAGAAAGTTGACGGGTGACCAAAAATGCAGTGTCTGGGGTAGAGGCTGACTCTGGAGTCTGTGGATGTGTAAAGCCAGGTGAAGTGTCTGGGAGGTGGGGTCACCATGGAGACTGTGGACGTGTGAACCCAGTTGCAGGATTTGGGAGAGTGTGCACCCTGGAGAATGTGGACATGTGACCATATGAATAGGGCCTATGATGGGGTTCACCAGGGAAACTGTGACCATGTGACACCAGGTAAAGGATCTGATGTGGGTTGTGAACGTGAAGACTGTGGTCATATAACCCCCAATGCAGGGGGAAAAGGGGTCACCCTGGAAACTGTGAGCCCAGATACATGGTCTGGGAGGGGTTCATCACGGAGACTATGGACGTGAAATTCCAGGTATAGGGTCTGGGAGGTGGGGTTACCATGCAGATTGTGTGCAGGTGTTTCTGGTTACTGGGTCTGGGTAGTGGAGTCACCCTGAGGACTATGGATGTGTGACCCAAAGTGCAGGGCCTGGGGAGGGGGCTCTCCCTGCATACTGTGGATGTGTGATCCCAGATGGAGGATCTGGGACGTGGGGTCACTGTGGGGATTATGGACATGTTACATCAGGTGAATGGTCTGGGAGGGCGTTACCATGGAGACTCTGGACATGTTACCCTAAGTGCAGGGACTGGGAGGTGGTGTCACCCAGGACACGGTCATGAGGCCTCAAGTACAGAGTCTGGATGTTGGATCATATTAGAGACTGTGGACATGTGATCCCATGTATATGGTCTGGGAGGGAGTCACCCTGGATACTACAGAAATTTGACCCCAGGTACAGGGTCAAGAGGGGGTTACCCAGGAGACTGTTTATGTGTGACCCCACGTGAAATTTCTGGAAGGTGGAATCATACTTCAGACTGTAGACACGTGACCCTGGTCCAGGGTGTGGGAAGGGGTCACCCTGGATCTTGTGGACATGGGACCTTAGGTGCAGGGTCTGGACCTGGTGACACTCTGGGGATTATGGACATGTTACTCCAGATGTATGATCTGGGAGGGGTTAACCCTGGAAACTGTGGATGGGCAACCCGAGGTGCAGTGACTGGGAGGAGATGTAACACTGAGCACTGTAGTCATGTGACCCCAGGTACATAGTTTGGGGTGGTCTCATCCTGGAGACTGTTTACATGTGACCCCAGGTACAGGGTCTGGGAGGTGGGTCATCTTTTAGACTCTAGACATGTGACCCCAGGTACAGGGTCTGGGAGGTGGGGTTACCCTGGGGACAGTGGACATGTGACCCAAGGTCCCAGGTCTGGGGAGGGATCACACCAAGGAGACTGTGGATGAGTGACCACATATACAGGCTCTGGGAGGGTGTCACCCTGATGAATGTGGACTTGTGAACCTGGTAAGGTGTAGTCACCCTGGAGACTGTGGACATGTGAACCCAAGTGTGGGGTGTGAGTGGTGTCAACGAGGAGAATTTTGACACGTGACCCCAGGTGTAGGTACTTCAAAGCAGTCAACATAAAGCCTGTGGATGTGTAAACCCAGAACAAGGGTCTGGGAAGTCGGGTCACCCTTGAGACTGGACGTGTGACCACAGGTGCAGGGTCTTGAGGTGGGTTCACCTTCGAAACTGTGGATATGTGACCCCAGGTTCAGGGTCTTGGAGGACATTCACCCTGCAGAATGTGGACATGTGATCCCATGTACAGGGTCTGCAAAGGTGTTCACCAGGGAGACTGTGGCCATGTGATACCTGGTATAGTGTCTGAAGAGGGGTGTCAGTATGGAGACTGTGGACATGTACACCAGGTACTTGGATGTGGACTGCGGTCACCCTGGAGACTGTGCATGTGTGACCCAGTTTCAGTGTCTGGGATGTTTATCTCCCTGGAGATGGTGGACCTTTGACTTCAGGTACAGGTTCTGGGGGGTGCTGTCACCCTGGGGACTGTGGACATGTGACAGTAGGTACAGGGTCTGAGTGATGGTGTCACCCTATGGACTGTGGATGTGTAGGGTCTGGAAGGAGGCCTCTGTAGAGACTATGGATGTCTTAACCTAGGTGCAGGGTCTGGGAGGAGGTCACCATGAACACTGTGGATGTGTGACCCCAAGTACTGGGTCTTGGGGGCAGGGTCACCCTGGAGACTGTGAACATGTGACCCCAGGTATAGTGTCTGGGAAGTGGGGTCAACATGGGTAATGTGGACATTTGACCCAAAATGTAAGGTCTGGGAAGAGGGCTAACCCTGAAGACTGGGTGTGTGATTCTAGGTGCATGGTCTGGGAGGGTGTAACCTTTGAGATTGTGGATGTGTGACTCCACATATAGGGTATAGGAGGTGGGGTCACACTTTAGACTACAGACATGTGACCCCAGTCAAGAGTCACCCTGGAGATTGTGGACATAGGATCCTAGGTGCAGGGTCTGGGAGGTGGCTCACCCTAGAGACTGACATTAGACCCCAGGTACATTGTTTGGGAGCTGGATCACCCTGGAGACTGTGGACACATGACCCCAGGTGTAGGGTCTTGGAAGGGGGTCACCCTGTTGACTGGACTTATGTCACCAGGTACAGGTTATGGGCAGGAGGGACACCCTGGATATTGTCGAAGTGTGACCCCAGACACACGGTCTGGACATTCCTTCATAGCTCAAAATCTTCCCCCATAGCTCAGTCAGTAAATAATCTACCTGCAATGTGGAGACCCGGGTTCGATTCCTAAGTCAAGAGGATTTCCTGGAGAAGGAAATGGAAACCCACTCCAGTATTCTTGCCTGGAGAATCCCATGGATAGAGGAACCTCGCTGGCTACAGTTCATGGGGTCACAAGAGTCGGACATGACTTAGTGACTAAACCACCACTGCTAAGGACTGTTAAGGGGTGAGACATTGGCAAATAGAAAATAAATAGAGAGGGTCTGGGAGAGGAGGTCACCATGGAGACTGTGTACATGTGACCCAGGTACAGTGTTTGGAAAGGGGGTCACCCTGGTGACTGTGGACATGTGATCCCAGGTACAGGGTATGGGAGGAGGGTCACTATGCCCCAGGTACAGGGTAGGTGATGTGAGGTCACCGTGGATACTGTGGACATGTGACTCCAGGTGTAGGGTCTGGGAGGGGTTTACCTTGGCGACCATGGACAAGTGACAATGTGTAGTGTCTGGGTGTGGAGATTACCCTGGAAACTGGAAATGTGACGCCAGGTACACGGTCTGGTAGGTGGGATAATCATAGAGACTGTGAAATTGTAACAACATGTATATGGTCTGAGAGTGGGTAACCCTGAGACTATGGACATGTGACAACAGGTGTAGGTTTGTTAAGGAGTGTAAGAGTGTGTGAGGGTGTGACAGGGAATATAAGAGTGTGCAGGAGAATGTAAGAGTATGCGAGGGTGTGGAAGGAGAGTAAGAGTGCATGAGGGCATGCGAGGGAGTGTAAAAGTGTGCAAGAGAGTGTACGAGTGTGCAATGATATGCAAGGGAGTGTAAGAGTAAGTGTAAAAGTGTGTGAGGGTGTTTGATGGGCTGAAAGAGTATGTGAGGGTGTGCAAGGGAGTGTTAGAGCATGTGAGGGAATGTAATAATGTGCAAGGGTGTGTACGAATGTGCAAGGGTGTGTGAAGGAGTGTAAGAGTGTGTGAGAATGTGCATTGGAATGTAAGAGTGTGTGAGGGTGTGCAGGAGAGTGTAAGAGCATGAGAGGGAGTGTAAGAGTGTGCAAGGCTGTGAGAAGTAGTATAAGTTTGTCAGGTTGTGCCACAAAGTGTAAGAGCATGCAAGGGAGTCTAAGAGTGTGTGGAGGTATCCCATGGAGTGTAAGGGTGAGTGAGGGAGTGCAAGGGAGTGTAAGAGCCTGTAAGAAAGTGTAAGAGCTTTTAGGTTTTGTGAGGGAGCATAAGAGCATGAGAGTGAGTGTAAGAGTGTGCAAGGTTGTGGGAAAGTGTATAAGAGTGTGTGAGGGAATGTAAGAGTGTGTGATGGTGTGTGAGGGAGTGTAAGAGTATGAGAAGGTGTGCAAAAGAGTGTAACAGCATTCAAGGTAGTCTAAGAGTGTGCAAGGGTGTGCGATGGATTGTAAGGGTGTGTAAGGGTGGGCAAGGGAATGTCAGAGAGTGCAAAGAAGTGTAACAGTGTGTGAAGGCGAGTGAGGGAGTGTAACAGTGTGTGGGTGTGCAAGAGAGTGTAGGAGGTTGCAAGGCAGTGTAGTATCATGCAAGAAAGTGCAAGAGTGTGGGATTGTATGCAAGAGAGTGGAAGAGCATGTGAGGAAGTATAAGAGTGTGTGAGGGTCTACAATGGAGTATAAGAGTGTCTGAGGGAATGTAAGAGTGTGCTAGGCTGTGAGATGGAATGGAAGAGTGTGAGAGGGTGTTCCAGGGAGTTTAAGAGAGATCCCAGGTGCAGAGTAGGTTGGGAGTCACTTGGAACTAGTGGTCATTTCAGGGATTGTAAGAACATGGGAGGAAGCATAAGAATGTGTGAGGGTGTGCAAGGAGTGTAAGAGTGGGCAAGGCAGTGTAAGTGTGTGAGAGTGTGCAATGGAGTATAGGAGTGTGTGAGGGCATGCAAGGGAGTGTACGGGTATGTGAGAGAGTGTAAGAGTGTGTGACAGTGTTTGAAGGAGTGTAAGGGTGAACGAGGAAGTGTGAGACTGCATGGTGTGGGAGGTGTGTAACAGTGTGTGAGATAGAAGGAGAGAGTGTAATAGTGTGCAAGGGTGTGTGAGGGACTGTAAGAGTGTATGAGGGTGTGCGAGAACATGTGAGCGTGTGTGAGAGTGTGTGATGGTGTGCAAGGGCAGGAGAGGCCATTCAAGGATGTATGAGGACGTGCAAGAGCATACAAGGATGTGCAAGGGTGTGTGAGGTTGGGCAAGAGTGTGAGGACATGTGAGAGCATGTGAGGACATGGAAGGGCATGTGTGGCCATTTGAGCATGTTCAAGGGCATCTGAGGATATGCAAAGGCATGTGAGAGTATGCACAGATATGTTAGACTGTGTGAGAATGTGTGAGGGCATGCAATAGTGTAAGAGGGCGTGCAAGGACGTGCAAGAGTATGCGGGGGTGTATGAGGCCGTGCAATGGTGTATGGAAGCAGGTAAGAGCATAAGAGAATGTAAGGATATGTGACAGTGTACAAAGACATGCGAGGGCATGGGAGGATGTTCAAGGACATAGAGGGAGAGAGAGAGCATGTGAGGCCCTGTGAGAACCTTCAAAGGCACGTGAAGTCATGTGAGGGTTTCCGAGAGTGTGTGACAGCGTGTGAGTATGTGTGAATTTCAGCGAGAGTGTGCAAGGGTGTGTGAGACCATATGATAGTGTGCAAGAGTGGGGGAGGGTGTGTGAGGATGCGTGAGGTAATGCAAGAGTGTGTGAGGATGTTCAAGGGTGTGTGAGAGTGTGCAAGGTCATGAGAGGGCATGGGAGGGCATGCAAGACACTGCAAGTGGATGTGAGAGTATGTGAGTATACGCAAGCGGATGCAAGGGGATGCAAGAGCGTGTGAGGGCATGCAAGGAATTGTGAAAGTGTGTGAGGACATTCAAGGGAATGTGAAGCCATGTGAGTGCATGAGGGCATGCGAGCATGTGCGAGGGTGCAAGGACATTTGAGGGGATACGAGGTCATGCTAGGGTGTTCAAGTGCATATGAGGGCATGGCAGAGCGTGCAATGGTGCATGAGGTCATGTGAGGGTGTGTGAGAGTGTGCAAGGATGCTCAAGACTGTGTGAGGGCGTCTGAGCACTTGAGAGGGTATGTGAGGATGTGCAAGGGCATGTGGGAGTGTGTGAGGGCACGCGAGGCCATTTGAGGTCAAGTGAGTGCATGCCAGGATGTGTGAGAATGTGCGAGCATGGGCAAGAGTGTGGCAGGGCCTTCAAGGGTGTGTGAAGGTGTGCATGTTCGTGTGAGGGCTTGGGAGTACGTTTGTGGCTGTGTGAGAGAGTGCAAGTGCATGCAAGAGCATTTGAGGGCAAACGAGGTTGTACAAGAACATGCAAGGTCGTGCAAGGGCGTGTTCAGTTCAGTTCAGTTCAGTTGCTCAGTCATGTCTGACTCTTTGCAACCCCATGAACGGCAGCACACCAGGCCTCTGTGTCCATCACCAATTCCTGGAGTTCACCCAAATCCATGGCCATTGAGTTGATGATGTCATCCAACCATCTCACCCTCTGTCATCCCCTTCTCTTCCTGCCCTCAATCATTCCCAACATCAGGGTCTTTTCAAATGAGTCAGCTCTTTGCATCAGGTGGCCATAGTATTGGAGTTTCAGCTTCAATATCAGTCCTACCAATAAACACCCAGGACTGATCTCCTTTAGGATGGACTGGCTGGATCTCCTTGCAGTCCAAGGGACTCTCAAGAGTTTTCTCCAACACCCCATGAACAGTATGAAAAGGTAAAAATATAGGACACTGAAAGACGAACTCCCCAGGTCGGTAGGTGCCCAATGTGCTACTGGAGATCAGTGGAGAAATAACTCCAGAAAGAATGAAGGGATGGAGCCAAAGCCAAAACAACACCCAGTTGTGGATGGGACTGGTTATAGAAGCAAGGTTCGAAGATGTAAAGAACAGTATTGCATAGGAACCTGGGCTGTTAGGCCCATGGATCAAGGCAAATTGGAAGTGGTTAAACAGGAAATGACAAGAGTGAACATCGACATTCTAGGAATTAATGAACTAAGATGGACTGGAATGGGTGAATTTAACTCAGATGACCATTATATCTATTACGGTGGGCAGGAATCCCTTAGAAGAAATGGAGTAGCCATCAGTCAACAGAAGAGTCTGAAATACAGTACTTGGATGCAATCTGAAAAATGACAGAATGATCTTTGTTCATTTCCAAGGCAAACCATTCTATATCAGACTAATCCATGTCTATACCCTGACCAGTAACACTGAAGAAGCTGAAGTTGAACAGTTATGTGAAGACCTAAAAGACCTTCTAGAACTAGCACCCCAAAAATATGTCCTTTTCATTATAGGGGACTGGAATACAAAAGTCAGAAGTCAAGAAACACCTGGAATAACAAGCAAATTTGGCCTTGGAGTACAGAATGAAGCATGGCAAAGGCAAATAGAGTTCTGCCAAGAGAACACACTGGTCATAGCAAACACCCTCTTCCAACAAGGGTGCGCAAGGGCATGCAAAAGCATGTGAGGATGTTGGAGGGCGTGCAAGGGCTTACAAGAGCGTGGGAGGACATGCAAGGATTTGTGAGGTCATGTGAGGGCGTGAGAGGGCATGCAAAAGCACGTGAGGATGTTGGAGAGTGTGCAAGGGCTTACAAGAGCGTGGGAGGACATGCAAGGATTTGTGAGGTCATGTGAGGGCGTGAGAGGGCATGCAAGAGTGTGTGAGGTTGTTCAGGGTTGTGCGAGAGCAGACGAGCACATGCAGGGGTGTGCAAGAGTGTGCAAGTCTGTGTGAGAGTGTGTGAGGGCTTGCAGGAATGTGCAAGGGTGTACAAGAATGTGCGAGTGTGTGTGAGGCTGTGGGAGAGTATGTGAGGGCAGGCGAGGAAGTGCGAGAATCTGCAAGGGTGTGCGAGGATGTGCGCAGACGTGCCATGATGTGCGAGAGTATACAATGACATGAAAGGGTGTGCAAGGCTGTGCGAGGCTGTGCGAGGGCATGAGGTGACATACGGGATGTGTGAGAGCATGCAAGGACATTCAAGTGCATGCAAGGACATGCGAGAATGTGTAAGTGTATGCTGGGGCATCTACAGGCATGTGAGGGTGTGCAAAGATGTGAGAAAGCATTCGAGGATGTGCGAGAATTTGTTAGTGTGAGCAAGTGCATTCTAGGGTGTGTGCAGGCATGTGAGGGCCTGCGAGAACATGTGAGAGTGTGTGAGGATCTGTGAGCATGGGCGAGGGCATGCTAGGGAATACACGGGCATGTGAGGGCATGTGAGTGGGTGTAAGTACCTGCAAGAGCATGTGAGGGTGTACAAGTGTGTGTGAGGACATGTGAAAGCATGTGAGGCGGTTTGAGGACGTGTGAGAGTGGACGAGGGCGTGGGAGAGCTTGTGAGAGTTGTGAGAACGTGCAAGGACTTGCAAGAGGGTGCAAGGATGTGCGAAGGAGTGTAAGGCCATGTGACAGTGTGCAATGGTTTGTGAGTGCATGGGAGAACATGAAAGAGTGTACAAGAACACGCGAGAGTGTGCAATGTCATGCAATATCATGTGAAGTTGTACGAGGGTTTGTGAGGATGTTTGAGAGTGTTCGACAATGTTCAAGACAGTGTGAGGGCATGCAGGGGTGTGTGTGGGCATTTGAGGATGCGCTAGGGTATGGGGAAAGGTGCTAGGGCATGGGAAAAAGTGCTAGGGCATACAAGTACATGCAAGAGCATGCGAGGAGTTGTGTGACTGTACAGGTGTGTGTTTGTGTGTGTGAACGCATTCAAGGGCGTATGAGCACATGCAAGGGTGTGGGAGTGCATGTGAGGGTATTCAAGGACATGTGAGGGTGTGCAAGGACATGTGAGACCATTTGACAATGTATGAGAGAGTGCCAGGGCATGAAGGGGTGTGCAAGGGCATTTGAGGACATGTTAGGTTGTGGGAGGACATGCTAGGGTGTGTGAGTGTGTGCGAGGAGGTATGTAGCTGGGCAAAATACACGTGAGAGTGCAAGAGCTTTCGAGTGCATCCGAGGGTGTGAGAGGATGTGCACGGCTCTGTGAGGGTGTGCAAGAGTGTGCAAGAGCATGTGAGAGCATGAAAGGACGCTCAAGGGCATGCAAGGAAGTGTGAGTGTGTGCAACCCTGTGCGAGGACGTATTAGTTTGTGCGAGAATCTGCGAGAGCAGGTGAGCACATGTGAGGGCATAGAGAGCATGTGAATCCATGCAAGAGTGTGCATTGGCATGGGAAGACGTGCAAGAGTGTGCAATGGTGTGCAAGTGCATGTGAGGCTGTGCGAGAGTGTGCAAGAATATGAGAGCAAGTGAGAGGGCATGCAGGGTCATGCAAGAACAGGCAAGGGTGTGCGACAGTGTGTGAGGAAGTGAGAGAGCGTTCAAGGACCTGTGAGTGCATGTGAGGACGTATGAGGCCATACAAGGGAGTTCGAGAGTGTGCAAGGCCCTGTGAAGGTGTGGGAAGGCATGCAAGGGTTTGTGAAGGTGTGTGAAGCTGTGCAAAGCGGTGCAATGGCTTGCAAGAGCAGATGAGTATGTGCGAGGGCATGTGAGAGCATTCTAGGACGTGCAAGAGTGTGTGAGGGTGTGTGAGGGTGTTCAAGGATGTGCAAAAGCGTGCAAAGACATGTGAGGGTGTTCAAGGGCATGCTAGTCCATATGAGGGCGTGTGAGAGTGTGCAAGAGTGTGTGAGAGCATGCAAGGACGTGCAAGGACATGTGAGGACATGCGAGCCCATACAAGGGAGTGTGAGAGTGTGTGAGGACATGCGAGATCATGCAAGAGTTTGCGAGGGCATGTGAGGATGTGTAACAATATGTGAGAGTATGTGAGGGTATGAGAGATCAGGCAATGGTGTGCAAGTGCATACAAAAGCGTGTGAGGATATGCAAGGACTTGCGAGGGTGTGCAAGGGTAATCGAGGACATGCGAGAGTGTGTGAAGGCGTATGAGGGCGTGGGAGGTTGTAGGAGGGCAATCAAGGGCTTGAAAGAGTGTATGAGGGCTTGTGCTAGGGTGTGCAGTTGCATGCAAGGACGTGTGAGAGCATGAAAGAATATGTCAGGTTGTGTGAGGGTGTGTAATATGCTGTCAGGGCATGCAAGGAGGTGGGAAGGTGTGTGAGGGTGTGAAAGCCTGAAAGGACGTGTGAGAGCATGCAAGAATGTGCAAGTTTGTGTGAGGCCATACTAGAGCATGCAAGGTCGTGAGAAGACATGCAATGGTATGTGAGAACGGGCAATGGCGTGCAAGGGTGTGTGAGGTCATGTGAGTATGTAAGAGCATGCAAGGATATGTGAGGGCATTCAAGGGCATGGGAGAGCGTATGTGTACATGTTAGGGTCTGCGACAGCATGCGAGAATGCAGACCGTGTGAGGGCGTGAAAGAGCATGCAAGGACACATGAGTTCATGTGAGGACATGCAAGGATGTGCAAGAATATGCGACTGTGTGAGAGGGTATGCTAGGGCCTGCAAGAGTGTGTGAGGGCTTTCTAGGTCATGCGAGAGCATGTGAGGATGTGAGAGGGTGTGCAAGAGCATGTGAGGTTGTGCGAGGGTGTGTGAAGATGTGCAAGAGCATATGAGGGCATACGATGTCATGTGAGGACATTTGAGAGCATGTGTGGACATGTAAGGGTGTGCGAGAATGTGCCAACATGGGCAATGTCGTGCGAGGGCATGAGGAGTCTTGCAAGTGTGTGCAAGTACATTCAAGAAATGTGAGGGTGTACGAGAGCGTGCAAGAGTATGTCAGGCCGTGTGATGCTGTGCAATACCTTATCAGGGCACGCGAGGAGGTGGGAAGGCGAGTGAGTGTGTGAGAGCATGCAACAAGGGGTGAGAGCATGTGATGGCGTGCAAGGGCTTGCACAAGCATACAAGGGCATTTGAGAGTATGTGAGAATGTGTGAGAGCATGCAAGGGAGTGCAAAGACTTGCCAGAGAGTACAAGAGTATAAGAGGGCATAGGAGACCATGTGAGGGTGTGCAAGGATGTGAGAGGACATGCGAGAGTGTGGGAGGACATGCAAGGGTATGTGAGGATGTGCGAGCCTGAACGAGGACATGTGACAGTGTGTGAGGACGTGCGAGCATATGCAAGGGTGTATGAGTTTCTGAGAGAACATGCGAGGGCCTTCAAAAACATGTGAGGTCATGCAGGGACATGCTAGGGCTTGTGAGGATGTGCAATGATGTGAGGCCATGTGAGAGCATTCAAGGGTGTGCGAGGGCTTTTGAGAGCATGCAAGGATATGCAAGGACGTGAGAGGCTGTACGAGAGCATGGGAGAGTATTCGGGGATGTGCAAGGGTGTGCCAGTTCATGTGAAAATGTACAAGGGCATGTGAGGGCATGCACATTTGTCTGAGGGTATCTGAGGGCGTGTGAGGGCGTGCTAGACTTTGTGAGGGCATGCAAGAACTTGTGAGAATGTGTGGGGGTGTGCCAGGATGTACTAAGGTGTTCGACTTCATGTGAGGATGTCTGATGTGGTGCAATGCCATGCAAGGACGTGCAAGTGTGTGCAGGGTCATACAAGAACATGTGGGGGTTTGCAAGGACATGTGAGGGTGTGCAAAGATGTGCAAGTGCATGGAAGGGCGTGTGAGTATGTGCGAGCTCATGCAAGGGCATGCAAGGGCATGGGAGAACATGTGAGTATTTATAAGTGTGTGCGAGGTCTGGCAATCATGTGCAAGGATGTGCAAGGAGCTGTGAGGCCATATGAGAATGTTTGAGGAAATGCAAGGGTGTGCAAGGCTGTGTGAGATCATTCTAGAGGATGCCAGAGCATACGAGAACCTGCAAAAGCATGCAAGTTTGTGTGAGGGTGTGTGAGAATGTGCGAGAGAATGTGAGAGCATGTGAGGTCATATGATTCTGTGAGAGAGTGATTGAGGACATGCGAGGGTGTGGGTGGGCATGCTAGGATGTGCAAAGTCATGAGAGGATGTATGAGAGCATGGCAGGGCATGGGAGAACGTGCAAGGGTGTGTGAGGAAGTGCGAGGTCTTATGAGGACATGTAAGAGCTTGGGAGGGAATCTGAGAGTGTGCAAGGCAGTGCAAGGCCAAGTGAGGCCATGCAATTGCATTTGAGGACATGTGAGGACTTGTGATGGCATCAAGACCATGCAAGGGCGTGTGAGGAGGTGCAAACACATGCGAGGGAGTGTGATGGTGTGAGACAGCATGCAAGGGCATGTTAGGTTTTGCAAAGACGTGCTAGGGAGTACAAGGGTGTGTGGTAGTGCGAGGCCTTGTGATGATGTGTGAGGATGTGCAACATCATGCAAGGACGTGTGAGTCCATATATGAGTGTGCAAGGCCATGTGAGGGAGTGTGAGAGCATGCATGGAGGGGGGGGGCAAAAGCAGGCAAGTCCATGCAAGAACGTGCAAGGGCATCCAAGGGTGTGTGAGAGCATGCAATGCCATGTGATGGTGTGCAAGGACGTGTGAGGTCACGTGAAGGCGTCTGAGGTCTTTCAAGAGTGTAAGAGGCCATGCAAGAGCATTCGAGGGCATGGGAGGGCTTGCAAGATGGTGCAAGGATATGAGAGGACATGCGAGTGCCTGTAAGGTTGCAAGGGCATGTGAGTTTGTGTGAGGATGTGGGGGACTGTGTGAGGGTGTTTGAGGGTGTTAGAGGGCATGCAAGGCCATGAGAGTGTGCGAAGCCTTGCTAGAGCCTGTGAGGATGTACAAGAGCATGCAAGTTTGTGTGAAGACATGTGAGGGTGTTTGAAGTTGTGCCAGAACGTGCAATGGACTGCGAGTTCCTGTGAGGGCATGCCAGGTTGTGGATGGATGTGCTAAAATGTATGAAGGCATGCGAAGACATGTGAGAGCATGGGAGGCAGGGAGAGAGCATGCGAGAGTATGCAAGGCCATCTGAGGGCATGTGAGGGCATTTAAAGGGCATGCGAGGACATGTGAGAGTGTGCAAGTGTGTGTGAGGATGTATGAGAGCATGCAAGTGTGTGCAAGGGTGTGAGAAAGCAACTCAAGATGAGACCCAAGACCCCTTATGCAACTCCAGAGGATTCCCAAGAGGAGCCACCCCAAACACAATTTTAGAGGAGCACTCCACCACAACAAGAAAAGAAGCCACATACCACAACTAAAGTGGAGACCCCCCCCCCCAACCCGGCCACAACTATAGAGGAGTCTGCAAACCACAACAAGAGATGAATAGGGGGAAAAAAAGCATCAGTTGACCCCACTGGAACTAAAGTGGAGCCCTATGCAATAAAAATACAGTAGTCTACCACATATCACAACTAGACAGGAGCCAGCCTGCTAATCTCTACTACAGAGAAGCTGCCCCATGCCACAACTGAAGATGAGGGGCCGTGCCAAAATTAGAGAGTAGACTCGCAAATATCGCACCTGGAAAGAGTGCCTGTGCACATCACTACCAAAGAGGAAACCCCCTCAACAATTCAAGAGGAACAGTGCACTGCAACACTAGAGGTGCCCCCACACAACTTAGCTAGAGAAAAGGCCCCCTAACAAAACTTGAGAGGAGACTGCACACCACAACTATAGAGGAACCCATCCGACACAACTAAGAGTTGACCCCCAACATCAACTAGAGAGTATCCCATGACACAGGTAGTTTAGCCACCCACACATCACAACTAAAAAGAAGTCACCCTACACATTAGTACTAGAGAGGAGCCACCCCACCAAAACTCAAGTGGAGGCCTCACCTCAACTTGAAAGGAGCAGAAAATCCCCCAGCGCAACTTGAGAAGAGTCCCACACCACAATTAAAGAGGAACCCAAGCATTTCAACAAGAGAGGAGCCCACCTGGACACCTCATTAAGAAAGGAGGCCCTAAACCCTGTGCCTGCTGTTGCAGCTGCTGCTAAGTCGCTTCAGTCGTGTCCGACTCTGTGCAACCCCATAGACAGCAGCCCACCAGGCTCCCCTGCCCCTGGGATTTTCCAGGCAAAAGTACTGGAGTGGGTTGCCAGTGCCTTCTCTGACCCTGCCCCTAGAGTGGAGCAATCTCATACACCACATCAAGAGAAGGAACCTCCACACCACTCATAGAGAGTAGTTCCTCAAATCACAAATAGAGATGAGCCAGAAAACTGCAACTAGAGAAGAGCCACACAACATGATGCAACAAGACAGGAGTTCCCACTCCATAACTAAAGAGGACTTGGCCAGGCACAGAACAACTAGGGAGGAGCACTCCAGCACAGTACAAATTGCTGCTGCTGCTGCTGCTAAGTCGCTTCAGTTGTATCCGATTCTGTGTGACCCCATAGACGGCAGCCCATCAGGCTCCCCCATCCCTGGGATTCTCCAGGCAAGAATACTGGAGTGGGTTGCCATTTCCTTCTCCAATGCATGAAAGTGAAAATTCAAAGTGAAGTCGCTCAGTTGTGTTCAACTCTTAGCGACCCCATGGACTGCAGCCTATCAGGCTCCTCCATCCATGGGATTTTCCAGGCAAGAGTACTGGAGTGGGGTGCCATTGGCTTCTCCGAACACAACTTGAGAGAATACCAAATGCCAAAACGAGAGAGTTGAATACATGCTACAACTAGGTAGTTGACCCTCAGGCACAAATAGTGAGGAGCACAAGGCTATAACTAGAGAGGTGCACAACCCCTCCTGTATATCACATATAGAGTGGAGAACCACTGCCACAACTAGAATGGACACACGTGCTACAGGTAGATAGAAGTCCGCCCCACACATCATAATTAGAGAAAAGTGACCATGCACATCAACACTAGAGTGGAACTCCCACATGGATCATAATGAAAGAGGAGGCCAACACCACAGCTAGAGAGGAGACCCCTGCTGCAATTAGAGCTAAGCACCCACCCTGAACATAGCCATTAAAGATGAGCATACCCACACTTCACAGTTAGACAGAAGCCGCCTGCCATGAGTTGAGAGGAGCCCACCATGCTACAGCTAAAAAGAACTCCCACTGCCACAATGAGAGTGTAGCTTCCTGCACATTGCAACTAGAAAAAATTCTCCTTTCTCATCAAAAACAGAGAGGAGTCATCCCAATCACAATTTGAGAAAACATTCTACTGCAACTAGAGAGGAGCAAAGCTACCACAACAAGAAGGAGCTCCCCACCAAAACTAGAAAGGAGTTTGCAAACGGCAGCTAGAGAGGAGCCAACCCACCACAAATAGAGTGGACCCTCACTGCAACTAGAGTGGAGCCCCGTGCTACAACTAGAGAGTACCCTCCTACACATTGCACTTAGACAGGGGCCAGCCAGCACATCGCTACTAGAGATTATCTGCCCCACTGAAGCTTGAGAGGAGGCTCCACCACAATTCTAAAGGAACTCTGATTCACCTGCTGCAATTCAAGAGTATCTCCAGGATTGACAGGAGCCCTAGGCTGCAACAAGAAAAGGGGAGACAGGCCAAAATGACAGAGGGGCTTTCTGGCCGAAACTGAAGTGGATTCCCCCAGTACAACTAGATAGGAGTCCCCCGGGATATCACACCTAGAGAGACACCCTTCTGCCGCAAATAGAGACAAGCTCCCTAAAGTAAGTCGAGTGGAGTCCCTCACAACTCTACAGAAGCAACCCCATTAATATTAGTGAGGAACCCCTAGTGCCAAAAGTAGAGAGGACATCTCCCATGGAGCCACCCACACCCAAACCAGAGAGGACTTAGCCACACAACTTGAGAGGAGCCCTCCAATACAACTCGAGAGGAGCAAGCTGGACATCACACATGAGAGGAGCCCATCTGCTGCTAATAGAGACAAACTTCACACCACAATTAGAGAGGAGCTTGCACACCACCACTAGAGAGAATTGAACCAACCACAACTACAGAGTTGACCTGGACCCTAACTAGAGAAGCCCTATGCCAAAACTAGTGAGTAGCGATCCACACATTGAAACAACACAGGATCCATTCTGAACATCCCTACTAGAGATGAGTCACCCCAATACAACTCAAGAGGAGGCCCCACTGCAAGTCAAGAAGAACACTGAGTATCACCCCAACATGACAGGAATCCCGAGTTCCCTGCCATGGCCCGAGAAGAACACTGAGTTCCTGCTGCAAAAACTCAAGAGGAGCTCTGAGTCCACTGTTGCAACTCAAGAGAAACCACGAGTTCCCCCTCACAACTCCAGAGGAGCCCTAACTCCCCTGTTGCAACTCCAGAGGAACCCCAAGTTCCACACTGCAACTTGTTAAGAACCCTGAGTTCCCTGCCTCAACTGAAGAGGAGGCCCAATTCCCTGCAGCAACTTCAGTGGAATCCCGAGTTATCCATTGCAACTCGAGATGAAGCAAAGCCCCCTGATGCAATTCCAGAGGATTCCCAAGAGGAGCCTACCTCACCACAATTCAAGAGGAGCACTTGACCATAACAAGAGAGGAAGACCCATAACACAACTAAAGAGGAGCCCCCCCGCAACCCGCCCCCGCCTGCCATAACTAGAGAGGAATCTGCAATCCAAAACTAGAGAGGAGCTGAAACAGATATGTCAGTTGACCCAACTGCAACAAGAGTGGAGTCTCAAGCCATAACTAAACAGTAGCCTACCACACATCACAACTAGACAGGAGCCACCCTGCTAATCTCTACTAGAGAGGAGCTGCCCCATGCAGCTTCAGAGGAGGCCCCACCAAAACTTTAAAGGAACACTAAATCACCTGTCCCAACTCGAGAGGAACCCTGGGTCCCTGACCACAGCTTGACAGGTGCCCTACACTGTCACAAGGAAAGAGCCCCTGGTGAAAAGCAGAGGAGCCACCCAACAGAACTGGAGAGGATTCCCCTACCAAAACTAGAAAGGTGCCCTCTGGCACATTGTGCCTAGAGAGAAGACTCTCTGCCACAGATAGGGACAAGGCTCTCACAACTAGAGTGGAGCCATGTAAACTATTGAGGAGACCCAAATATCATAAATAGAGAGAACATCCTCCCCACAGAGAACCCCCAGAGGAGGCACCATGGCAACTAGAAAGGACCCATGAGTCCCCTCCTGAACTTGAGAGGAGGTTTATGCCACAACTCAAGAGAAGCCCATGGCCACAACAAGAGAGAAGCCCACCTGACAATACTGGAGAGTGACCCACCACCACAACTGGAGAGAAGATCCTTGACATTGCACCACAAGAGGGTCCCCTCCACCGCAAATAGAGACGCACCACCCGTGCCAGTCCAGTAGATCCCCCTACCACCATTAGAAAAGAGTAACCTCAGCACAACTAGAGAGCAGCCCGTTGATCATCACCACTTGATGGGAGCATTCCCATACAACGCAATTACACATAAGCCTCCTTCCTCTACTAGAGAGGAGGCTCCCGTGCCACAACTAAAGAGGAGGGGCTGTGCCAAAATTAGAGAGCCGGCTCGCAAATATCACACCTGGAAAGAGTGCCTGTGCATATTGCTACCAGAGAGGAAATCCCCTCCACAATTTGAGAGGAACACTCCACTGCAAATCTAAAGGTGCCAGTCACAGACTGTAAGTAGAGAACAGCCCCCTAAAAAAGCTCGAGAGGATACCACACACCACAACTATAGAGAAGCTTATTCAAAACAAGTAAGAGTTAACCCCCCAACACCAACTAGAGAGGAGCACCCTGCCACAGGTTTTTTAGCCATCCTCACATCTCAACTAAACATAAGCCACCATGAACATTGATACTAGAGGGGAACCACACCATCACACTACCACAACTAAAAGGAGCCCCCCTACCACAACTAGAGAGGAGTCCGCAAATGACAATTCGAGAATAGCCATCCCACCACAAATAAAGAGGGCACCCTCACTGCAACTAGAGTGGAGCCTCGTGCCACAACTAGAGAGTAGGCTCTGGCACATTGAAACTAGACAGGGGCCAGCCTGCACATCACTAATAGAGAGGATCTTCCTCATTGTAGCTCAAGAGGAGGCTCCACCATAAGTCTAAAGGAACCCCGTGTCACCTGCTACTACTCAAGAGGCAATTTGACAGGAGACCTAGGCTGTAAGAATAAAAGGCGGCTCTGGCCAATGTGATGGAGTGACTCCCCAGTCAAAACTGAAGCGGATTCCTCCAGATAAACTAGAGTGGTGTCCCCCAGGATATCACACCTAGACCTTCTGCCTCCAATGGAGATGAGCTCCATGAAGTAAGTCATGGAGTCCCTCACACACTCCCATTAATATTGGCGAGGAACCCCTAGTACCAAAAGTAGAGAGGACCTCCCCCATGGAGACGGCCACACCCCAACCAGAGAGGACACAGCTCTGCACCTGGATAGGAGCCCACCACCACAACCCAAGAGGAGCCTGCTGGACATGACATAGATAGGAGCCCCTCTGCTTCTAAAAGAAATGAACCTCACACCAGAAGTAGAGAGGAGCTTGGACAACACAACTACAGAGAATTGAAACCATCATAACTACAGAGTTGACCCTGACCAGAATGGTAGAGAAGTATGATGTCAAAACTATTGAGTAGCCACCGGACATTGGAGCACCACAGGAGTTAGAGAGTCATTTCCTAGGCAGGTTGGTAAGAAGTCCACAGGTCCCCAAGGAGAGAGGTGTCTGGAATTCTCAAGGAGGAAGAAAGGACAAGCTTTTTTCTTCCTCTATATTCCTTAGGATTATATAACAATAATGTACCC
The DNA here is from genome assembly GCF_027580195.1 of Bos mutus. Lineage (NCBI taxonomy): Eukaryota > Metazoa > Chordata > Mammalia > Artiodactyla > Bovidae > Bos > Bos mutus. Next base: position 61,548,062 of record NC_091635.1, on the reverse strand, counting down.
TATCTGAGGACAGTCTCTGGATTAAACCTTCTGGCTAATCCTGTTATCTTAAAATGTAAATTATGGGAGTAGGTCTGGTGAGGTCTTTACAAGGATTATATAACAATAATGTATCCTGCTTGGGGACAGTCTCTGGAAAAAACCTTCTGGCTAATCCTGTTATCTTCAGTTCAGTTCAGTTCAGTCGCTCAGTTGTGTCCAACTCTTTGTAACCCTATGAATTGCAGCAGGCCAGGCCTCTCTGTCCATCACCAACACCCGGAGTTCACTCAGACATCCATCTAGTCAGTGATGCCATCCAGCCATCTCATCCTCTGTCATCCCCTTCTCCTCCTGCCCCCAATCCCTCCAATCATCAGTCTTTTCCAATGAGTCAACTCTTCAATGAAGTGGCCAAAGTACTGGAGTTTCAGCTTTAGCAGCATTCCTTCCAAAGAAATCCCAGGGCTGATCTCCTTCAGAATGGACTGGTTGGATCTCCTTGCAGTCCAAGGGACTCGCAAGAGTCTTCTCCAACACCACAGTTCAAAAGCATCAATTCTTCAGTGCTCAGCTTTCTTCACAGTCCAACTCTCACATCCATACATGACCACTGGGAAAAACATAGCCTTGACTAGATGGACCTTTGTTGGCAAAGTACTGTCTCTGATTTTCAATATGCTATCTATGTTGGTCAAAACGTTTCTTCCAAGGAGTAAGCATCTTTTAATTTCATGGTTGCAGTCACCATCTGCAGTGATTTTGGAGCCCCAAAAATAAAGTCTGACACTGTTTCCACTGTTTCCCCATCTATTTCCCTGTTATCTTAAGGTGTAAATTATGGGAGCAGGTCTAGTGAGGTCTTTACAACTTCCAGACATTCTTTTGATTCACTGTAATAACTAATTGGACAGTATATAACTCCATTGCTAACACTAGCAAGGGGGCACTCTTTCTGCCCCCTTCTGATGCCTATGTCAGAAGCTTTCTCTATCTCCTTTATACTTTAATAAAACTTTATTACACAAAAGCTCTGAGCAATCAAGCCTTGTGTCTGGCCCCAGATTGAATGCTTCTCTTCCAGAGGGCAAGAATCCCAGCATCTTTTCATGGTTAAGCAACAACCTTTCAGGAGCCACATTGCACATCTCTGCTAGAGATGAGTCATGCCAAGAGAACTCGAGAGGAGGCAACAACACACGTCGAGAAGAGCCATAAGTAACCCCTGAGTCGAGAGGAACCCTGAGTTCACTGCCATGGCTCCAGTAGAACCCTAAGTCCTGCACTGCAACTCAAGAGGAACACTGATTTCTCACTCCAGCTTGAGAGTACCTCTGAGTCCCTGCTGTGACTCAAGTGGAACCCCGAGTTCCCCCCTGCAACTGGAGAGGAGGCCCGACTCCCCAGCTGCAACTCGAGAGAAACCCTGAGATTCCTGACACAACTCAAGAGGAAGCCTGAGTTACCCGCCTCAACTCGAGAGGAGGCCTGACTCCTCTGTTGCAAGTCAAGAGAGCCCCAAGTTTCCTGTTGCAGCTCAAAAAGTACCCTGACTTCACCACCTCAACATGACATGAGGCCCGATTCACTTGCAGTGACACAAGAGAAACCCTAAATTTCCCATCACAACACAAGTAGAGACACTAGCCCATTGATGAAACTCCATAGGATCCCCAAGAGGAGCTTTCAGTTCAGTTCAGTTCAGTCGCTCAGTCGTGTCTGACTCTTTGTGACTCCATGAATCACAGCACACCAGGCCACCCTGTCCATCACCAACTCCCGGAATTTATTCAAACTCATGTTCATCAAGTCGGTGATACCATCCAGCCATCTCATCTTCTGTCATCCCCTTCTCCTCCAGCCTCAAATCCCTCCCAGCAACAGAGTCTTTTCCAATGAGTCAACTCTTCACATGAGGTGGCCAAAGTATTGGAGTTTCAGCTTTAGCATCAGTCCTTCCAATGAACACCCAGGACTCATCTCCTTTAGAATGGACTGGTTGGATCTCCTTGCAGTCCAAGGGACTCTCAAAAGTCTTATCTAACACCACAGTTAAAAAGTATCAATTCTTCAGCACTCAGCTTTCTTCACAGTCCAACTTTCACATCCATACATGATCACTGCAAAAACCATAGACTTGACTAGACAGGCCTTTGTTGGCAAAGTAATGTCTCTGCTTTTTAATATACTATCTAGGTTGGTCATAGCTTTCCTTCCAAGGAGTAAGCATCTTTTAATGTCATGGCTGCAATCACCATCTGCAGTGATTTTGGAGCCCCAAAAAAATAAAAATAAAAAAATAAAGTCTGACACTGATTCCCCATCTACTTCCCATGAAGTGATGGGACCAGATGTGATGATCTTAGTTTCCTGAAATTTGAGCTTTAAGCCAACTTTTTCCTCACCACAATTCGGGAGAAGCATTCTAGCGACAGAAGAGAGGAAACCTCAGACCACATCTAAGCAGGAGGCGCACCCTGCCACAAATAGACAGGAGCTTCTTGCACATCACAAGTAGAAAAAGTGCCCCTTCTCATTAGAACCTTATAGGAGTCACCTAGCTCCCAATTTGAGAAGAGCACCCTATCACATCTAGAGAGGAGCCCAAGTATCACAGTTAAAGAGGAGTTCCCCTGCCACAACTAGAGAGATGGCTGCAAATGACAACTAGAGACGAGCCGACCCACAGCAAATAAAGAGTGAACCCACACTACAATTAGAGTGGAATCCATGCTGCATCTACAGTGTAGCCTCCCATGCATTGCACTTAGGGACCAGCCTGCACATCACTACTAGAGAGGATCTGTCCCTCTGCAGCTCCAGAGGAGTCTCCACCACAACTCTAAAGGAACCCCGAGTCACATGCTACAACTCAAGAGGCACCCTGAGTTCCCCACTGCATTTCACAGGATCCCTAGGCTGGCACAAGAAAAGGGGCCACTGGGCCAAATGACGGAGTGGCTCCCCTACCAAAACTGAAGCAGATTTCCCAGGCACAACTAGAGTGGTGTTCCCCAGGATATCACACTGAGAGAGAAGGCCTTCTGCCTCCAATGGAGATGAGCTCCCAAAAGGAAATCTAGTTGAGGCCCTCACAATTAGAGAACAGCAATCCCACTAATATTAGTGAGGAACTTATAGAGCCAAAAGGAGAGAGGACCTCCCCCGTGGAGACACACACACCCCAACCAGAGAGGACACAGCCTTGACCCTCGAGAGGAGCCCTTGACAACTTGAGAGGAGTCCACTGACCATCACACGCAGAGAGGAACCCCTCTTCTGCTAATACAGACGAACCTCACATCACAAGGAGAGAAGAGCTTGCACACCACCATTAGAGAGAATTGGAACCCCCACAACTACAGAGTTGCTCGGACCACAAGGAGAGAGTAGTCCCTTGCCAAAACTAGTGAGCACCCACCTGTCACTGCAATGAGATAGGAGCCACCCTGCACATCCCTGTTAAAGATGAGTTGCCCCAAGGGAACTCGACAGGAGGTCCCATCGCAAGTCAAGAGGAACCCTGAGTACCAACGAACCTCAAGAAGAACCCCGAATTCTCCACCATGACTCCAGTGGGATCCTGCATTACACACTGGAATTCCTGAGGAACACTAATTTCCTGTTGCAATTGGAGAGGAGCTCTGAGTCCCCTGCGGCAACTCTAGAGGAAACCCCGAGTTTCCAGCAACAACTAGAGAGGAACTCTGAGTTTCTGCTGCAACTCAAGAGGAGGTCTGACTCCCTTGCTGCAACTCGAGAGGAAACACAAGTTCTCCACCTCAACTCAAGAGGAGTCCTGACTCCCCTGTTGCCACTTGAGAGGAATCCCGAGATCCCCATCGCAATTCTAGAGGAACTCCGAATTTCCCGCCACAGGTCGAAACAACACTGAGTTCCCTTTCAACTCGAGATAAGGCCTGATTCCTCTGTAGCAAATTAATGGAACATGTGACCCCAGGTGCAGGGTCTGGGGTGTGGTGTCACCCAGAGACTGTGCAGGTGTGACGCCAGGTGCAGGGTCTGGAGAGATGTGTCACCCTTGAAACTGTGGAAATAAGACAGCAGGTACAGGGTCAGGAGGGGAACATGCTGGAAATGATGGTCATGTGAACCCAGGTGCATAGTCTGGGAGGGAGTCAACATAGAGATTATTGACATGTGGCTCCAGGTATAAGGTCTTGGAGGTGGGGTTACCCTGGACTGTGGATATGTGATCCTAGTTGCTCAGTCTGGTGGGTGGGATCACCTTGGAGACTGTGGACGTGTGACCCCAGATACAGTGTCTGCAGAGGGGTGTCACCAATAGACACTGTGGAGATATGACCCAAATTCCAGGGTCAAGCGGGGTCAGCCACTGTGGACATTGACCTCAGGTTTAGGGTCTAGGAGGTGGGATACCCTAGAGACTTTGGATATGCTACTCCAGATACAGGGTTTGTGAGGTGGGGTACCCTAGGAGACTGTGTACACTTGTCCCCTGGTACAGGCTCTGGGAAGTGGGTTCATTTCTGGGACAGTGAACATGTGACTTAAAGTGTAGTTTCTGGGGAAGAGGCTGACCCTGGAGACTGTGGACTTGTGACAACATGTATATGACTTGGGAGGAGGTTACCCTGGAGACTGTACATGTGACCACAGATGTAGGGTGTGGATGGGGGGGGTCACCTTGAGACTGTGGATGTGAACACAGGTGCTGGGTCTGAGAGCTGGGGTAACCCTGGAGACTGTGGACGTGGGACCTCAGGTACAGGGTCTTGGTGGTGGGGTCACCCTGGGGACTGTGGACATGTGACCCAAAGTGCAGTGTCTGGTGAAGAGGCTGACTCTGGAGACTGTGGATGTATGGCCCGTGTATATGGCCTGAGAGGGGGTCATCGTGGATACTGCAAACATCTAACAGCAAGTATAGGGCCTGGGAGGTGGGTCACAATGGAGACTGTGGCCATGTGACTCAAGTACAAGGTCTGGGGAGGGTTATCATCCTGGGGACTGTGGACTTGTGACCCCAGGTGCAACATTTGAAGGGGATCACCCTGAAGACTGTGGACATGTGACACTAGATACAGGGTCTGGGAGGGGATCACCCTGGAGACTGAGGACGTGTGAACCCAGTACTGGGTCTTGGAGGTGGGGTAACCCTAGAGACTATGTATGTGACCACAAGTGCAGGGTCTGGGAGATGGGGTCACCTTGGGGACTGTGCATGTGTGACTCCAAGTGTAGCATTTGAGGAGGGGGCTCTCCCTGGAGACTATGCACATGTGATCCAAGGTGAATGATCTGAGAGGGGATCATCAAGGAGACTGTGGTCTTGCAACTACAGTAATTGGGTCTAGGAGTTGGGGTTACCCTGGAGACGGTGGACATATGATCCCAGGTGCAGAGTCTGGTGGGTGGGGTCACCCTGGAGACTGTGGACATGCGACCCCAGGTACAGGGTCTTGGAGGTGGGGGTCACCCTGGAGACTGGACGTGTTATCTCAGGTGCAGGGTCTGGGAAGGGAGTCACCCTGGAGAATGTGGATGTGTGACCCAGGTACAGGGTCTGGGAAAGAACATCATGATGAAAACTTTGGATTTGTGACCCCAGGTACAATGTCTGGGAGGATGGTCACAGTAGATACTATGGACATGTGATCCCAAATACAGTGCTTGGGAGGGGTCACCCTGGGAACTGAAGACACATGACCTCAGGTACAGGGTCTGGGAGGCTGTCATCCTGGAAATGGTGGACGTGTGACCCCATATGTAGTGACTGAGTGGGAGGTTACCCTGGAGGCTGTGGATATGTGATGCCAGGTGCTCAGACCAGTGTTGTGGGGTCAACCTGAAACCTATGAACATGTGACCACAGATTCAGCGTTTTTGGTGGTGTCATCCTGGAGACTATGGACGTGTGACCAGATGTTCAGAGTCTGGGAATGGTGGTCACCAAGGAGACTGTGGAGGTGTGACCACAGTTAAAAGTTCTGATGAGGTGGGGTTACCCTAGAGACTGGGCATGTGACCCAATGTACAAGTCATGGTGAAGTGCGGTCAGCCTGGAGAAGTGGATGTGTGATTCCATGTGCAGTGTTTAGGAGTGAGTTTACCCTTGAAACTGAAAATGTGACCCCAGATACAGAGTCTTGGAAGGGAGTCCCCAAGGAGAATCTGGACATGTGACCCAGGTGCAGGTATTTCGAAGGGGTCACCCTGGAACCTGTGGACGTGTGACACCAGGTGAAGGATCTGGGAGGTGGAGACACTAGAGAATGTAAACATGTGACCCGAGATGTAGGGTCTTGGGAGAGGGCTCTCCCTGGATACTGTGGACGTGTGACACCAGTTACAGGGTCTGGGGAGAGGGGTCACCATGGAGACTGTTGACATGTGACCCCAGGTGCAGGGTTTGGTGTGTGGGATCACCATGGAGACTGTGGAGTTTTGAAACCTGGTACAGATTTTGGGAGGTGAGTTCACGCTGGAGATGGGACATGTGACCCTATGTTCATAGTTTTGGAAGGGTGTCACCCTGGATATGGTGGACATGTGACCTCAGGTACAGGGTCTGTGGGGGATTCACCCTGGAGACTGTAGCCATGTGACCCGAGGAACAGGATTTGGGCTGGTGTGTCAGCCTGGAGACTCTGGACATGTTACCCCAGGTGCAGGATCTGGAAGGGAGTCAACGTGGAGATTCTGGACATGTGATTCCAGGAACAGCGTCTGGGGATGTGTGTCACACTATAGACAGTAGAAATGTTACCCCAGGTGCAGGTTAGGGAGGGGGTCACCCTGAAGATTGTGAATGTGTGACCCCAGGTACATAGTCTGCAAGATGTGGTCTCTCTGGTGACAGTGGACATGTGACCCCAGGTAAAGGGTCTTAGAGGTGGGGTCACCTGGAGAATGTGAACATGTTAACTCAGGTGCAGGGTCTTGGAGGGATTTACCCTGATGACTGTGGATGTTAGAGTACAGGTGCAGGGTCTGGGAGTTTTGGTCACCCTAGAGACAGTGGTTGTGATACCCCAGTACAAGGTCAGGGAGGTTGGGTCAGCCTGGAGAATGTGGATGCGTCACTCCAGACAGGATGTAGGGAGGATTGTCACCCTGGAGACTGTGGACATGTAACCCCACCTACAGGGTCTGGGAGCATGATCACAGTAGAGACTGTGGAAATTTGACCCCAGGTATAGTATCTGTTAGGGGAGGTTACCCTGGAAACTGTGGATGTGTGATCCCAGGTGCTCGGACTGTAGTTGTGGGGTCACCCTGAAGTCTGTGGATGTTTGACTGTGGATTCAGTGTCCTGGGTGTTGTCACCCTGGAGACTATGGACGTGTGACCAGATGTTCACCATCTGGGAGTGGTAGTCACTCTGTGGAGATCAGACTGTGGAGGTGTGACCACAGATAAAAATTCTGATGAGGTGGGGTCACCCTAGAGACTGTGGACATGTAACCCAAGGTACAAGTACTGGTGAGGTGCAGTCACCCTGGAAGCTGTGGTGGTGTGACCCCAGGTACAGGGTCTGGAAGGTTTGTCACCCCAGAGACCCTGGAGGTGTGACCTCAAGTGCAGGGTCTGGGAGGGAAGGTTACTGTGGAAACTAGAAATGTGACCCCAGGTCATGGTGGGGTGTCACCAAGGAGACTCTGGACCTGTGACCCAGGTGCAGGTATTTCGAAGGGGTCACCCTGGAGCCTGTGGACCTGTGACCCTAGGTGAAGGGTCTGAGAGGTGGAGTCATCCTGGAAACTATGGATATGTGGCCCCAGGTTCAGGATCTGGTGAGAAGGTTCTCCCCGGAGACTGACATGTGATCCCAGATTCAGGGTTTGCTGATGTGGGGCACCCCACTGACTGTGGACCTGTGACCCTAGTTGCAGGGCCAGAGAGGAGGGTTACCCTGGAAACTGCAGATATGTGACCCCAGGTATAGTGTCTGGGAGGTGGGCTCATACTGGAGACTGTGGAGTTTTGAACCCTGGTATAGAGTCTGAGAGGTAGAGTCAGGCTGAAGATTGGATTCAGTTCAGTTCAGTTACTCAGTACTGTCTGACTCTTTGCGACCCCATGAATAGCAGCACGCCAGGCCTCCCTGTTCATCACCAACTCCCAGAGTCTACCCAAACCCATGTCCATCGAGTCAGAGATGCTATCCAGTCATCTCATCCTCTGTCATCCCCTTCCCTTCCCTCTCTCAATCTTCCCAGCATCAGGGTCTTTTCCAATGAGTCAACTTTTTGCACGAGGTGGCCAAAGTATTGGAGACTGGATATGAGACCACATGTACATGGTCTGGGAAGGGGATCACCCTGAAGATGGTGGAGATGTGACCTCAGATACAGGGTCTGTGAGTGGGTTCACCGTGGTGACTGGCCATGTGACCCCGGGTACAGGGTCTAGTATAGGCTGTCAGCCTGAAGACTCTGGACATGTTACCCCAGGTGCAGGTTCTGAAAGGAGGTCACCCTGGAGATTCCTCTGGGTATATGTGTCACCCTATAGACAATGGAAATGTGACGCAAGGTGCAGGTTCAGGAAGGGGTCACCCTGGAGACTGTGAACGTGTGATCCCAGGTGCATGTCTCCCTGGAGACAGTTTCTGGGATGGTTTGTCACCCTGTAGACTCTGGACATGTTACCAATGTGCAGAGTCTGGGAAGGGGCTCACCCGAGAGACTGTGGACATATGTCCCCAGGGACCTGGTCTGGGAGGTGGGGTCACCCTGGAGACTGTGAACATGTTACCTCAGGTGCAGGGTCTGGGAGTGGTTTATCATGGAGACCGTGGACCTGAGAACCCAGGTGCTAGGTCTGTGAGGTTTGGTCACTGTGGTCGTGATACCACAGTACAGGGTCAGGGAGGTTGGGTCACCTGGAGAATGTGGATGTGTGACACTATGTACAAATCTGGAGAGGACTGTCCATGGTGGACTGTGGACATGTGACTCAGATACAGGTTGTGGCAGGGGGCGTCACAATGGAGACTGTGGACATATGACCCCAGGTGCAGGGTCTCAGAGGGATGTCACCCTGGAGACTGTGGACTTGTGAATTCAGGTGTATAGTCTAGAGGGGGTTCACATAGGAGATTTTGGATATGTGAACCCCATGTGCACTGTTTGGGAGTCCTCTCCCTTAAGACTGTGGATGTGTGACTCCAGGTTCAGGGTCTGGGAGAGGGTGTCACCATGAAGACTGTGGACACGTAACCCCAGGTATAGGGTCTGGAAGGGGTTCACCCTAGAGGCTGTGGATGTGTGAACTGAGGTGCAGGGTTTGGGAAGTGGGATCACTCGGGATTGCTGGCAGGTTACTCCAGGTGCATGGTGTGGGAAAGAGTCACCTTGTAGACCATGGACTTGCAATCCTAGGTGCAGGGTCAGGGAGGTGCTGTCACCCTGCAAACTGTGGTCTTGTGACCCCAGGTACAGGGTCTGGAGGTGGGCTTATCCAGGCGACTGTTGATGTGTGACCCCTGGTAAAGTGTCTGGAGTGGTTTGTCACCCTATAGACTCTGAACATGTCACCAATGTGCAGACTGTGGAGACTGTGGATGTGTAACCCAGGTACAGGGTTTGGGAGGGGTAAACCCTGGGGACTGTGGACATGTGACTCCATGTGTAGGGACTCAGAGGTGGGGTCGCCTTGAGACTATGGACATGTGATCCCAGGTGCATGGCCTGGGAGGAGGTCACCATGGAGACTGTGGATGACTCCAGGTATATGGCCTAGGAGGAGGGGTTACCCTGGACTGTGGACATGTGATCCAAGTTACTCGGTGTGGGAGGTGGGGTCACCCTGGAGACTGTAAATGTGGGACCCCAGGTACTGGGTGTTGGAGGCGGGGTCACACAGTAGACTGTAAACATGTGACCCCAGATACAGAGTCTGTGAGGTGGGCTCACCCTGGGGACTGTGGACATGTGACTAAAAGTGAAGGATTTGGTGAGGCAGCTCTACCCAGAGACTCTGACATGTGATCTAAGGTGAATGGCCTGGGAGGGGGTCACCATGGAGACTGGGGACTTGTGACTCCAGGTATAGGGTCTAGGGGTCGGGGTTACCCTAAGACTGTGAACATGTGACCCTGGTACAGGGTCTGAAGGTGGGCTTATCCTGGAAACTGGAGGTGTCATCCCATGTTTATGGTATGGGGTTTTACCCTGGATACTGCAGATATTTGACCCCAGGGACAGGATCTGCAAGGGGAGTCACCATGGAGACTATGCACATGTGACCCCAGGTACAGGACCTGGGAGAGGTATCACCCAGGGAACTGTAAAAATGTGACCCTAAGTGCAAAATCAGGAGTAGTCACCCTGGAGACTGTTTAAGTGTGACCAAAGGTACAAGGTTGGGAGGTAGGATCACCCTTCAGACAGTAGACATGTGACCCTGGTCCAGGGCCTGGGAGGGTGTCACCCTGGAGTTTGTGGACATGCGACCCAGGTACAGGGTTGGGAGGATTTCACCATGGAGACTGTGGACATGTGACTGCAGGTGCAGGATCTGGAAGGTGGGTCACCCTCGAGGTTTTGGATGTGTGACCCTAGGTGCAGGGTGTGTGGAAGGGGATCAAATTGGAGACTGGAAGTTTGATCCCAGGTTCTAGTCAAGGTTTTTCCAGTAGTCATGTATGGATGTGAGAGCTGGATGGTGAAGAAAGCTGAGCAATGAAGAATTGATGCTTTTGAACTATGGCGTTGGAGAAGACTCTTGAGAGTTCCTTGGACTGCAAGAAGATCCAATCAGTCCATCCTAAAGGAGATCAGTCCTGGGTGTTCATTGGAAGGACTGATATTGAAGCTGAAATTCCAATACTTTGGCCACCTCATGCAAAGAGTGGACTCATTGGAAAAGACCCTAATGCTGGGAGGGATTGTGAGTAGGAGGAGAAGGGGATGACAGAGGATGAGATGGCTGGATGGCATCACCGACTCGATGGACATGAGTTTGGGTAGACTCCGAGAGTTGGTGATGAACAGGGAGGCCTGGTGTGCTGCAATTCATGGGGTCACAAAAAGTCGGACAGGACTGAGTGACTGAACTGAACTGAACTGTACAGGATCTGGGAAGGGAGTTATCCAGGATACTGTGGATGTACCCCAGGGTAGGCTCTGGGAGGGGTTCACCACGGAGACTGTGGACATGTGACCCCAGGTTTAGGGTCTGGGAGGCGGCTTTACTCTGGAAACTGGAAATGTAATGCCAGGTATATGGTCTGGGAGGTGGGTTCACCCTGGAGACTGTGGACGAGTGACACCAGGGTCAGGGTCTTGGAGGTGGGGTCACCCTTGAAACTGTGGACCTTTGACTTCAGATGTAGGTTCTGTGAAGTGTGGACATGTGCAGGGACTTAAGTGTAGACGTGTGACCCCGGGTATTGGGTGTTGGAGGTTGGGTCACACAGTAGTACTTGGTGACATGTGACCCTAGGAACAGAGTCTGTGAGGTGGAGTCACTGTGGACATTTGTCTAAAAGTGCCAAATTTGGTGAGAGCGCTCTCCCTGGAGACTCTGATGTGTGATCCAAGGTCCATGGTCTGGAAGGAGGTCACCATGGAGACTGTGGACTTGTGACTTCAGGTATAGGGCCTAGGAGTTGGGGTTACCCTGCAGATTGTGGACATGTGACCCCTGGTAAAGGGTCTGGAGGTGGGCTCATGCTGGAAACTGTGGAGGTGTGACCCCATGTTTATGGTCTGGGGGGAGTTACACTGGATACTACAGATATTTGACCCCAGGGACATGGTCTAGGAGGGGAGTCATCATGGAGACTATGCACATGGGACCCCACGTACAGGACCTGGGAGAGGTGTCATCCAGGGGACTGTAGAAATGTGACCTCAGGTGCAGGATCAGGAGCAGTCACGCCAGAGACTGTTTAAGTGTGAGACAGGTGCAGGGTCTGGAAAGTGGAGTCACCCTTCAGACTGTAGACATGTAACCCCAGTCCAGGGTCTGGGGGGATGTCACCCTGGAGCTTGTGGACGTGTGACCCAGGTGCAGGGTTGGGAGGGTTTCATCATGGAGACTGTGGACATGTGACCCCAGGTGTAGGGTCTGGGAGGTGGGTTTACTCTGGAAACTGGAACTGTAATTCCAGGTACATGGTCTGGGAGGTGGGTTCACTCTGGAGACTGTGGACGAGTGACACCAGGGTCAGGGTTTTGGAGGTGGGGTAACACTGGAGACTGTGGACATTTGTGAGTCACTCTGAGGAGTGTGGAAGAGTAACCCCAGGTGCAGGGACTTGAGAGGTTACTCACCCTGGAGTCAGTGATATCTGACCCCAGGTACATCATCTGGGAGGTGAGGTCACCTGGAGATGGTGTACATGTTACCCTAGGTGCAGGGTCTGTGAGGTAGGTCACACTGGAGACTGTGGACATATGATACAAGGTGCAGTATCTGGGTAGGGAATCACCCTGAATATTGTGGAAGTATGACAACAGGTACAGGATCTGGGAGGGTTATCACCCTGGAGACTGTGGACATGTGACCCCAGGTATAGCATATGAGAGGAAGGTCACAGAAGAGTCTGTGGACTTGTGAACCCAAAGACAGTGCTTGGGAGGGGTCACCTTGGGGACTGAAGACATGTGACCTCAGGTACAAGGTCTGAGAAGTTGTCACCCTGGAAACTGTGGACATGTGACATCAGGTGTAGTGTTTGTGAGGGGAGGTTACCCTGAAGACTGTGGACAGATGATCCCAGGAGTTCAAACAGATGTGGTGAGTCACCCTGAAGTCTGTGGACATGTGACCACAGGTACAGGGTCTGGGGGGTGTGTCACCCTGGAGACTGTGGACATGTGACCAGAGCTAAAAGTTCTAATGAGGTGAGGTCACCCTATAGACTGTGGTAATGTGACCCAAAGTAAAAATTATGGTGAGGTGGGGTCACCCTGGAGACTGTGTACGCGTGACCCCACATGTAGGTTCTGGGAGGGAGGTTACCCTGGAAACTGGAAATGTGATCCCAGGTACAAGATCTTGGAGGGGGTGTCATCAAAGAGACTGTGGACATTGAGCCCAGGTACATGTACTTCTAAACATTCAACCTGAAGCTCATGGACGTGTGACCCCATGTGAAGTGTCTGGAAAAGATTTACCCTGGAGACCGTGGACGTGAGAAGCCAAGTGCAGGGTCTAGGAAGACGGTCACCCTGAAGACTGTGGTTGTGATTCCCCAGTACAGGGTCAGGGAGGTTGGGTCACCCTGGAGAATGTGGACGTGTGACCCCATGTACACAATCTGGGGGGTATTGCCATCCTAGAAACAGTGGTTAGGTGACCGCAGGTGCAGGGTCTGGTAGGTGGGTGTCACAATGGAGACTGTGGATGTATAATCCCAGGAGAAAGGTCTGGGAGGGTTTTCACCCTGGAGAGTGTGCACGTTTGACCCCAGGTACTGGGTATATGGAGATGGGTCACCTTGGAGACTTTCGACATGTGACCCCAGGTGCAGGTTCTGGGGAGGGAGCTCACCTGGCAGACTGTTAGACATATGGCCCCACATACATGGTCTTGGATGTGGAGTCATCCTGGAGATAATGGACATGTGACCCCAGGTGTAGGGTCTGAGATGGGAGATTCTCTATAGACTGTGATTGTAAGACCCCAGTACAGGGACAGGGAGGTCCCTGTGTGGATGTGACAGCATGTACAAAATATGGGGAGCATTGTCACCCTCGAGACTGTGAACATGTAACCCCAGTTACAGGGTCTGGGATGGAGGTCATTCTGGAGACTCTGGACATGTGACACCAGGTTCAGGATCTGGGCAGGGCTGTCACATAGGACATTGTGAAAGTGTGACCCCAAGTACAGGGTCTGGGAGAGTGTCACTTGGGAGGCTGAAGATATTTCTTCCCAGGTACAGGATCTGGGAGGGGGGTAACCCTAAAGACTATGGACATGTGTCCCAGGTACAGAGTCTGGGAGGAGGGTTCATACTGGACACTGTGGACATGTGACCCCAAGTGCAGGTTCTTTGAGGTGGTGTCCCCCGGAGACTGTACATGTGACCCTAGGTACAGGGTCTGGGAAGTGTGGTCCCCCTGAGGACTGTGGATGTGTGATCCAAGGTACATGGTATGGGAAAGGGTAGCCATAGAGAATGTGGACATGCGAATCCAGATATAGTGTGTAGGACTTGGGGTTACACTGTCAACTGTGGACATCTGATCCCAGGTACAGGGTCTGGGATGTGGGGGTCACTCTGGAGATTGTGCAGGTGTGACCCTAGGTACAGGATATGGAGATTTTGGAAATGTGACCCCAGGTGCAGGGTTGGGTGGGAGTCAACCTGGAGACAGTGGTTGTATAATCCCGAGTGCATGGTCTACGAGAGAATCACCATGGAGACTATGGAATGTGACTTCAGGTTTAGGCTCTGGGAGGTGGGGTAACCCTGTAATGTAGATATGTGATTCTCATTGCTCTGTCTAGGGGGTGGGGTCACCCTGGAGACTATGGACGTGTGACCCAACGTACAGTGTCTGCAGAGGGGTGTCACCCTAGGCAATATGGAAATGTGACCCCAGGTCCAGGGTCAAAATGAGGTCACCCTGGATACTGTGGACATGTGACCCCAGGCACAGGGTATAGGAGGTGATGTCACCCTGGAGATTTTGGGTGTGGGATCCCAGGTGCTGGTCTTTGAGGTGAGGTCTCCCTAGAGACTTAGTACACGTGTCCCCCGTTACAGGTTCTAGGAGGTGAGTTCATTTCTGGGACAGTGAACGTGTGACTTAAAGTGCAGTGTCTGGGGAAGAGGCTGACCCAGGAGACTGTGGACTTGTGACAACATGTATATGGTCTGGGAGGGGGTAACCCAGGAGACTATGTACATGTGACTCCAGGTGCAGGGTCTTGGAGGTGGGGTCACCCTGGGGACTGTGGACATGTGACTAAAAGTGCAGGGTTTGGGAATAGGGCTCTCCCTGGATAAGGTGATTTTATAATCCCAGGTGAATGGTCTGGGAAGGGGTCACCATGGAGACTGTGGACTTGTGATGCCAGGTATATGGTCTGGGAGGTGGAGTTACCCTAGACTGTGGGACATGTGACCCTTGTTGCTCGGTCTAGGGGCCAGGATCACCTTAGAGACTGTGGACATGTGACCCCAGGTACAGTATGTATGGACGGGTGTCACCCAGGACACTGTGGAAATGTGTCTCCAGGTCCGGGGTTGAGAGGGGGTCACCCTGGATACCGTGGACATATGACCCCAGGTGCAGGGTCTAGAAGGTGGGGTCACCCTGGTGTCTTTGGACATGCAACCCCAGATGCAGGGTCTGTGAGGTGGGATATCCCTGGAGACTGTGTACAGGTTCTGGGATGTGAGGTCACCCTGGAGACTGTGCACGTGAGACACAAAGTGCAGTGTCTGGGGAAGAAACTGACCCTGGAAAGTGTGGACGTGTGTCCCAGTGTATATGGTCTGGGAGGGGGTCATCATGGAGACTGTGGACATGTGACCTCAGGTGCAGGGTTTGAAAAGTGGGGTCACTCTTGGGATTGTTGACAGGTTACCCCAGGTGCATGGTCTGGGAAAGAGTCATCTTGGAGACTGAACATGTGGCACTAGGTGCAGAGTGGGAGGTGCTATCACCTTGCACATTGTGGTCATGTGACCCAAGGTACAGTGCCTGGAGGCAGGCTCATCCAAGAGACTGGGACATGTGACCCCAGGTAGTGGCTGGTGTGGTTTGTCACGCTGTAGATTCTGGACATATATGGGAGGGGGTCACATGTAGGAGACAGGCCTATTTAAAGGCCTGGCAGAAGAGTTAAGCAATTTTGCTGAGAGGACATGACTCAGCATGTCACTCCTGAAGGAATCCAAGAAGGAACAAAAAACATCTTGAAAGCAGGATGTACGTCTGGGGGTGGAAAGCCATCAGCAGACTGTTCCTATCTTTGTCACCTGGGAGGCACATAAAGATTAATTAGGCCTTTATCCTTGAGGCAGAAAAGCAGGGATTCAAAAATGCTAAATATTAACTGCACAGGATTATCATTGAAGGCCATCCAGCATGCTATGCTCCTATAAGCACATACAAGCTAGTCTCAAAAAGTATAATAAAGCAGACATGAGATCTGTTTGGGCACCTTCACCTCATGGTGCTGTTGGTCCCCTGATCCCCACTGTAACTTTCTTGAATGTTTCTCATTCTTTTGCCATGCTGTGCTTTCAGGAACCTGTGCTGTTGAGCTGGACTCTACAGTCACCATGGAAACTATGGACATGTAAGCCCAAGTACAGGGACTGAGAGGGTTAAACCTGGGGACTCTGGATCTGTGACCCCAGGTGTAGGGTGTCTAAGGTGGGGTCACCCTGAGACTGTGGACATGTGATCCCAGGTGCATGGTCTGGGAGGGGGTCACCATAGAGACTATGGACATGTAACGCCAGGTATAGGGTCTGAGAGGGGTAAACCCTGGGAACCAGTACAGGGACTGGGAGGGGTAAACCTGGGGACTATGGACCTGTGATCCCAGGTGTAGGGTGTCAAAAGTGGGGTAACTCTGACACTGCAGACATGTGATCCTGGGAGGTGGGATTACCCTGGACTGTGAACATGTGATCCTTGTTACTTAGTCTAGGGGGTAGGGTCACACTGGAGACTCTGAACATGTAAGCCCAGGTATAGTTTTTGTGGAGGAGTGTCATACTAGAAACTTTGGAAATGTGTCCCCAGGTCTAGGGTAGAGAGGGTGTCACCCTAAATACTGTGGACATGTGGCCCAGGTGGAGGGTCTAGCAGCTTGCATCACCCTAAAGACTGTGGCCATCTGACCCCAGGTTCATGGTCTGGAGAGGGGTGTCAGCCTGGACTCCAGACATGTTACCCAAGGTGCCGGTTCTGGAAGTGGTTCACCCTGGAGATTCTAGACATGTGATTCCAGGTATATGGTCCAGAGAGGTGTGTCATCCTATAGACTGTGGTAGTGTAATCCAGGCACAGAATGGGGAAGGGGTCACCATGGAGACTGTGAAGGTGTGACCACAGGTGTATGGTATGAAAAGTGTGGTGTCCCTGGAAAGAGTGGATGTTTGACCTCAGGTACAAGGTCTGGGGAACTGCGGTCACCATGGAGACTGGACATGTGACCCCAGGTACAAGATCTGGGAGGTAGGGTCACTCTGGGACTGTGGACATGTGACCCCATGTGCAGATTGTGGGGAGGGTTCTCACTCAGGAGACTGGACAAATGACCCCAGGTACATGACTGGGAGGTAGGGTAACCCTCGAGATTGTGGACTTGTTCCTTCAGGTGAAGGGCTTGGGAGGGTTTCACTGTGGAGACTGTGTATGTGAGAACCCAAGTGCAGGGTCTGGGAGTTGGGGTAACTGGGAGACAGTGGGTGTGTGACCCCATGTGGAGAGTCTGGTGAGGGTGCTCAGCCAGGACACTGTGGATATATAGCCCCAGGTACATGACTGGGAGGTGAGGTCACCCTGGAGATTGTGAACATTCCCGAGATACCTGTCACAACTCGAGAGGAACCTCGAGTGTCTCATCACAACTCTAGAAGAGTTCCCATGTTTTCCATCTAATCTCAAGATGAGGCCCAGATCCCCTGCTTCAACTCGAGAGGAATTCAGACTTTCCCTTCGCACCTCAAGAGGAGGCCTGTCTCACATATTGAAAGACCCCGAGGTCTGTGCTCAAGTCGAAACAACACCGAGTTCTCCACAACTCGAGATAAGGCCTGATTTCCCTGCACTAACTCAGATGGAAGCCCGAGTATCCTGTCACAACATTAAGGGAGGTCTGAGTTCCCTGTTGCACCTCTAGAAAAAGGCCTTGTTCCCCACCTCATCTCAACCAAAAGCCTGATACCGCTTTTACAACTCGAGAGGAAAGTGGAGTTCCATGCCTCAAAAAGATGAGGCCTGACTCCCCTGTTGAAACTTGATAAGAACCCTGAGATCCCTATTCCAACCAGAGAAGAAGGCTGAGTTTCCCGCCTCTACTTGAGATGAGGGCCTATTCCCCTGCAGCAACTCAAAGGAATCCCGAGGTGGCCCCACAATTTGAAAGGAGAACTGACTTTCCTGAGGCAACAGGAGAGGTTCCCTGAGGTCCCCATTGCAACTCTAGAGGAACCCCAGTTTCCCACCACAACTCGAGAGAAACAGTGAGATATCCCATCAAACACGAGATGAGGCCCTTTTTCCATGCAGCACCTCAAGAGCAATCCCAAGTTCCCTCTCGAAACTCGAAAGGAGGCTTGACTCCCTTTATTCACCTCAAGAGGTTCCCCAAGATACCTGTCACAATTCAAGAGGAAACCTGAGTTTCACGCCACAGCTTGAGAAGAGCCCCGTGTTCCCCACCTAATCTCGAGATGAGAGCTGATTCCCCAGTTTCCAATGCAGAGGAATCCCGATATTCCCTTCACAACTCTAGAGGAGGCCTGTCTCATCTATTGAAAATTGAAAGGAACCCCATGGGTCCTGCCAGAAGTCAAAAGGAAACTGAGTTCCCCCTCAATTCGAGATAATGCCAGATCCCCTGCACTGAATTGAATGGAACCCCGAGTAACACCTCACAACACAAAGGGATGTTGGATTCACCAGTTGTACCTCTAGAAAAAGCCTGAAATTCCCCAACTGAACTCAACAGGAGTCTTGAAAACCCTTTTACAACTTGAAAGGAAAGCGGAGTTCATGTCTCAACAAGAGACGAGGCCTGACTCCCTTGGTGAAAATCGATAGGAACCCCGAGATCCCTGTTGCAACTGGAGAGGAACCCCAAGTTTTCTTCCTCAAATCGAGATGAGGCCCCATTCCCCTATAGTGACTTGAGAGGAATGCCGAGGTGCCCCTCGCAATTTGAAAGTATGCCTGACTTCCTAAGCCAATATGAGAGATTATCAGAGATCCCTGTCACAACTCAATAAACACCACGGAATTCCCCCCTCAATGTGAGTTGAGGCCCGATTCTCCTGCAGTGATTTGAGAACAATCCCGCTCTCCCCCTCGCAACTTGAAAGGAGGCCTGCCTTCCCTGTGGCAACATGAGAGATTCCCCGAGTACCCTGTTGCAATTCGAGAGGACCCAAAGCTTCACACTGCAACTTGAAAAACACCACAAGATTCCCCCTCAATGCGAGATGAAGCCCAATTCCCCTGCATTGACTCGAGATAAATCCCTAGTTCCCCTTCGAAATTGGAAAGGTGGCTCGACTCTTTTTATGCAACTCAAGAAGATTCTCAAGATACCCATCACAATTCTAGAGGAACCAGATGTTACAGCCACAACTCGAGAAGAGCCCCGTGTTCCCCACCTCATCCCAAGATGAGGGCTGATTCCCTGAAGTGACTCTAGAGCAATCCCACACTCCCTCTTGCAGCTCAAAAGGAGACTTGGCTTCCCTGAGGCAACAAGAGAGGTTCCCTGAGGTCCCCGTCACAACTTGAGAGGAACTCAGAGTTTCCTGCCTCAACTCGAGATGAGGGCCTATTTCCACGCAGTGACTCAAGAGGAATCCTGACTTTTCCCTCGCACCTCAAGATGAGGTCTGTCTCATATATTGAAACTTGAGAGGAACCCCGAGGTCCCTGCCATAAGTGGAAAGGACACCGAGTTCCCCCTCAACTGAGGTAAAGCCTGATTCCCCTGAATCAACTCGAAAGGAACCCCGAGTATCCCCTCAACACGAAGGGAGGTCTGATTCCCCTCTTGGACCTCCAGAAATGCCCACGTTCCCCACCTCAACTCGACAGGAGTCCTGACACCCCTTTACAAATTGAGAAGAAAGCCGAGTTCCATGCTTCAAAGGAGACGAGGCCAGATTCCTCTGATGAAATCTAGTAGGAACCCCGAGATCCCTGTTGCAACTGGAGAGGAGACCTGAGTTTCCCACCTCAACTCGAGATGAGGTCCTATTTCCCTGTAGCGACTCGAGAGAAATACCGAGGTGTCCCTCGCAACTTGAAAGGAGTCTTGACTTGCCTGAGGTTCCCTGAGGTTCTCATTGCAACTCAAGATGAACCCAAAGCTTCCTGCCGCAACTCGAGAAACAACACGAGCTTCACCCCTCATGAGACATGAGGCCCAATTCCCCTGCAGTTACTGGAGGGCAACCTCATGCTCCCCCTCACAACTCGAAAGGAGACCTGACTTCCCTGAGGCAATATGAGAGGTTCCCTGAGGTCCCCATCGCAACTCCAGAACTGAAAGCTTCCAGGGGCAACTCGAGAAAAACCACGAGATTCAACCCTCAACGCGAGATGAGCCCCTTTTCTCCTGAAGTGCCTCAAGAGCAATCACGAGTTCCCTGTCGAAACTCAAAAGGAAGCTTGGCTCCCTTTATGTAACACAAGAGGTTCCCTGGGATACCCGTCGCAACTTAAGAGGAACACCGAGTTTCCCGCCACAACTCGAGAAGTGCCCGGAGTAGCCCACCTCATCTCAAGATGAGGGCCGATTCCCCTGCTTCATCTCGAGAGGAATCTCTACTTTCCCTTCACACCTCAAGCTAAGGCCTATCTCACCTATTGAAACCAGAGAGTAACCCCGAGTTTCGTTCCACAAGTTGAAAGGACAACGTTCCCCCTCAACTCGAGAAAAGACCTGATTCCCCTGTTGAAACTCAATAGGAACCCCAAGATCCCTGCAGCAACTAAAGAGGAAACCTGAGTTTCCCACCTCAACTCAAGATGAGGCCCTATTCCCCTGAAGTGACTTGAGAGGAATCCCGAGGTGCCCCTCAAAACTTGAAAGAAGGCCAACTTCCCTGATGCAACATGACTCGTTCCCTGAGGTCCCAGTCACAACTCGAGAGGAACTTAAAGCTTACAGCCAAAACTCGAGCAACACCACAAGATTTCCCCATCAATGCAAGATGAAGCCTGATTCCCCTGCAGTGACTCGAGATAAATCCCAAGTTCCCTTTCAAAATTTGAAAGGTGGCTTGAATCTTTTTATGCAACTCAAGAGGTTTCTCAAGATACCCTTTGCAACTCTAGAGGAAACTGAGGTTACAGCCACAACTCGAGAAGAGCCCCATGTTCCCCACTTCATCTCGAGAGGAAGTTCAACTCCCCTGCTTGGACTTGACAGGAATACTGACTTTCCCCTGCCACCTCAAGAGGAGGCCTGTATCAACTATTGAAAATTGAGAGGAACCCCGCAGTTCCTGCCACAAGTCAAAAGGACACTGACTTCCCCCTCAACTTGAGATAAGGACTAATTCCCCTGAACCAACTCGAATGGAACCCCAAGTATCCCCTCACAACATGAAAGGAGGTCTGATACCCCTGTTGCACCTGTAGTAAAAGGCCCAGTTCCTTGCCCCAACTCGAGAAAGTGCCGAGTTGCCCACCTCATCTTGAGATGAGGGCCCATTCCCCTGCTTCATCTCAAGAGGAATCCCGACTTTCCCCTCGTACCTCAAGAGAAGGCCTTTCTCACCTATTGAAACTCAATAGGAACCCCGAGGTTCCTGCTGCAAGTCAAAAGGACCCCGAGTTCCCCTTCAACTTGAGATAAGGCCTGATTCCCCTGCATTGAATCGAATGGAACCCTGAGTATCCCCACACAACACGAAGGGAGGTCTGACTCCCTTTTTGCACCTCTAGAAAAAGCTGCTGTTTTCCACTTCAACTGGAGAGAAGACCTGACACCCCTTTTACATCTCGAGAGGAAAGGGGAGTTCCATGCATCAATGCCTCAACACGAGCCGAGGCCTGACTCTCAGCTGAAACTTGATAGGAATCCCTAGATCCATGTCATAAATGGAGAAGAACCCTGAGTTTCCTGCCTCAACTCGCGATGAGGCCCTATGCCCTGGCAGCAACTTGACAGCAATACCACACTCCCCCTCACAATTCAAAAGGAGACTTGACTTCCCTAAAGCAACACGAGAGGGTCCCTGAAGTCCCTGTCACAATGCAAGAGGAACCCCAAGCTTCCCAATGCAACTCGAGAAAAACCACAAGATTACCCCCTCAACTCGAGGTGAGGCCCTATTACACTGCAGCGACAAGAATGGAACCCCAGGTATACCCTCACTACACAACGGAGGTCTGACTCCCCTGTTGCACCTCCAAAAAAGCCCAAGTTCTCCACAAAATGTGACAGGAGACCTGACACCCATTTTACAACTCGGGAGGAAAGTGGAGATCCATGCCTCAAAACAAGATGAGGTCTGACTCCCCTTTGAAACTTGATAAGAACCCCGAGATCCTTGGCACTATTGGAGAGGAGCCCTGAGTTTCCTGCCTCAACTTGAAATGAGGCCCGATTCCCCTGAGGCGACTCGAGAGAAATCCCGAGGTGCCCCTTGCAGCTTGAAAGGAGGCCTGACTTCCCTGAGACAACAGAAAAGGTTCCCTGAGGTCCCTGACACAATTTGAGAAGAACCCCAAGCATCCCGCCGCAACCCGAAATCACCATGAGATCTCCCCCCGCCCAAGGCAAAATGAGGCCCAATTCCCCCGCAGTGATTTGAGAGCAATCCCACGATCACCCTTGCAATTCGAAAGGAGACTTGACTTCCCTGAGGCAACAGGAGAGATTCCCTGAAGTTCCCGTCTTAAGTTGAAAAGAACCCATGGTTCCCACCGAAACTCGAGAAATACCCTAAGATCTCCCTCAACGTGATATGAGGCCCTTTTCCCCTGCAGCAACTTGAGAGAAATACCGACATGCATTTTGCAACTTCAATGGAGGCCTGACTTCCCTGAGGCAATATGAGAGGTTCCCTGAGGTCCCTGTTGCAAGTAGAGAGGAACCCCAAGCTTCAAGTCCCGAAAAACCACGAGATTCCCCCCTCAATGCAAGATGAGGCCATTTTCCCCTGTATTCCATAGAGAGCAATTCCAAGTCCCCTTTTGAAACTCAAAAGGAGGCTTGACTCCCTTTATGCAAGTCAGGAGGTTCCTTGAGATAATAGTTGCAATGGGAGAGGAACCTCAAGTGTCTCACAACTTGAGAAGAGTCCCATATTCTCCACCTCATCTCGAGGTGACACCCAGTTACCCTGCTTCGTCTCAAGAGGAATTCCGACTTTCCCTTTGCACCTCAAGAGGAAGCCTGTCTCACCTATTGAAACTCCAGAGGAACCCCAAGGTTCATGCCTCAAGTCGAAAGGACTCCAAGTTCACCCTTACGTCAAGATAAGGCCTGATTCAACTGCACCAACTCAAATGGAACCCCAAGTATCCCGTCACAACACGAAGGGAGGTCTGACACCCCTGTTCCACCTGTAGAAAAAGCCCAAGTTCCCCACCTCAACTCGAGAAGAGGCCCAATTCCCCTTCAGCAACCTGAAAGAAATCCCGAAGTGGCCCTCGCAACTTGAAAGGAGGCCTGATTTCCCTGTGGCAACCTGAGAGGTTCCCTGAGGTCCCTGTTGCAACTCAAAAGGAACCCAAACCTTCCCACCACAACTCAAGAAACACCATGAGAGTCCCCCCTCAGTGCCAGGTGAGGCTGGATTCCCCTTCAATGTCTTGAGAACAATCCTGCACTCCCCCTTGCAACTTGAAAGGAGACTTCACTTCCCTGAGGCAACACGAGAAGTTCCTTGAGGTCCACGTCACAACTCTAGAGGAATCCCAAGCTTCCTGCCGCAACTCGAGTAAAACCACGAGATTCTCCCCTCAACACAAGATGAGGCCCTTTTTCCCTGAGCTCCTCAAGAGCAGTCCTGAGTTCCTTCTCGAAACTCAAAAGGAGGCTTTACACCCTTTATGCAACTCAAGAAGTTCCCCTAGATACCTGTCACCACTCGAGAGGAACCCCAAGTTTCCCACCCCAACTCAAGAACAGCCCCATGTTCCCAACCTCATCTTGATATGAGGGCCGGTTCCCCTCTTTTCACTCGAAAAGAATAGCAAATTTCTCCTCCCACTTCAAGAGTATGCCTGTCTCACCTATTGAAACTAGATAGGGACACCATGGTTCCTGATGCAAATCGAAAGGTTACCAAGATCCTCTCAACCCAAGATAATGCCTGATTCCCATGCACCAACTCGAATGGAACCCAGACTATCTCCTCACAACATGAAGGGATGTCTTACTCCCCTTTGCACCTCTATAAAAAGCCCAAGTTCCCCCTCCTGAACTCGACAGGAGGCCTGATACCCATTTTCCAACTCGAGAGGAAGCTGAGTTCAATGCCTCAACATGAGACCAGGCCTGACTCCCCTGTTGAAACTCGATAGGAACCCCGGGATCCCTGTCAAAACTGGAGAGGAAACCTGAGTTTTCCACCTCAATCAAGATGAGGCCTTATTACCCTGCAGTGACACTATAGGAATCCCAAGGTGCCTCTCACAACTTGAAAGGAGGCCTGACTTCCCAGAGGCAACATGAGGTTCCCTGAGGTCCCCATCACAACTCGAGAGGAACCCAAAGCTTCACGCAGTGACTCAAGAAACATCACAGATTCCCTGCTAAATTTGAGTTGAGGCCCGGTTGCCCTGCAGAAACTCGAGAGCAACCCTGCACTCCTCCTTGCAACACGAAAGGAGAATCGACTTCCTTGAGTCAACACGAGAGGTTTCCTGAGGTTCCCATCGCAACTCAAGAGGAATGCGAAGCTCCCCTCCTCAATTCAAGAAAAACCACAAAATTCCCCCCTCAAAGCGAGATGAGAACCATTTCCCCTACAGCACCTCAAGAGCAATTCAGAGTTCCTTCTTGAAACTAGAATGGAAGCTTTTTAGTGGAAGCTGACTACCTTTATGCAACTCAAGAGCTTCCCTGAGATACCCGTTGCAACTTGAGAGGAACCCCGAGTTTCCCACCACAACTTGAGAACAGCCCTGTGTTCCTCACTTCATCTTGAAATAAAGGCCGATTCCCCTGTTTCGATTTGAGAGGAACCCTGACTTTGCCCTCACACCTAAACAGCAGGCCTGTCTCACCTACTGAAACTCGACAGGAACCCCACCTTTCATGCTGCAAGTCGACACCACACCGAGATCTCCGTCAACTCGAGATAAGGCCTGATCCCCCTGCACTGACTCAAATGGAACCCTATCCCCTCACAACATGAAAGGAGGGCTGACTTTGCTGTTTCATGTCTAGAAGAAGTCCAAATTCCCTGCCACACCTTGACAGGTACCTGACACCCCTTTTACAACTCGAGGGGAAAGCCGAGTTCCATGCCTCAACACAAACCAAGGCCTGACTCCCCTGTTGAAACTCGATAGGCATCCTGAAATCCCTGTCACAACTGGAGAGGAGCATTGAGTTTTCCGCCTCACTTGAGATGAGGCCCTATTACCCTCAGAGACTCAAGAGGAATCCCAGGAGACCCTCAGAACTTGAAGTTCTGGCTTCTCTGAGGCAACATGACACGGTCCCTGAGGTCCCTGTTAGAACTCAGTATGAACCCAAACCTTCTCGCTGCAACTCGAGAAAAACCACGAAATTCCCACCTCAAAACCACATGAAGCCCTTTTCTCCAGCACCGCCTCGAGAGTAATCCCGAGTTCCCACTTGAAAGGAGGGTTGACTCCCTTTATCCAACTCAAGGGGTTCCCCAAGATACATGTCACACTAGAGAGGAAGCCCAACTTTCCCATCACAACTGGAGAAGAGCCCTGTGTTCCCCACCTCATCTCGCGATGAGGGCCCATTCCCCTGATTCAAGTCGAGAGGAATCCTGACATTTCCCTCGCACAAGAGGAGGCCTGTCTCACCTTTTCAAACTCTAGAGAAACCCCGTGGTTCCGGCTTCAAGGCGAAAGGATACCGAGTTCCCCCTTAACTCGAGATAAATTCTGATACCCTGCACCGATTCAAATGGAATCCCGAGTTTCCCCTCATAACATGAAGGGAGGTTTTACTCCACTTCTGGAAAAAGCCCACATTCCCCACCTGAACTGGAAAGGAGCCTGACACCAGTTTTACAGCTCAAGAGGAAAGTACAGTTCCATGCCTGAACAGGAGACGACGCCTGACTTCCCTGTTGAAACTAGATAAGAACCCCGAGATCCCTGTCACAACTGGAGAGGAACCCTGAGTTTCCCATCTCAACTCGAGATGAGGCCCGATTCCCCTGCCATGACTCAAGAGCAATCCTGTGCATTCCCTTCATAACTCTAAAGAAGACTTTACTTCCCTGAGGCAGAAGGAGAGGTTCTTGAGATTCCTGCTGAAAATCAAGAGGAACCTCAAGCTTCTCTCCACAACTTGAGAAAAACCACAAGGTTCCCCTCTCAACATGAGATGAGGCCTCATGCCCCAGTTGAAACTCCATACGAACCCTGAGATCAGTATCACAACTGGAGAGAAACCAGGAGTTTCCCCCCTCAACTCTAGATGAGGCCCTATACATATTCAGGGACTTAAGAGGAATCTAGAGGTGACCCTCACAACTTGAAAGGAGGCCTGACATCCCAGAGACAACATGAGAGGTTCCCTGAGGACCCCGTCACAACTCGAGAGGAACACAAAGTTTCCTGCCACCACTGGAGACACACCATGAGATTTCCCCGCCCCCTACCCCGCCCCAATGTGAGATGAGACCCAAATTCCCTGCAGTGACTCGAGAGCAATCGCGCACTCCCCCCTGCAACATGAAAGGACTCTTGACTTCCGTGAGGCAACAGGAGAGGTTCCCTGAGATCCCAGTAGCAACTCGAGAGGAACACCAAGTTTCACGCCACAATTTGAGAAAAACCACCAGATTCCCCTACTCAACGCGAGATGAAGCCCTTTTCCCCTGCAGCAACTTGAGCACAATCCCGAGTTCCCTCCCAAAACTTGAAAGGAGGCTTGCCCCACCTTTTACAACTTGAGAGGAAAGCGGAGTTCCATGCCTCAAAATGAGACGAGGCCTGACTCCCCTGTTGACACTCGATAGGAAGCCAGAGATCCCTGTTGCAACTGGAAAGGAACACTGAGTTTCCTGCCTCAATGCAAGATGAGGCCCTTTGGCCCTGGAGCACCTAGAGAGCAATCCCATGTTCCCTCTAGAAAGTGGAAATGAGGCTTGACTCCTTTTATTCAACTCAAAGGTTCCCCGAGTTACTGGTCACCACTCTAGAGGAAACCTGAGATTCCCACAAAAACTCAAAAAGAGCCCCGTGTACCACACTCTTTTTGAGATGAGGGCCAATTCCCCTGCTTTGACTCGAGAGGAATCCTGACTTTCCCCTTGCACCTCAAGAGGATGCCTGTCTCACCTACTGAAACTCGAAAGGAAACCAGAGGTTCCTGCCCCAAGTAGAAGAAACACAGAATTCACCCTCAACTCAACATATGATCTGATTCCACTGTACCAACTCAAATGGAATCCCGAGTATCCTCTCACAAAATGAAGGGAGGACTGACTCCCCTGTTGCACCTCTAGAAAAAGCTGAAGTTCCCCACCTGATCTCTACAGGAGGCCTGACACTCCATTAACACTCCATTAACAACTCTAGAGGAGAGTGGAGTTCCATGCAGCAGCACAAGATGACGCCTGACTCCCCTGTTGAACTTGATAGGAACCCCAAGATCCCTGTCAAAATTGGAGAGGAGTTTCCCTGAATTTCCCACCTCAACTCGAGATGAGGCCCTATTCCCCTGCAGCGACTGGAGAGGAGTCACAAGGTGCCTCTCATAAATCTAAAGGAGTCCTGACTTCCCTGAGGAAGCATGAGAGGTTTCCTGATGTCCCCATCAAAACTCAAGAGGAGCCCAGAGCTTCCTGGTGCAAGTCGAGAAACACCACGAGATTCCCCACTCAATGAGAGATGAGGCCTGAATTACCTGCAAAGACTCAAAAACAATCCCATTCTCTGCCTTACAACTCAAAAGGAGACTTGATTTCCCTGAGGCAACTTTAGAGGTTCTCTGAGGTCCCCGTTGCAACATGAGAGGAACCCCAAACTTCATGCCACAGCTCAAGAAAAGCCACGATATCCCCCCCTCTACTTGAGATGAGGCCCTTTTCCCCTGCTGTGCCTTGAGAGCAATTCAGAGTTCCCTCTCAAAACTCGAAAGGAGGTTTGACTCCTTCTATGCAACTTAAGGGGTTCCCTAAGATATGCGTCACCAATTGAGAGAAACCCCGAGTTTCCTGACAAAACTCGGTAAGTGCTCTGTGTTCCCCACCTCATCTCTATGTGAGGGCCGATTCCGCTGTTTTGACTCAAGAGGAATCCTGACTTTCCCGTCGCACCTCATGAAGAGACCTGTCTCATCTATTGAACCTCAAGAGGAACCCTGTGGTTCCTGCTGCAAGTGGAAAGGACACCTAGTTGGCTCTTAATTCAAGATAAGGCCTGAATACCCTGCACTGACTCGACTAGAACACTGAGTATCCCCTCACATCATGAAGGGAGGTCTGACTACACTGTTGCACCTCTAGAAAAAGTCCAAGTTCCCCGCCTGAACTCGACAAGAGGCCTGACACCCCTTTTAAAACTCGAATGGAAAGTGGATTTCCATGCCTCAACATGAGACGAGGCCTGACTCCCCTGTTGAAACTCGATAGGAACCCCGAGATTCCTGTCACAACTGGAGAGGAAGCCTAAATTTCCTGCCTCAACCTGAGATGAGGCCTTATTCCTCTGCAGTGACTCTAGAGGAATTCCGACGCACCCCTCGCAACTTGAAAGGAGGCTTGACTTCCGTGAAGCAATATGAGAGGTTCGTTGAGGTCCCCATTGAAACTCAAGAGGAACCCAGTGCTACCTAATGCAACACGAGTAACACCATGAGATTCCACCCTCAATGCGAGATGAGGTCCGATTCCCCTGCAGAGACTCGAGAGGAATCCTACACTCCCACTCACAACTCAAAAGGAGACTTGCCATCCCTGAAGCAACACGAGATGAGGCCCTTTTCTCCTGAAGAGCCTAGAGAGCAATCCCGAATTCCCTTTCAAAATTCGAAAGGAGGCCTGACTCCCATTATGCCACTCTAGGGATTCCCCAAGGTACCCGTTGCAACTCGAGAAGAACCCCGAGTTTCCTGCCACAACTCGAGAAGAGTCCCATGTACCCCACCTCATCTTAAGATGAGGGCCGATCCCCTGATTCGACTCGAGAGGAATACCGACTTTTCCCTTGAACCTCAAAGCGGGCCTGTCTCAGCTACTGAAACTCTAGAGGACCCCTGCAGTTCCTGCTTCAAGTCTAAAGAACACCGAGTTCCTATTCAACTCAAGATGAGGCCTGATTCCCCTGCATCAACTCGAATGGATTCCCGAGTATTTCCTCACAACATGAAGGGAGGTCTGACTCCCCTGTTGAACCTCTAAAAAAAAACCTCAAGACCCCACATGAACTGGACAAGAGGCCCGACACCCTTTTTAGAACTCGAGAGGAAAGCAAAGTTCCATGCCTCAACATGCGATGAGGCTTGACTCCCAAGTTGAAACTCGATAGGAATGCCGAGATCCCTGTCGCAACTGAAGACAAACCCTAGGTTTCCCACCTCGACTCGAGATGAGGCCATATTCCCCTGCAGCGAAGTGAGAGGAATACGGAGGCACCCTTCGCAACTTGAAAGGATGCCTGACTTCCCAGAGGCAACATGAAAGGTTCCCTGAGGTTCCTGTCACAACTTGAGAGGAATCCCAAGCTTCCCACTGCAACTTGTGGAAAACCACGAGATTCCCCCCTCAACGCGAGTTGACACCCTTTTCCCCTGCAGCACCACGTGAGCAATCCAGAGTTCCCTCTCGAAACTTGAAAGGAGGCTTGGCTCCCTTCATGCCACTCAAGAGGTTCCCTGAGATACATGTCACTACTCGAGAGGAACCCCGAGTTTCTCATCACAACTCGTGAAGAGCCCCATGTTCCCCACTTCATCTCGAGATTGGCACCAATTCCCCTGCTTCTACTCTAGAGGAATCTCGACTTTCCCCCTCACATCTCAAGAGGAGGTCTGTTTAACCTATTGAAACTCAAGAGGACCCCCGCGGTTCCTGCTGCAAGTTAAGAGGACACCGAGTTCCCCCGCAAACTTGAGATAAGGCCTGATTCCCATTCACCCACTTGATTGATCCACAAGTATCCCCTCAAAACACGAAAAGAGGCCTGACTCCCCTGTTGCACCTCTAGAAAAAGTGCAAGTTCCCCGCCTGAACTCGACAGGAGCTCTGAAACCCCTTTTACAACATGAGAGGAAAGAGGGGTTCCATGCCTCAACACGAGACAAAGCCTGACTCCCCAGTTGAAACTCGATAGGAACCACGAGATCCCTATCGCAACTGGAGATGAAACCTGAATTTCCTGCCTCAACTCGAGATGAGGCCCTATTCCCCTGCAGTGACTCAAGAGGATTCCAGAGATGTCCCTTGCAACTCAAAAGGAGGAATGACTTCCCTGAGGCAACCTGAGAGGTTTCCTGAGGTCCCCGTCACAACTCTAGAGGAATTCAAAGCCTTACACCTCAACTCGAGAAACACCTCGAAATTGCCCCCTCAACGTGAGAGGAGACCCGATTCCGCTGCAGTGACTTGAGAGCAATCCCACACTCCCCCTCGCACCTAGAAAGGAAACTTGATTTCCCTGAGGCAACACGTAAGGTTCCCTGAGTTCCATGTCAGAATTCGAGAGGAACCCCAGCTTCCTGCTGCAACTCGAGAAAAATCACAAAGATTCCCCCCTCAATGCGAGATGAGGCCCTTTCTCCTGCAGTACCTCTAGAGCAATCCCATGTTCCCACTCGAGAGAAATCCTGGGGTGCCCTCTCATAACTCGAAAGGAGGCTTGGCTCCATTTATGCAACTCAAGGAGTTTCCTGAGATACTCGAGGAACTCGAGGAAAAAGTGCAAGTTCCCAGCCTGAACTCGACAGGAGCTCTGAAACCCCTTTTACAACTCAAGAGGAAAGTGGAGTTCCATGCCTCAACGCGAGTTGAAACCTAACTCCCCAGTTGAAACTCGATAGGAACCACGAGATCCCTATCACAACTGGAGATGAACCCTAAATTTCCTGCCTCAACTCGAGATAAGGCCCTTTTCCCCTGCAGAGACTCGAGAGGAATCCCGAGGTGCCCCTAGCAACCTGAAATGAGGCCTTACTTCCCTGAGGTAACATGAGACGTTCCCTAAGATCCCCCATCACAACTAGTGAGGATCCCCAAGCTTCCCACTGCAACTCAAGAAACACCAAGAGATTCATCCCTTAATGCGAGATGAGGACCTTTTAACCTGCATTTCCTCAAGACTGATCTCTCACTCCCCCTCACAACTCAGAAGGAGACTTGACATCCCTGAGTCAAAACAAGAGGCTCCCTGAGGTCCCCATCGCAACTAGAAAGGAACCCCACACTTCATGCTGCAACTCGAGAAAAGCCACGAGATTCCCCTCTCAACATGAGATGAAGCCCCTTTCCCCTGCAGTGCCTTGAGAGCAATCCCGAGTTCCCTCTTGAAACTCGAAACGAGGCTTGACTCCCTTTATGCTACTCAAGGCGTTCCCTGAGATACCCGTCTCAGATCAAGAGGAACCCTGAGTTTCCCACCACAATTCGAGAAGAGCCCCATGTTCCCCACCTCATCTCGAGATGAGGGCCGATTCCCCTGCTTCGACCGGAGTGGAATCCCAACTTTCCCCTGGATCCTCAAGAGGAGGTCAGTCTCACCTATTGAATGGGAGAGGAACCCCACAATTCCTGCTGCAAGTCAAAAGAACACCGAGTTTCCCCTCAACATGAGATGAGGCCTGTTTTCATGCACTGACTTGAATGGGACCCCGAGTATCCCCTCACAATACAAAGGGACGTCTTACTGTTGCACCTCCAAAAAAACCTAATTTCCCTGCATCAACTCGACAGGAGGCCTGACACCCCTTTTACAACTCGAGAGGAAAGCGGAGATCCATTCTGCAAAACGAGGCGAGGCCTGACTCCCCTGTTGAAACTCGATAGGAACCCCGAGATCCCTGGCAAAAATGAAGGGGAGCCCTGAGTTTCCCACCTCAACTTGTGATAAGGCCCAATACGCCTGAAGAGACTCGAGAGATATCCTGAGGTGTCCCTTGCAACTTGAATGGTGGCTTGACTTCCCAGAGGCAACATGAGAGGTTCCCTGAGCTCCCCGTCCCAACTCGATAGGAACACAAAGCTTCCCATCACAACTCAAGAAACTCCAGGAGGTTCCCCCCACAATGACGGATCAGGCCTGATTCCCTTGCAGTGAATCGAGAGCAATCCCGCACTCCCCCTCACCACTTGAAAGGAGCCTTGACTTCCCTGAAGCAACACCAGATGTTCCCAGAGATCCCCATCTCAACTCAAGAGGAACCCCAAGCTTCCTGCCGCCACTGGAGGAAAACCACTAGATTCCCCACTCAGTGAGAGATGAGGCCCTTTTCCCCTGCAGAGCTTTGAGACAATCCAGAGTTGTGTCTCAAAACTTGAAAGGAGGGCCTGACTCCCTTTATGATATTCAGGAGGATACCTGAGGTACCCGTCACCACTTGCAAAGAGCTCCCCCACAATGTTCCCCACTTCGTCTCGAGATGAGGGCCGATTCCCAAGCTTCGACCCAAGTGGATTCCTGACTTTCCCCTCACACATCAAGAGGAGGCCTGTCTCACCTAATGAAACTTGAGAGGAATCCAGTGGTTCCTGCTGTAAGTCCAAAGGACACCAAGTTTCCCCTCAACTCGAGATGAGGCCTAATTCCCTTAGACTGACTTGAATGGAACGTGGTATATCCCCTCACAACAAGAAGGGGGGTCTGACTCCCTTTCTGTACCCCTAGAAAAAGCCTCAGTTCCCCAGATTCAACATGACAGTAAGCCTGACACCCCTTTTACAACTGGAGAGGAAAGCGGAGTTCCATGCCTCAACACGAGATGAGGCCTGACTCCCCTGTTGAAACTCTATAGGAACCCTGAGATCCCTGTCACAACTGGAGAGGAACCCTGAGATTCACCGCTTACTGTGAGATCAGGACCGATTCCCCTGCAGTGACTCAAGAGCAATCCCGTGCTTCCCCTCGCAACTTGAAAAGAGACATGACTTCCCTGTGGAAATACAATAGGTTCACCGAAGTTCCCGTCACAACTCGAGAGGAACCCCAAGCTTCCTGCCTCAACTCGACAAAAACCACGAGATTCCCCCATTAACCCGAGTTGAGGCCCTTTTCCCTTGAAGCCCCACAAGAACAATCCCAAGTTCCCTTTAGAACCTCAAAAGGAAGCTTAACTCCCTTTATTCAATTCATGAGATTCCCCAGATACACGTCACAACTCGAGAGGAACCTGAAGCTTCCCACTGCAACTCGAGAAAAACCACAAGATTAACCCCTCAACTCAAGATGAGGACCTGTTCCGCTAGAGCGACTGAAATGGAATCCCAGGTATACCCTCACTACACAAACGGAGGTCTGACTCCCCTGTTGCATCTCCAAAAAACCCAAGTTTCCCCACCTCAACTCGACTGGAGACCTGACACCCATTTTACAACTCGGGAGGAAAGCGCAGATCCATGCCTCAACAAGAGGCAAGGCCTGATTCCCATGTTGAAACTCGATAGGAACCCCGAGATCCCAGGCACAACTGTAGAGAGCCCTGAGTTTCCCTCCTCAACTTGAGATGAGGCCCAATTCCCCTGCAGTGATTCAAGAACAATCCAGCGATTCCCCTCGCAATTGGAAAGGAGACTTGACTTCCCTGAGGCAACTCGAGAGCTTCCCTGAGGTTGCCGTCACAACTAGAGGTACATGAAGCTTCCCGCCGAAACTCGAGAAAATCCACGAGATTCCCCCCTCAATGCGAGATGAGTCCCTATTCACCTGCAGCAACTCGAGAGGAATCCCCAGGTGCCCCTCGCAAATTTAAAGGAAGTATGAGGTCTCTGAGGCAACATGAGAGGTTCTCTGAAGTCCCCGTTGCAACTCGAGAGGATTCCCAAGATACCCGTCGCCACTCGAGAGGAACCCCGATTTTCCTGCCACAACTCGAGAAGAGCCCATGTTTGCCACTCATCTCGAGATGAGAGCTGATTCCCCTGCTTCGACTGGAATGGCACTCTGAATTTCCCCTAGCACCTCAAGAGGAGCCCTGTCTCACCTACTTAAACTCGAGAGGAATCCTGCGGTTCCTGCCAAAAATCCACAGGACCCCCAGTTACCCCTTGACTAGAGATAAAGCCAGATTCCCATGCAGCAACTCGAAGGAATCCCGAGTTTCCCCTCATAGCACAAAAAGAAGTCTGACTCCCCTGTTGCACCTGTAAAAGTAGCCCAGTTCACCACCTCAACTTGACAGGAGGCTTGACACCACTTTTACAACTTGAGAGGAAAGTGGAGTTCCATGCCCCAGCACTAGAGGAGGCCTGACACCCCTGTTGAAACTTGATAGGAACCCATAGATCCCTGTCATAACTGGAGAGGAACCCTGAGTTTCCCACCTCAACTAGAGATAAGGCCCTATTACCCTGCAGTGAATCAAGAGGAATCCTGAGGTGCCCCTTGCAACATGAAATGAGGCCTGCCTTTCCTGAGGCACAACAAGAGGTTCCCTGAGGTCCCCATCGCAGGTCGAGAGGAACTCCAGGCTTTTTGCCACAACTCGAGAAAAACCATGAGATTCACCCCTCAATGAGAGACGAGGCCTTTTTCCCCTGCCACATCTCGAGAGCAACCTCGAGTTTCCTTACACAACTTGACAGGAAGCTTGACTCCCATTATTCAACTCCAGAGGTTCCCCGAGATACACACCATAAGTTGAGAGGAACCCTGAGCTTCCCACTGCAACTCAAAAGAGCCCCGTGTTCCCCACCTCATATCGAGATGAGGGTCAATTCCCCTGCTTCAACTCGAGATGAATCCTGAGTTACCCAACACACCTCAAGAGGAGGCCTGTCTCACCTATTTCTACTCGAGAGGAAACCTGAGGTTCCTGTCTCAAGGCCAAAGGACACCGAGTGCCCTCTCAACTCGAGGCAAGGCCTGATTCCCCTGTAATGACTCGAATGGAATACCTTGAGAGAAATCCCGAGTTTCCTCTCACACTTGAAAGGAGACTTGACTCCCTTTATGTAACTCCAGAGTTTCTCTGAGATACCTGTGGCAAATCGAGAGGAACCCCAAATTTGCCACCACAACTTGACATTATCCCTGTGTTCCCCACCTCCTTTTAAGATGAGGGTCGATTCCCATGCTTCAACTCAGGAGGAATCCCAACTTTTGATTCAGATCTCAAGAGCATGCCTCTCTCACCTACTGCAATGCAGAAGGAACACCAAGGTTCCTGCCACAGGTTGAAACGATGCCGAGTGTCCCTCATCTCGAGATAAGGCCTGATTCCCCTGCAGTGACTCGAATGGAACCTTGAGTTTCCCCTCACAACATGAAGGGAGGTCTGACTCCCCTGTTGCACCTCTAGAAAAAGCCCGATTCTCCGCATCAACTCCACAGGAGGCTTCACACCCCTTTTACAATTTGAAAGCAAAGGGGGAGTTCCATGCCTCAAGGGGAGATGAAGTCTGACTCCCCTGTTAAATCTCGATACGAACTCCAAGATCCCTGTGACAACTGGAGAGGAACACTGAGTTTCCCACCTCAACTTCTGATGAGGCCCTATTCTCCTGCAGCATCTCAATAGGAATCCCGAGGTGAACACGCAACTCAAAAGAGGGCTGACATTCCTGAGGCAACTCGAAAGGTTCTCTGAATCCTTGTCACTACTCGAGTGAAACACTGAGCTTCTAGCTGCAACTCGAGAAAAACCATGGGATTCCCATGCAAAGCGAGATGAGGCCCGATTACACTGCAGGAACTTGAGAGGAATACTGAGGAGCCCCTTGAAACTCGAAAGGAGGCTTGACAACACTGAAGCAACATGACAGGCTCCCTGAGGGCCCCGTCACACTCGAGAGGAACCCGAAGCTTACAGCCATAACTCGAGAAAAACCTCAAGATTCCCCTCCCATAGGGAGGTGAGGCCCGATTCCCCTGAAGCACCTCGAGAGCATTCCCGCTTCCACCTTGCAACCAGAAAGGAGGCTTGACTCCCTTTCAACAACTCCAGAGGTTCCCCGAGATACCCATCACAACTTGAGAGGAACCCTGAGTTTCCCGCTGCATCTTGAGAAGATCCCCGTGTTTCCCACCGCCTCTTGAGATGACGGCCGATTCCCCTGCTTTGACTCAAGTGGA
Organism: Bos mutus; assembly: GCF_027580195.1. Classification (NCBI taxonomy): domain Eukaryota; kingdom Metazoa; phylum Chordata; class Mammalia; order Artiodactyla; family Bovidae; genus Bos; species Bos mutus. The sequence goes on along the minus strand of NC_091635.1, from coordinate 61,512,000 downwards.
ACCCCGACGTTCCCCTAGGTTCTCAAGACGAGGCCTCTCTCATCTATTGCAACAAGAGAGGAACACTGAGGTTCCTTCTGGAAGTCCAAAGGACACCAAGTTCCCCCTCAACTCGAGATAAGGCCTGATTCCCCTGAAGCGACACTTTGGAATCCAGAGTTTCCCCTCACAACATGAAGAGAGGTCTGACTGCCCTATTGCACCTCTAGAAAAAGCCCAAGTTCCCTGCCTCAACAGGAGGCCTGACAACCCTTTTACAACTTGAGGGGAAAGCAGAGTTCCATGTCTCAACAGGCGACAAGGCCTGACTCCATTGTTCAAACTCGATAGGAAGCCCAAGATCACAGTCACAACTGGAGAGGAAGCCTGAGTTTCCCACTTCAACCCAAGATGAGGCCCTATTTTCATGCAGCAACTCAAGAGGAATCCCAAGGGGCCCCTTGCAATTCGAAAGGAGGCCGACTTACCTGGTGCAACATGAGATTTTCACTGTGGTCCCTGTCGCAACTCGAGAGGAACCCCAAGATTCCCGCTGCAACTCAACAAAAACTGCGAGATTCCCACCTCAAGGTGAGATGAGGCCCTCTTCCCCTGAATTGCCTTGAGAGCAATCCCAGGTTCCCTCTCGCACTTGAAAGAATGTTTGACTCCTTTTATGCAACTCCAGAGGTTCCCTGAGATACCCATCACAACTCGATAGAAACCCCGAGTTTCCCACCACAAATTGAAAAGAGCCCAGTGTTCCCCACCTCATCTCAAGATGAGGGCCTATTCCCCTGCTTCGACTCGAGAGGGATCCCGACTTTCACCTCAAATCTCAAGAGCATGCCTCTCTTACCTATTGCAACTCAGGAGGAACGCCAAGTTTCCTGCTGCAAGTCGAAAGGACACTGAGTGCCACCTTAACTAGAGATAAGACCTGATTCCCCTGCAGTGACTCAAATGGAACCCCGAGTTTCCCCTCACAACACGAAGGGAGTTCTGACTTCCCTGTTGCACCTCTAGAAAAAGCCTGATTTCCCTCCTTAACTCAACAGGAGGCTTCACACCTCTTTTACAACTCGAGAGGAAAGTGGAGTTCCATGTCTCAAGGGGAGATGAAGACTGACTCCCCTGTTGAACCTCGATATGAACCCTGAGATCCCTGTTGCAACTGGAGAGGAACACTGAATTTCCCACCTCAACTCATGATGAGGCCCTATTCTCCTGCAGTGACTCAAGAGGATTCCCTAGGTGAACCACTCAACTCAAAAGCCCTGATGTCCCTGAGGCAACTTGAGAGGTTTCCTGAGGTCCCTGTCACAACTTGAGAGCAACCCCGAGCTTCCTGCTGCAACTCGAGAAAAAGCAAGGAATTCCCACTCTATGGGAGATGAGGCCCAATTATCGTGCGGTGACTTGAGAGGAATACCATGGGGCCCCTTGCAACTTTAAAGGAGGCCTGACGTCCCTGAGGCAACACGACAAGTTGCCTAAATCCCCGTCGCAACTCGAGAGGAACCCCACGTTTACTGCCGTAATTCGAGAAAAACTTCCAGATTCCCCCTCTCACCCCGAGATGAAGCCCGATTCCCCTGCAGTGCCTCGAGAGCAATCCTGCTTCCCCCTCAAACTTGAAAGGAGGCTTGCCTCCCTTTGTGAAACTCCAGAGGTTACCCGACATACCCATCACAATGCAAGAGGAACCCCTAGTTTTCAGCTGCAACTCAAGAAGAGCTCCATGTTCCCCACCTCCTCTCAAGATGAGGGCTGATTTCCCTTCTTAGACTTGAGTGGAATCTGGACGTTCCCCTCAGTTATCAAGACAAGGCCTTTCTCACCTATTACAACACGAGAGGAGCCCTGAGTTTCCGGTCCCAAGTCCAAAGAACAGCGAGTTCCCCCTCAACTCCAGATAAGGCCTGATTTTCCATGAAGAGCCTCGAGAGCAATCTAGAGTTCCCTCATGCAATCTGAAAACAGGCTTGACTCCCTTTATACAATTCCAGAGGTTCCCTGAATACCTGTTGCAATTCAAGAGGAATCCCAAATTTCTCTCCACATCTCGAGAAGAGCCCCAAGTTCCCCACCTCCTCTTGAGATGAGGGCCGATTTCCCTGATTTGACTCGAGATGAATACTGATGTGCCCCCCGCACATTATGAGAAGGACTATCTCACCTATTGCAACTCAAGAAGAAGCCTGAGATGCCTGTCACAACTGGAGAGGAACCCTGAATTTCCTGCCTCAACTCTAGATGATGCCTTATTCCCCTGCAGAAACTTGAGAGGAATCACAAGGTGACTTTTGCAACTCAAAAGGAGGCCTGACTCCACTGTGGCAACATGAGAGGTTCCCTGAGGTCCCTGTCAAAACTCAAGAGGAACCCAAAACTTCCCACCACAACTCAAGAAAAACCACGAGACTCCCCCTCTCAACGCGAGATGAGGCCTGTTTCCCCTGAAGCACCTCGAAAGCAATCTTGAGTTCCTTCTCACAACTTGAAAGCAGGCTTGACTCCCTTTATGCAATTCCAGAGATTCCCTGAATACCCATGGCAATGCAAAAGGACCCCAAGTTTCTCGCTGTATCTCAAGAAGAGCCCCATGTTCCCCACCTCCTCTCAAGATGAGGGCCAATTCTCCTGCTTTGCCTCGAGACAAATCCCGACTTGCCCCTCACACCTTATGAGGAGGCCTGTCTCATCTATTGCAACTCGAGAGGAACCCCGATTTTTCCTCCATTGTCCAAAGGAAACCGAGTTTCCCTTCAACTCAAGATAAGGCCTGATTCCCTGCAGCCATCATTGGAACCCCGAGATTCCAATCACAACACGAAGGGAAGTCAGACTCCCCTGTTGCACCTCTAAAACAAGGCCAAGTTACTCGCCTCAACTCAACAGGAGGCCTGACATCCATTTTACAACTCAAGAGGAAAGCAGAATTCAATGTCTCAATGGGAGATGAGGCCTGAGTCACTGTTGAAACTTGATAGGAACCCTGAGATCCCTCTGGCCACTGGAGCAGAACCCTGAGTTTACGTCCTCAACTCGAGATGAGGCCCTATTCCCCTGTAGTGACCCGAGTGGAATGCTGACGTGCCCCTTGCAACTTGAAAGGTGGCCTGATGTTCCTGAAGAAATATGAGAGGTTCCCTGAACTACCCATCACAACTCGAGAGGAACCCCCAAATTCCCACCGCAATCTGAGGAAAACCATGAGATTCCCTGCTCAACGTGAGATGAGACCTGATTCCCCTGCAATGACTCAAGAGCAATTCCACGTTCCCTCTCGCAACTCATTCCCCCTCCTCATAAAGGGAGGCTTTACTCCCTTTATGCAACTCTAGAGGTTCAAGGAGATACCTGTTCAAACTCGAGAGGAATCCCGTCTTTCCCGGTGCAACTTGAGAAGAGCCCTGTGTTTCTGTCGCAACTGGACAGGAACCCTGCGTTTCCCACCTCAACTCGAATTGAGGCCCTATTGCCCTGCAGCGACTTGAAAGAATTTCCGAGGTGCCGTTCAGAATTCGAAAGAAGGCCTGACTTACCTGAGGTAACAGGAGAGGTTCACTGAGGTCCCCATCCCAACTTGAGAAGAACCCCAAGCTTCTCATGGCAACTCAATAAAAAACATGAGATTCCCTTTCAACGTGAGATGAGGCCCATTTCCCCTGCAGTGACTCAAGAAAATCCCGTGTTCACCCTTGCAACAGGAAAGAAGGCTTGACTTCCTTTATGCAACTACAGACGTGCCCCGAATACCCGTTGCAACTGGAAAGGAAATCCTAGTTTTCCACCACACCTCGAGAAGTTCCCCGTGTTCACCATCTCATCTCGAGATGAGGACCGATTCACCTGTTTTGACTCGAGAGGAATCCCAACATTCCTCTCAGCCCTCAAGAGGAAGACTGTCTCATCTTTTGTAACTCCAGAGGAACATTGAGGTTCCTGATGCAAGTCATAAAGATAGCAAGTACACCCTCAACTAGAAAAAAGGCCTGTTTCCCCTTCAGTGACTCGAATGGAACCCCCAGTTTCCCCTCACAACACGAAGGGAAGTCTGATTTCCATGTTGCACCCCTAGAAAAGTCCTGAAAGCCCGCCTCAACTCGACAGGAGGCCTGACAACCCTTTTATAACAAGAGAGGGAAGTGGAGTTCAATGCCTCAACACAAGACGAGGCCTGACTACCCTGTTGAAACTCTATAGGAACCCTTAGATCCTGTGGCAACTGGAGAGGAACCCTGAGTTTCTCGCCACAACTCAAGGTGAGGTGCGATTCCCCTGCAGCAATGTGAGAGGAATTCAGAGATGCCCCCTTGCAACTGGATAGGATGCCTGACTCCACTATGGCAACATGAGAGATTTGCTGAGGTCCCTTTCGCAACTTGACAGGAACTCCAAGATTCCTGATGCAACTCAAGAAAAACACGAGATTCCCCCCTCAAGGCGAGATGAGGCCCTAATCTGATGAATTGCAACTCCAGAGGTTCCCTAACCCCCTTTATGCAACTCCATAGGTTCCCCAAGATAGCCATCGACTTGAGAGGAACCCTGAGTTTCCCACCACAATTCAAGAAGAGCCCCGAGTTCCCCAACTCCTCTCGAGATGAGTGTCGATTCCTCTCCTTCGACCCGAGAGGAATCCCAACTTTCCCTTTGGAACTCAAAAGGAGTTATCTCTAAATTATTGCAATGGGAGAGGAACCCCACGGTTCCTGCTGTAAGTTGAAAGTACTCCGAGGTACCCCTCAACTCGAGTTAAGGTCTGATTCCCCTGGAGTGACTCAAATGGAGCCCCAAGTTTCCCCTCAAAACAGGAAGTGAGGTTTGACTCACCTGTTGCACCTCTATAAAATGCCCAGTTCCCCACCTAATTCTACAGGAGCCCTGAACCCCTTCTACAACTCGAGAGGAAAGCTGAGTTCCATGACTCAATACTACAGGAGGCCTCACTCCCCTGTGAAACTAGATAGGAATCCTGAGATCCCTGTCACAATTGTACAGGAACCCTGAGTTTCTCGCCTCAACTTGAGATTTGTCCCTATTCCCCTGCAGCAACTGGAAAGGAATACCTAGGTCCCCCTTGCAAGTCAAAAGGAGGCATGACTTTCCTGAGGCACCATGAGAGGTTCCTTCAGGTACCCAACTCGAGAGGAACCCCAAGATACCCACCACAACTGGAGAAAAATCACGAGATCACACTCTCAAAGTGAGATGAGGCCCTATTCCCTGAAGTAACTTGAGCGTGATCCCATGTTCCCCCTCACAAATAGAAAGGAGGCTTGACTTCCTTTATGCAACTCCAGGGGTTCCCCTAGATACCAGTCAAAATTCTAGAAGAACCCCGAGTTTCCTGCTGAAACTCAGAGAAGAGCCCCATGTTCCCCACCTCATCTCGAGCTGAGGGACGATTCCCCTGCTTCTACTCAAGAGGAATCCCGACTTTCCCCTTGGACCTCAAAAAGAGATCTCTCTAAGCTACTGCAATGTGAGAGGAACCCTGAGGTTCCTGCCACAAGCCAAAAGGACACCGAGTTCCCACTCAACTAGATATAAGGCCTGATTCCCCCACAGCTTCTTGAATGAAACACAGAGGTTCCCCTCACAACACAGATGGAGGTCCAACTCCCCTGTTGCACCTCGAAAAAAGCCCGAGTTTCCCACCTCAACATGACTGGAGGCCTGACAGTCCTTTTCAAACTCGAGAGGTAAAAATAATTCCATGCCTAAACAGGAGACGAGGCCTGACTCCCCGGTTGAACCTTGATAGGAACCCTGAGATCCCTGTCGCAACTGGAGATGAACTCTGAGTTTCCCGCCTCAACTCGATATGAGGTTCAATCTCCTGCAGTGAATCAAGAGGTATCCCAAGGTGCCCCTCACAACCCGAAAGGAGGGCTGACATCCCTGAGGCAACTACAGAGTTTCCCTGAGGTCCCAGGCGCAACTCGAGAGGAAACCCAAGCTTTCTGCGGCACATGGAGAAAAACCATGAGATTCCCCCATCAACATGAGATGAAGCTCGATTCCCCTGAAGCACATCAAAAGGGATTCCCATGTTCCCCTTTGGATCTCAAAATTAAGCTTCACTGCCATTAGGCAACTCCAGAGGTTCCCTGAGGTCCCCGTCGCAACTCGAGTAGAACCCCAAGCTTCCAGTCACAACTCAAGAAAAACCAGGAGATTCCAACTCAATGAGCGATGAGGCCCGATTACTCTGCAATGACTCAAGAGCAATCGCATGTTCCCCCTCGCGATTTGAAAGAAGGCTTGACTCCCTTTATGCAACTCCAGAGGTCCCCCAAGATACACGTCTCAACTCGAGAGTACCCCGAGTTTCCCATCGCAACTCAAGAAAAACCACTAGATAGAAATAGAGATTTCCCCCTCAATGCAAGATGATGCCCAAATCAACTCAGGGACTCAAGAGTAATCCCATGTTCCCCATAACAAAACAAATGGACTCTTGACTCCTTTTATGCAACTCCAGAGGTTACCTGATATACCCGTCACAACTCGAGAGGAACCCCGAGTTTCCCGACACAACTCAGGAAGAGCCCGTGTTCCCCACCTCTTCTCAAGATGAGAACCGATTCCCCTTCTTCTATTCAAGTGGAATCCTGACTTTCCCCTTGGACCTCAAGAGGAGGCCTCTCTCACCTATTGCAACTGGAGAGGACTGCTGAGGTTCCAGCCACAAGTTGTAAGGACACTGAGTTCCCCCTAAAATCCAGATAAGACCTGATTTGCCTGCAGTGACATGAATGAAATGCCGTTTCCCCTCACATCACGGGGGAGGTCTGAAACCCTTGTTGCACGTCTAGAAAAAGCCCAGTTCCCCGCCTCAATTCTACAGGAGGACTGACACTCCTTTTACAACTGGAGAAGAAATCGTCATTCAATGCCTTAGCAAGAGACGAGGCCTTACTCCCCTGTTGAAACTCGATAGGAACTCCGAGATCCCTGTCGCAACTGGAGAGGAACCCTGAGTTTTCCACCTCAACTCTAGATGAGGCCCTATTCTCCTACATTGTCGCAGAGCAATCCCGTGTTCCATCTCGCAAATTGAAAGGAGACCTGACATCCCTGAGGCAACTGGAGAGGTTCCTTGAGGTCCTCATCACAACTCGAGAAGAATACCAGATTCCAAACACAAGTTGAGAAAAAATATGTGATTCCTACTCAAGGGGAGATGAGGCCTGATTCCCTGCAGGGACTTCAGAGGAATATCGAGGAGCCCCTTGCAATGTGAAAGGAGGCCTGATGTCCCCGAGGCAACATGACAGGTTTCCTGAGGGCACCATTGCAACTTGAGAGTAACCCCAAGCTTACTTCTGTAACTTGAGAAAAACCTCGAGATTCCCACCCCCTACACCAGGAGATGAGGCCCAATTCCCCTGCAGCATCTCAAGAGCATTCCCACTTCTGCCTCACTACTCAAAAGGAGGCTTGACTTCCTTCATATAACTCCAGAGCTTACCTGAGATACTCGTCACAACTTGAGAGGAACCCCGAGTTTCCCACCCCAACTCGAGAAGAGCCCCATGTTGCCCAACTCCTCTTGAGATGAGGGCCAATTCCCTTGCCTGGACTCAAGTGGAATCCCGACGTTCCCCTCAGCCCTCAAGAAGAGGCCTCTCTCACCTATTGCAAAGCGAGCGGAACCCCATGTTTCCTTCCTCAAGTCCAAAGGACAGCGAGTTCCCCCTCAACTCGAGATAAGGCCTGATTCCTCTGAAACGACTCGTTGGAACCCCGAGTTTCCTCTCACAACACGAAGGGAGGTCTGACTACCCTATTGTACCTCTAGAAAAGCCCAAGTTCCGCGCCTCAACTCGACAGGAAATTGACACACCTTTTACAACCAGAGAGGAAAGCAGAGTTCCATGTTTCAACAGGAGACGAGGCCTGACTGCCCTGCTGAAACTCAATAGGAACCACGAGATCCCTGTGACAACTGGAGAGGAATCCTGAGTTTCCTGCCTCAACTGTAGACGAAGCCCTATTCCCCTGCAGTGCCTCGAGAGCAGTCTAGAGTTCCCTCTCACAACTTGAAAGCAGGCTTGACTCCCTTTATGTACCAGTAGCAACCAAAGAGGAACCATGAGTTTCCCGCCACATCTTGAGAAGAGCCCCGTGTTCCCCACCTCACCTCGAGATGAGAGCCAATTCCCCTGCTTTGACTTGAGACGAATTCTGACTTTCCCCTCGCACCTTATGAGGAGGCCTGTTTCACCTATTGCAACACGAGAGGAACCCAGAGATTTATGCCACAGGTGCAAAGGATACCGAGTTCCCCCTCAACTTGAGATAAGGCCGGATTCCCCTGAAATGACTCGTTGGAACCCTGAGTTTCTGCTCACAACACAAAGGGAGGTCTGACTCCCCTATTGCACCTGTATTAAAAGCCAAGTTCCCCAATTCAACTAACAGGAGGCCTGACACCCCTTTCGCAACTTGAGCAGAAAGTGGAGTCCCATGCCTCAACAGGAGATGAGGCCTGAATCCCCTGTTGAAACTCAATAGGAACCCCGAGATCCCTGTCACAAATGGAGAGAAAACGTGAGTTTCCCTCTTCAACTTGAGATGAGGCCTTATTCTCCTGCAGCGAGTCGAGAGGAATCCCGAGGTACCCCTCGCAACTAGAAAGGAGGCCGACATCCCTGAGGTTCCCTGAAGTCCCCGTCACCACTCGAGAGGAACCCCAAGCTTCCTGCCCCCACTCGAGAAAAACCATGAGATTCCACCCTCAACGTGAGATGAGGCACGATTCCACTGCAGTGAGTCGAAATCAATCCTGTGTTCACCCTTGTAACTCGAAAGGAGGCTTGACTCCCTTAATGCAATTCCAGAGGTTCCCTGAGATACCCGTTGCTATTCAAGAAGAACCCTGAATTTCCCACAGCAACCTGAGAAGAGCCTTGTGTTCCCCACCTCATCTCAAGAGGAGTGCTGATTCCCCTTCTTCAACTCGAGTGAAATCCTCACTTTCTCCTTGAACATCAAGAGGAGTCCTCTCTCACCTATAGCAACTCAAGAAGAACCCCAGGGTTCTGGCCTGAAGACACAAGGACACCATACTCCCCCTCAACTCAAGAGTAGACCTGATTCCCCTGCAGTGACACAAATGGAACCCCAAATTTCCCCTCACATCACGAAGGGAGGTCTGACTCCCTTGTTGCACGTTTAGAAAAAGCCCCATCCCCCATCTCAACTCTACAGGAGGACTGACACACCTTTTACAGCTTGAGAAGAAATTGGAGTTCCATGCCTCAACAAGAGAAGAGGCTTGACTCCCCTGTTGAAATTCGATAGGAAACCCAAGATCCCTGTTGCAATTGGAGAGGAACCCTGAGTTTCCTGATTCCATAAGAGATGAGGCCCTATTCACTTGCAGCGACCTGAGAGGAGTCCTGAGGTGTCTCTTGCAATGCGAAAGGAGGCCTGACGTCCCTGGGGCAACTGGAGAGGTTCCCTGAAATCCCCGTCACAACTCGAGAGGCATCCCAAGATTCCTGCCATAACTCTTCCTCTTGAAGTAGGTCCTTGGGGCAAGACTGGAGGTCTCATGGTTTAGAATTTAGACATTTACTGATCGATAGAGGCCTAAAAACGCACTCTGTCAATGCCTTTCATTCTTCTAAGGAACATAGGCTTCCCAGCATTCTGTGTGCTGACTAGTCACACACAGCTGAAAACTCTGACTTGTAGGTCATTTTTCAGTAGCAATTTCCTCTGAAGGTGTGAGGGTAGAGAAGGTTCCCATACTCACAGAGAAAGGCAAAGCAACATAAAAACATCTGTTCCATCACATTCTCTCTGTAGGAGAGATCCACTGACACTAGGTTTGTCTGGAAAATTTGTGGACACTGCTGGGACACGTCATGAATGTGAACTTGGGTACATGAACTTGGTGGCAAAATTCGCATTTTTATCTCTGTTGGTCCTAAAATGGTGCAGCATAACAACTACTTGAAAATACATCCAATTGCTGTTTTCTTACCTTTGACAGTGATAGCTTTGGTCCACCCTTTGGAATTTCTGAAGCAATCAGGTTGCTCACCACTCCAGCCGCTGGCCGATTTCCATCATAACATCACCTCATCGAGGTAAGCACAGTATGACATTCAACACCCTCAGACACACTCTTGCAGCCTGTTTCCCATGGACAATCCCAGTATATAAGAAATGTGTTTCCAAGGCTTGGAAAGTGCATGAAAACACACTTCCCTGGCTCTAGGTGTTAGGTCCTCTGCGCAAAACTGGAGGTCTCAAATCTTAGAATTTAGACAGCTCCTGATGGACAGAGGCCTGAAAACACACTCTCTGTTGATGCATTTCCTTCCTCGAAGGAACATAACTTTCCCAGTATTCTGTGTGTAGAGACACACACAGGTTGAATATGTGTGCATGGAGCTCATTTTTCAGTAGCACTTTCCCCTGACGCTGAGAGTGTGGGAATGCCCGCCCCCACTCACAGAGAAAGACAAACTAACATAAAAACCGTCTGTTCTGTCACGTTTTCTCAGTAGGAGTTATCCACTGATACTAGTTCTGTCTGGAAAATTTGTAAATACTGCAGGGAGATATCCTGAGTCTGAACATGGATACCGGAACTTTAGGGCAAAAATAGCATTTTTCTCTCGGTTGGCTAAAATGCTGCGGCCTAGCAACTGCTTGAAAATCCATCCAATTGCTGTTTTCTTACTTCTGACAATGATAGCTTTGGTCCACCCTTTTTGATTTCTGAATCTGGCAGACGGCTCACCACTCCTAGCCTCTAGTCCACTTCCAGGGGAATGCCACATCTGGGTAAGCACAGTATGGCACACTGCACTCAGACACTCTCCTGCAGCCTGTTTCCTCATGGGCAGTGCTGGTATGAACTAGAAATTTGTTTACAAGCCTTGGAAAGTGCAGTAAAACACAGGGAAACACAGTGAACACAGGAAACACAGTAAAAGTCAGGGAAACTACCTAACTCTTGTAGTTAGGTCCCTGGGCAAGCCTGGAGGTCTCACATCTTAGACTCTAGACAGTTCCTGATAGATATAGGCCTGATACCGCAATCTCTGTTGATGTTTTTCATTCTTTGAAGGAACATAGCTTTCCCAGCATTCTGTGTGCTAAGAGTCAGTGACACACTGCTTGAAAATGCTTGTTTGGAGGTCATTTTCCAGTAGCAAATTCCTCTGACAGTGTTAACTTAGGGAAGGCCACCACACTCACTGGGAAAGACAAACCAACATCCAAACTCTGTTGCATCACATTTTGTCGGTAGGAGTGATCCAGTGAACCCAGGTCTGTCTGGAAAATTTGTGTATACTGCGAGGACATATCCTGAGTGTGAACCTGGATAACAGAACTGGTGGCATAATTAGCATTTTTCTCTCTGTTGGTCCTAAAACTGTGATGCCTAGTAACTGCTTGAAAATCCATCCAATTACTCTTTTCTTACTTCTGACAGCAATAGCTTTAATCCACCCTTTCAGATTTCTGAATCAAGCAAGCGTCTCACAACTCCTAGCTGCTGACCTATTTCCAGTGGAATGTCACCTCATCTAGGTAAGCAAGGTATGGCACCCAGCACTCTCAGACAAACTCCCACAGCATATTTCCTCATGGGAAGTCCCAGTATGACCCAAGAATATGTTTGCAAGGAACGGAAAGTGGAGGGAAACACTCTGCCCTGGCTCTGGAAGTTAGATCCTCTGGGCAAGCCTGGAAGTTTCTCTTCTTAGAATCAAGGCAGTTCCTGATAGATAGAGGCCTGAAAACACACTCTGTGTTGATCATGCCTTTCCTACCTTGAAGGAACATACTGTTCCAGCATTCTGTGTGCTGAGAGTCACACTCCCTGAAAATGCTTACTCGGATGTCATTTTTCAGCTGAAATTTCCCCTGACAGTGTGACCAAAGGGAAGGCCCCCACACTCATAGGGAAAGGCAAACCAACCTCTAAACGTTTGTCCCATCACAGTTTCTCTGTAGCAGCAATAAACTGAATATGTATTTGTCTGGAAAACTCATGGATATGGCAGGGACAGCTCCTGAGTCTGAACCTGGACACCATACATTTGTGGCAAAATTCGCATTTTTCTCTCAGTTCAGTTCAGTCTCTCAGTCGTGTCCGACTCTTTGTGACCCCATAGGCTGAAGCACACCAGGTCTCCCTATCCATCACCAATTCCCAGAGTTTACCCAAACTCATGTCCATTGAGTCTGTGATGCCGTCCAACCATCTCATCCTCTGTTGTCCCCTTCTCCTCCTGCCTTCAATCTTTCCCAGCATGAGTGTCTTTTCAAATGACCCAGTTCTTCTCATCATGTGCCCAAATTATTTGAGTTTCAGCCTCAGTCCTTCCACTGAATATGTAGGACTGGTTTCCTTTAGAATTCACTGGGTGGATCTCCTTGCAGGAAAAGGGACTCAAAAGAGTCTTCTCTAACACCATACCTCAAAAACATCAATTCTTCAGGACTCAGCTTTCTTTATAGTCCAACTCTAACATCCATACATGACTACTGGAAAAACCATAGTCTTGACTAGATGGACATTTGTTGGCAAAGTAATGTCTCTGCTTTTAAACATGCTGTCTAGTTTGGCCATAACTTTTCTTCCAGGAGTCAGCTTCTTTTAATTTCATGGCTGCAGTCACAATCTGCAGTGATTTTGGAGCCCCAAAAAATAAAGTCTGTCACTGTTTCCACTGTTTCCCCATCTATTAGCCATGAAGTGATGGGACAAGATGCCATGAGCTTAGCTTTATGAATTGAGTTTTAATCCGAATTTTTCACTTTCCTCTTTCACTTTCATCAAGAGGCTCTTTAGTTCTTCTTCACTTTCTTCCATAAGGGTGGTGTCATCTACATAGCTGAGGTCATTGTTATTTCTCCTGGCAGTCTGGATTCCAGCTTGTCCTTCATCCAGCCCAGGGTTTTTCATGATATATTCTTCATACAAGTTATATAAGCAGGGTGAAAATATACAGCCTTGACATACTCCTTTCTGTATTTGGAACCAGTCTGTTTTTCCATGTCCAGTTCTAACTGTTGCTTCCTGACCTGCATACAGACTTCTCAAGAGCCAGGTTCAGGTGCTCTGGTATTCCCATCTCTTTCAGAATTTTCCACAGTTTGTTGTGATCCATGCAGTCAAAGGCTTTGGCATAGTCAATAAAGCAGAAATAGATTTTGTTCTCTCTTGCTTTTTCCATGATCCAACAGATGTTGGCAATTAGATCTCTGGTTCCTCTGCCTTTCCTAAATCCAGCTTGAACATCTGAAAGTTCATGGTTCATGTACTGTTGAAGCATGGCTTAGAGAATTTGCAGCACTACTTTACCAACATGTGAGATGAGTGTAGTTGTGCAGTACTTTGAGCATTCTTTGGCATTGCCTTTCTTTGAGATTTGAATGAAAAGTGACCTTTACCAGTCCTGTGGTCACTGCTGAGTTCTCTTAATTTGTGGGCATATAGAGTGCAGCACTTTCACAGCATCATCTGTTAGAATTTTAAATAGCTCAGCTGGAATTCCATCACCTCCACTAGCTTTGTTCGTAGTGATGCTTCCTAAGGTCCACTTGACTTCGCATTCCACAGTGTCTGGCTCTAGGTGAATAATCATAGAATTGTGATTATCTGAGTCATGAAGATTTTTCTTGTGTAGTTCTTCTGTATATACATACCACCTCTTCTTAATATATTGTGCTTCTTTTAGGTCCACACCATTTCTGTCCTTTATTGTGTCCATCTTTGCATGAAATGTTCCCTTGGTCCACTAGGGAAGGGAATGGCATACCACTTCAGTATTGTTGCCTTGTGAACCTGATGAACAATATGGAAAGGCAAAAAGATGGGACCTTGAAAGATGAACTCCCCAGGTCAGTAGATGCCCCATATGCTACTGGAGATCAGAGGAAAAATAGCTCCAGAAAAATGAAGAGTTGGAGCCAAAGCAAAAACAACACCCAGTTGTGGATGTGACTGGCGATAGAAGCAAAGCATGATGTTGTAAAGAGCAATATTGCATAGGGACCAGGAATGTTAGGTCCATGAATCGAGGCAAATTGCAAGAGGTCATACAGGATGGCAAGGGTGCATGTCGACATTTTAGGAATAAGGGAACTAAAATTGACTGGAATGGGTGAATTTAACTCAGATGACCATCATATCTACTACTGTGGGCAAGAATCCCTTAGAAGAAATGGAGTAGCCATAATACTCAACAAAAGAGTCCGGGGTGTAGTACTTGGACGCAGTCTCAAAAAAGACAGAATGAACTCTATCGCTTCCAAGGCAAACCTTTTAATATCACAGTAATACAAGTCTATGGCCCAATAAGTAATGCTGAAGAAGCTGAAGTTGAATGGTTCTATGCAGGCCTACAAGACCGTATAGAAAAGAAAAGTGAAAATGAAAGTGATGTCACTCAGTCATGTCCAACTCTTTGCGACCCCACAGACTGTAGCCTACCATGCTCCTCCATCCATGGGATTTTCCAGGCAAGAGTACTGGAGTGGGTTGCCTTAGAACTAACACCCAAAAAAGATATCCTTTTCATTATAGGGGACTGGGATGCAAAAGTAGGAAGTCAAGAAATACCTATCACAGAACTACCTGGAGTAACAGGCAAATTTGGCCTTGGAGTACAGAATGAAACACCACAAAGGCTAATAGAATTTTGCCAAGAGAATGCACTAGTCATAGCAAACACCCTCTTCCAACAACACAAGAGAAGACTCTACACATGGACATCATCAGATGGTCAACATCAAAATCAGATTGATTATATTCATTGCAGCCAAAGATGGAGAAGCTCTATACAGTCAGCTAAAACAAGACCAGAACTAACTGTGGCTCAGATCATGAACTCCTTTTGGCCAAATTCAGAGTTAAATTGAAGAAAATAAGGAAAACTACTAGACCATTCAGATATGACCTAAATCAATTCCCTTATGATTTTACAGTGGAAATGTCAAAAAGAGTCAAGGGATTACCTCTGATAGAGTGCCTGAAGAATTATGGATAGAGGTTCATGACATTGTACAGGAGACAAGGATCAAGACCATCTCCAAGAAGAAGAAATATAAAACGCAAAATGGCTGTCTGAGGAGCCTTACAAACAGCTGTGAAAAGAAGAAAAGTGAAAAGCAAAGGAAAAAAGGAAAGATATATTTATCTTTATCTCTAGGTCGGCTCTAGGTTGGCTCTGAAATGGTGCGGCCTAGAAACTGCTTGAAAATCCATCCAATTGTTTTTGTTTTTGTTTTTGTATTACTTCTGACATGGATAGCTTTGGGTCACCCTTTGGGATTTCTGAAGCAAGCAGGAAAAACGTCACTCTTAGTGACTGGCCTATTTCCATTGGAATGTCATCTTAACAAATTACACACAGTATAGCACTCTCAGACACACTCCCTCAGCCTGTTTCCTCATGGACAGTCCTGGTATCACCTAGGAATGTGTTTACAAGGCATAGAAAGTGCACTGGAAGACACTTCCCTTACACTGGAAGTTAGGTCCTATGGGCAAGCCTGGAGGTCTCATGTCTTATAATCTAGACAATTCCTGACAGATAGATGCTTGAAAACACATTATCTGTTGTTGCCTTTCCTTCCTCAAAGGCAAATTGCTTTCCCAACATTCTGTGTGCTGAGAGCAACTAACTGCTTGAAAATGCTTGCTTGGAGGTCATTTTTCAGTAACAATCTCCCTTGATGGTATAATGGTAAGGAAGTCACTAAAAATCACAGGGAAGGGCAAACCAACATCCAAACATCTGTTCCATCACGTTTTCCATATAGGAGTGACCACTGAGCCTAGGTCTGTCTGGAAAATTCATGGACATTGTGGGGCCACATCCTGAGTGTGAAACTGGACACTGGACCTTAGTGACAAAATTTCCAGTTTTCCCACAGTTGGCTCTAAAACAGTGCAGCATAGAAACTGCTTGAAAATCCAACCAATTGCTATTTTATTACTTCTGACAGTGATAGCTTTGGTTCACCCTTTGGGATTTCTATAGCTAGTAGGCAGCTCTCCACTCCTAGCCATTTGCCTGGTTCCAATGGAATGTCACCTCATCTAGGTAAGCACAGTATGGCACCCAGCACTCTCAGACACATTCCCACAGCCTGTTTCCTTATGGGCAGTCCCAGTGTCTTCTAGGAATGTGTTTACAATCCTCGAAAAGTGCTGGGAAATATAATGTCCTGACTTGAAGTTAGATCCTCTGGGCAAGCCCGGAGGACTCACATCTTAGAATCTAGACAGTTAATGATCATAGAGGCCTGAAAATTCACTCTCTGTTGATGCCTTTCCTTCCTCGAAGGAACATAGCTTTCCCAGCATTCTGTGTGCTGAGAGTCACTCACTGGTTCAAAACACTTGCTTGGAGTTATTTTTCAGTAGGAATTTCCCCTGACAGTGTGATCGTATGGAAGCCCCCTGCACTCACAGGGAAAGGCAAACCAACATCCAAACATGTGTTTCATCACATTCTCTCTGAAGGAGAGAGCCAGTGAGCCTAGGTCAGTCTGGAAAATTCCAGGATACTGCAGGGTCCCATCCTGAGTGTGAACCTGGACACCAGAGGTTGATGGAAAAATTCACATTTTTCTCTAAGTTGGCCCTAAAATGGCATGGCTTAGCAACTGCTTGAAAACCCATCCAATTGCTGTTTTTGTACTTCTGACAGAGATAGCTTTTGTCCCCACTTTGGGATTTCTGAAGCAGGCAGGCAGCTCTACTATTGGCCCATTTCCAATGGAATGTCACCTACTATTGGCCCATTTCCAATGGAATATCACCTCACCTAGGTAACAACATTATGACACGCAGCAGCCTCAGCACATTCCCACAGGCTGTTTCCTCATGGGCAGTTCTGATATGACATAGGAAATATGGTTAAAAGCCTGGGTTAGTGCAAGGAAACACAATGCTCTGACTCTGGAAGTTAGACCCTGAGGGCAAGACTGGAGGTCTCACATCATAGAATCTAGACAATTCCTGATAGATAAAGGTCTGAAAATTCACTCTCTGCTGATGCCTTTCTTTCCTTGAAGGAACATAGTTTTCCAAGCATTCTGCTTCCTGAGTGTCACACACTGCTTGAAATAATTTTTTTGGAGGTCATTTTTTTCAGTAGGAATTTCACCCAAAGGTGTGACTGGAGGGAAGGCACTACATTCACAGTGAAAGGAAAACCACATCCAAACATCTGTTCCAACACATTGGCTCTGTAGGAGAGATATAGTTGGCAAAGTCCATCTGGAAAATTCCTGGATACTGGGGGGGACACATCCTGTCTGTGAAACTTGATAGTAGGCATTGGTGGCAAATTCACATTTTTCTCTCCATTGGCTATAAAATGATGTGGCCTAACAACTGCTTGAAAATCCACTTAATACCTGTTTTCTTACTTCTGACACTGATAGCCTTGTTCCACCGTTTTGGGTTTCTGAACCAACAGGTGGCTCATAACTCCTGGCCCCTGGCCCATTTACAGTGGAATGTCAGTTCATCTAGGTAAGGACAGTATGGTGTGGAGCATTCTCAGACACTCTCCCATAGCCCATTTCCTCATGGGCATTCCCGTGTGATCAAGAATGTGTTTGCAAGGCTCAGAATTTGCAGATCCTGATTGATCCTGATACACAGAGGTCTGAAAACATACTATCTGTTGATGACTTTCCTTCCTCAAAGGAACATAGCTTTCCCAGCATTCTGTGTGCTAAGAGTCACACACTGCTTGAAAACACTTGCTTGGAAGTCATTTTCAGTAGCAATGTCCCATGACGGTCTGACCATAGCAAAGGCCAAAAGACTCACAGGGAAAGGCAAATCAACATCCAAATGTCTGTTACATCACGTTTCTCTGTGGGAGAGATATAGTTATCCTAAGTGAACCTAGGTCTATATTGAAAAGTCTTGGATACTGTGGGGACACATCAAATGTGAAACTGAATATGGGACTTTGGTGGCAAACTTCACATTTTCCTCTTGGTTGGCCCTAAAATGTTGGAAAGCTATGGTCCTTTGAGGAAGGAAAGACATCAATAGAGAGTGGGTTGTCAGGCCTCTATATAGCAGGAACGGTTTAGAATCTAAGACGTGAGACCTCCAGGCTTGCCCAGAGGACTTAACTTCCAGAGTCAGGGCTGTGTGTCTCACTGTCCTTTCCGAGCCTTGCAATCACATTCCTAGTTCATACCATGACTGCCCATGAGGAAGCAGGCTGTGGAAGTTTGTCTTAGAGTTCTGGGTGCCATACCGTGTTCACCTGGTTGAGGTGAATCACACTGCAATTGGGCCTGTGAAGAGGAGTTGTGGGCCAGTCGTTTGCTTCAGAAATCCCAAAGGGTGAAGCAAAGCTAGCACTGTCAGAAGTAAGAAAACAGCAATTGGATGGATTATCAAGCAGTTGCTAGGCTGCACCACTTTAGGGCCCCCTGAGAGAAGAATGCAAATTTTGCCACCAAGGTCTGTTATCTAGGTTCACACTCAGGGTGTGTTGTATGGAATTTGCTATGCACAGGCCTGTACTATAATTAGAAGGGCCTCTATGAAAAGTAAGAATGACTTTCTCATCACCACCAGATGCAGGCCTGAGAGCAGTAAAAACTACATCATCGAAACACATGTTGAAAACAAGACGTTGAAGTACTGATGTGACTGATGGGAAACCATTAGTGATGGTTCCTGTAACCAGCGCCTTGAGGGAGTTGCTGAGAAAGGGCACCACTAGCCAAAGGGTTAAACAGAGTCATGAAAGGCCTGAAGGTTTGACATTGAGGACTGTGCATTGTAATTCTTTATCCCCAACCTGAGACTGTAAAGAACAAACATCTCTAGAGCATGTACAAGGTAATAGATGTTAACAATAAAGGGCATGCAAGCATTAGGGTCTGGGCTTTTGCCTGTGAATGGCATCAGCCTCATGGTCCCCACTTTATTTCTGAGACTTATTTTTATTTATACTTCTGTGGCACCACTCCCTCAGGTCAGTTTGTTGTTGGGATAGTCCCAAAATGTATCCCCGCAGGATCCAAGAATTTTCAACACAGACCTAGGCTCACTGAAATCTCTGCTACAGAGAAAATGTCATGGAACACAATTTTGATGTTGCTTTGCATTTCTGTGTGAGTGTGGTCCCCTTCCCAACAATCACAGCCTCAGGGTAAATGGTTACTTAAAGATGAACTCCAAGCAAGTGTTTTAAAGCAACATATGACACTCAGCACACAGAATGCTGGGAAAGCTATCTTCCTTCGAGAAAGGAAAGGTATCAACAAGGAGTGTGTTTTCAGTCCTCTATCTAGCAAGAACTGTTTAACTTCTAAGACATGAGAACTCCAGGCTTGCCCAGATTATCTAACTTACAGAGTCAGGGCAGTGTGTCTCCCTGCACTTTCCAAGCATTGAAAACATATTCCTAGGCTATACTGTGACTACCCATGAGGAAGCAGGCTGTAGGAGCTGAGAGTCCTGGGTGCCATACTGTAGTCACCTAGATGAGGTGACATTTCACTGCAAATGGGCCTGCGGAGAGGAGTTGCAAGCCACCAGCTTGCTTCAGAAATCCCGAAGGGTGGAGCAAAACTAGCGCTGTCAAAAGTAGGAAAACATCAATTGGATGCATTTTCAAGCTGTTGCTAGGCCACACCACTTTAGGGACCACCGAGAAAAATGTGAATTTTGCCGTCAAGCTTAGGTATCCGGATTCACACTCATGGTGTGAGGACCCAACAATTTTCCAGAGAGATGTAGGATCACTGGATCTCTCCTACAGAGAAAACTCTGATGACACGAAGGTTTGGATGTTGGTTTGCCTTTCCCTGTGAGTGTGGATCGCTTCCCTACAATCAGAGCCTCATGTTAAATTGAGACTGAGAGATTAACTACAAGCAAGTGTTCTCAAGCAGTGTGTGACTTTCAGCACATAGAATGCTGGGAAATCTGTGCTTCATGAAGGAAGGAAAGGATTCTAGAGAGTGTGTGTTTTCAGTAGTCTATCTAGAACTAACTGTCTAGTTTCTAAGACATGAGACCTCTAGGCTTGCCCAGAGAACCTAATTTCCAGAATCAGGGCAGTATATCTGCCTGTACTTTCCGAGCCTTGAAAGCGCATTCCTAGGCCATGCCTTGACTATCCATGAGGAAGCAGGATGAGGGAGTGTGTCTGAGAATGCTGGGTGCCATACTTTGTTCGCCTAGTCCAGGTGACATTCCATTGAAAATGGTCCTGGGACAAGGAGTTGTCAGCTTCAAGTTGCTTCAGAATCCAAAAGGGTGGATCAAAGCTGCTGCTGCTGCTAAGTTGCTTCAGTCATGTCTGACTCTGCGTGACCCCATAGACAGCAGTCCACTAGGCTCCCCTGTCCCAAGGATTCTCCAGGCAAGAACACTGGAGTGGGTTGCCATTTCCTTCTCCAATGTATTTAAGTAAAAAGTGAAAGTGAAGTCGCTCAGTCGTGTCCAACTCTTAGCGACCCCATGGACTGCAGCCTACCAGGCTCCTCCATCCATGGGATTTTCCAGGCAAGAGTACTGGAGTGGGCTGCCATTGCCTTCTCCAGATCAAAGCTAACCCTATCAAAATTAAAACAGCAATTGCATGAATTTTCAAGCAGTTGCTGACCGCACAGCTTTTGGCCTCCCTGAGTGAAAAACGAGAATTTTTTCTACCAAGGTCCAGTACCTAGGTTCACACTCAGGGCGTGACCCCACAGGATCCAAGTATTTTCCCGACAGACCTAGGTCCCCTGAATCTCTCCTACAGAGAAAATGTGATGGAACAGACATTTGGATGTTGCTTTGCTTTTCCCTGTGAGTGTGGGGCTCTTCCCTATGGTCACAGCCTCAGGAAAAATTGTGATAAAAAAAAAAAACACCTCCAAAAAATGGTTTACAAGATGTGTGCAACTCTCAGTATATGGAATGCTGGGAAAGCTATTTTCCTTTGAGGAAGGAAAGGCATCAACAAAGACTGTACTTTCAGGCCTCTATCTAGCAGGAGCTCTCTAATTTCTAAGACATGAGACTTGCAGTCTTCCCCAGAGGACCTAACATCTAGTATATGCGCAGTGGGTCTCCCTGCAGTTTCCTAGCCTTGAATACACATTTGTAGGCCATGCCACGACTGCCCATGCGGAAGCAGGCTGTGGGAGTGTGTCTGAGAGTTCTGGGTGCCATACTGTGTTCACCTAGTTGAGGTGACATTCAACTACAAATGGGCCTGCAGTGAGGTGTTGCGAGATACCCGTTTGCTTTAAAAATCCCAAAGGGTGGACTAAAGCTAGTGCTTTCAGAAGTAAGAAAACAGAATTTGGATGGATTTTCAAGCATTTGCTAGGCCCCACCGCTTTAAGGCCCACCGAGAGAAAAATGCAAATTTTGCCAACAAGGTCCATTATCCAAGTTCACACTCAGGGTGTATCCCCACAGTATCCAAGAATTTTCCAGACAGACGTAGGCTCCCTGGATCTCTCCTACAGAGAAATCTTGATGGAACAGATGTTTGCATGTAGGTTTAGCTTTGTGTTCCACCCTTCCCTACAATCACACCCTCTGGCGTAATTGTGAATGAAAAATGAACTTCAGGCAAGTGTTTTCAAACAGTGTGTGACACTCAGAACACAGAATACTGGGGAAGCTATCTTCCTTCAAGGAAAGAAAGGCATCAACAGAATGTGTTTTCAAGCCTCTATGTAGCAGTAACCATCTAGTTTCTAGGACATGAGACTTCCAGGATTGCCCAGAAGATCTATAATTCAGTCAGTGCAGTGTGTCTATGTGAACTTTCTGAGCCTTACAAAAACAATCTTATGCTGTACCGTGACTGCCCATGTGTTAGCAGGCTATGTGAGTGTTTCTGAGAGTGCTGGTGCCATACTGTGTTCACCCAGTCGAGGTCACATTCCATTCAAGATGGGACCATGGTGAGGAGTTGTCAGCACAAGCTTGCTTCAGAAATCTGAGAGGGTGGATCAAAGCTAGCCCTGTCAAAATTAAAACAGCAATAGGATGGACTTTCTATCTGTTGCTGGCTGCCTTGCTTTTAGACTTCCTGGGTGAAAAATGTGAATTTTGCCACCAAGTTCCAGGAACCAGGTTCACACTCAGGGTATGACCCTGCAGGATTCAAGTATTTTCCCAACAGATCTAGTCTCTCTGAATCTCTCCTACAGAGAAAATGTGATGAAACAGATGTTTGGATGTTGCTTTGCCTTTCCCTGTGAATGTGGGGTCCTTCCCTACAGTCACAGATTCAGGGGAAATTGAGATTCATAAAACACCTCTGAACAAGGGTTTTCAAGATGTGTGTGACTTTCAGCACACAGAATTCTGGGAAAGCTATCTTCCTTAGAGGAAGGAAAGGCATCAACAAAGACTGTTTTCAGGCCTCTATCTAGCAGGAGCTGTCTAGTTTCTAAGACGTGAAACTTCACATCTTGCCCAGAGGACCTAGCATCCAGAATCAGAGCAGTGGGTTTACATGCAGTTTCTGAGCCTTGAAAACACGTTCATAGGCCATAGTGCATCTGCCCATGAGGAAGCAGGCAATGCAGATGCTAGCCTGCATCACCTACAGTGGTGCAGGCTAGCAACTCCCTGAAATTCCATCCAATTACTGTTTGCTTACTTATGACAGCATGAACTTTGTTCCATGCTTTGGGATTTCTGAAGCAAGTGTGTACCTTGCAAATCCTTGCTGTGGGCCCAATCACATTGCAATGTGACCTAGACTAGATGAACAGAGTGACACTTAGCATTCTCGGACACACTCCCACAGCCTGCTTCCTCATGATAATTCATAGTATGGCCTAGGGATGTGTTTTCAAGTCTTGCAAAACACAATGTCCGAAAAATACGTGAATTTTGCCACCAAAGTCTGGTATCCAGGTTGACACCCAGCGTGTGTCACCACAGGATCAATGAATTTTTCATACAGACCTAGGCTCCCTAGATCACCCCTACAGAGAAAACCTGAAGGAATAGACGTATGGATGTTGTTTGTCTTTCCCAGTGAGGGTGGGGCCTTCCATCTGGTCACAGCCTCAGGGGAAACTGAGACTGAAAAATGACCTACAAGCAAGAGCTTTCAGGCAGTGAATGGCTATCCCTACACAGAATGCTGGCAAAGCTATCTTGCTTCAAGGAAGGAAAGGCATCAACAGAGAGGATGTTTTCAGGCCTCTATCTAGCAGCAACTGTTTAGCTTCTGAGACCTGAGACCTCCAGGTTTATCCAGAGTCAGGGCAGTGTGTCTCCCTGCATTCCCGTGTGCTGAAAAAAACATATTCTTAAGCCATTATGGGACTGGGCATGAGGAAGCAGACTGCAGGAGTGTGTCTGAGAGTGCTGGATGCCATCCTGTGGTCACCAAGTTGTGTTGACATTGCATTGAAAATGGGCCCACACCAAGGGGTTACGATATACACTCTTGCTTCAGAAATCCCAAAGGGTGGAGCAAAGCTAGCGCTGTCAGAAGTAAGCAGAAAGAAATTTGATGGATTTTCAAGCAGGTGCTAGGCCACACTGCTTTAGAGCACCCCAGGGGATAAAGAGGAATTTTGCCACCAAGGTCTGGTGTCCAGCTTGACACTCAGGGTGTGTCCTCGAATGTCCGAGAATTTTCCAGACAGATCTAGCTTACCTGGATCACTCCTACAGAGAAACCGTGATGGAACAGACAATTGGATGTTGATTTGCCTTTCCCTGTTAGTGTGGGGCTCTTCCCTATGGTCACATCTTCAGGGGATATTTCGACTGAAAAGTGACCTCCAACCACGCACTTTCAAGCAGTGTGTGACACAGTACACAGAATGCTGCGGAAGCTCTTTTCCTTCAAGGAAGAGAAGACATCAGCAGAGAGCTTGTTTTCAGTCCTCTATCTAGCAGGAACTGTTTAGCTTCTGAATCGTTAGACCTGAAGGCTTGCCCAGAGGACCTAACTTCCAGAGTCAGGGCAGTGTGTCTCCCTGCACTTTCTAACCCTTGCAAACACATTTCTAGGCCATACTACGACTGTCCATGAGGAAGCAGGCTGCGAGAGTGTGTCTGACAGTGCTGGGTGCCATACTGTGGTCACCAATTCTATGTGACATTGCACTGCCAATGGGCCCGTGGTGAGGATTTGCTAGGTGCACCCTTGCTTCACAAATGCCAAAGCGTGGAGCAGAGCTAGCACTGTCATAAATAAGCAACAATTGGATGGATTTTTAAGCAGTTACTAGCCTGCATCACTTTAGGGATCCCCAAGAAAAATATGTGAATTTTGACACCAAGGTCCAGTAACCAGGTTGACACTCAGGGTGTTTCTCCACAGGATCAAAGAATTTTTCAGACAGACCTAGGCTTCCTGGATCATTCTTACAGAGAACATCTGATGAAACAGATGTTTGAATGTTGTTTTGCTTTCCCTGTGACTGCTTTCCTCCAGTCACAGCCTTGGGGGAAATTGTGACTGAAAAATGACCTCTGGTGAAGCGCTTTCAAGCAGTGTATGATTTTAAGCACAAAGAAATCTGGGGAAACTATCTTGCTTTGAAGAATGAAAAGCATCAACAGAGTGTGTTTTCAGGCCTCTGTCTAACAGGAACTCTTTAGTACATGAGACCTGAGACCTCCAGGTATGACAAGCAGACCTAATTTCCAGAGTCAGGGCAGTGTGTCTCCCTGTACTTTTGTGCCTTAGAAGCACATCCCTATGCTATACAGCATCTGCCCATGAGGAAGCAGACTGTGGGAATGCATCTGAGGGTGCTGGGTGCCATACTGTGGTTACCTATTTGAGGTGGCATTCCCCACAAATGGGCCTGCAGCAAGAATTGCAAGTGTCCTGTTTGCTACAGAATTCCCAAGGGGTAGATCAAAGCAAACACTGTCAAAAGTAAGTAAGCAGAAATAGGGTGGATTTTCCAGAAGTTACTAAGCCACACCACTTTAGGGTCCCCTGAGGGAAAAATGTAAATTTTGCCACAAAGGTTTGGTATCCAGGTTGACACTCAGGGTGTGTCCCCATAGGATCCAAGATTTTTGCAAACAGACCAAGTCTCCCAAGATCTGTCGAAGAGAGAAATCGTGATGGAACACACATTTGGATGCTGGTTTGCCTTTCCCTGTGAGTGTGGGGACCTTCTCTCCAGTCACAGACTCAGGGGAAATTGTGAATGAAAATTGACCTCCAAGCAAGAGCTTTCAAACAGTGCATGACTCTCCACACAGAGAATGCTGGGGTAGCTGTGTTGTTTTGAGGAAGGAAAGGTGATAACAGAGGGTATGTTTTCAGGCCTCTAACTAGCAGGAACTGTTTAGCTTCTGAGATGTGAGACTTAGAGATTTGCCCAAAGGACCTAACTTCCAGAGACAGGGCAATTTGGCTCCCTGCATTTTCGAGTGTGGCAAACACATTCCAGGGCTGCCGGGGACCAGCCCCGGCTGATCCAGGGAATTCGAAGCGGGGACGGCGTCGGCGAAGATCAGGAAACAATTGCTTAATTAAACGTTAATTAAGGATATAAAGAGTAATAGAATGAGGATAGCTCAGTAGGAAAATTCAGTGGAGAAAAGAGGCTGAAATAAGGATAGCTCAGTGAGGAAATTCAGTGTAGAAAAGAGGCTGAATAATTCAGCCAGAAGGTAAGAGAAAGAACGACATGGTGAGACCAAGTTTCGGTGAACAAGGCCCGCACTTTATTTTCCAAAGTAGTTTTTATACCTTAAGTTATGCATAGAGGATAATGGGGGAAGGGGTAGAGTCATGCAGTAAGCCAGGCTTTCTTCCTGCAAACATATCATATGCAAAAGTTTAGGTGATTTGCATCATCTTCTGGCCCGGAGGCCTTTTCTCTAAAGGTGATTATTCTCAAGTCAGGCGCCAGCCTCCAAAAAGCATTAGATAAAGTTGCATTCCTACAGAGCAAAGGTGTGGTGGGCTATAACAAGAAAAAGAATTAACTCAAGGGTCCCAGGTTACAAACATTAAAGCTACTACTTACACCAACTATATTAATCAATACACTGCCAGGGACACAGCAGGTAAGGGATATGGAAACTTAGCAGCAAACATTGGCCCAACAAGTGAAAATCCTTCACCAATACAATTTCTAATCAATCTTTTAACTACTCAAAGAATCTGTGTTTAGACAGTTTAGAACATCTCCTGCCTCTCACAGTTGGGAGGCTCTGAACAATCACATGTGGCCGGAAAAACCTATTCAGGCAGGCTAGAGGATTTCCAAAGGAGTTTGTAGGTTAAACACTGTCACACCCAGGAATTATTAACTGGAGCTGTAAGCTAACTCTTTTTTCAGAGAGGTCGTGGGGGACAGCCCCCCGTAAAGTCAGAGGTGTAGGTGAAAGCACAAAGCAGAAAGTAGGCAGACTCTGGTTTTGGGGGTAGATTGCTCGAGAATTTCCAGGGAGACTCCTGAGGCTTGATCCCGCCTTTGCGTATGCCAAGCCTCCTTCCTCATGACCTTTGCCAGAGGCGGAGCTCGCTCCCCGCACAGGGCTATTATGGGATGGCCCATGTGGAAGCAAGCTGTGGGAGTGTGTCTGACACTGTTGTGTGCCATCCTGTGGTCACCAAATTGAGGTGACATTGCACTGAAAATGGGTCCAGGCTGAGGAGTTGAGAGTCTCCCTCTTGCTTCAGAAATCACAAAAGGCAAGCATACCTAGTGCTGTCAGAAATGAGCAAAAAAATTTGATTGATTTTCAAGCAGATGCTAGGCCACACGACTTTAGGACACCCTGTAAGAAAAAGGGGAATTTTGCTACCAAGGTCCAGTATCCAGGTTGACACTCAGGGTATGCCCCTGAGGTTCCAAGAATTTTCCAGACAGATCTAGGTTACCTGGATCACTCCTACAGAGAAATCCTGAAGGAACAGCTACAGACACATCCTCAGGGGATATTGTGACTGAAAAATGACCTCCAAGCAAGCATTTTCAAGTAGTTTGTGACTCCCAGCACACAGAATGCTGGAAAAGTTATCTTCCTTCAAGGAAAGGAAGGCATCAGTTTGTTTTCAGTCCTCTATCTAATAAGACCTATTTAGCTTCTGAGATGTGAGAACTGAAGGCTTGCCCAAAGGACCAAACTTCCAGAGTAAGGGCAGTTTGTCTCCCTGCATTTTTCATCTTTTGAAAACACATTGCTAGGCCATCCTGCGACTGTCCGTAAGGAAGCAGGCTGCAGGAGTGTGTCTGAGAGTGCTGGATAACATATTGTGTTCACCTAGTCGAGGTGACATTGAACTGCCAATCTGCCCCCAGTGAGGAGTGGCAATCCTCATGACTGCCTCAGAAATCCCAAAGGGTGGAGCAAAGCTAGTACACTCAGAAGCAAGAAAACAGCAATTGGATGAATTTTCAAGCAGTTACTAGGCCGCGTTGCTTTAGGTCCCACCAAGAGAAAAATGTAAATGTTGCCACCAAAGTCCATTATGCAGGTTCGCACTCAGGGATCCAATAATTTTCCTGACAGACCTAGGTTCACTGGATCTCTCCTATGTAGAAAATATGATGGAACAGATGTTTGGATGTTGGTTTGCCTTTCCCTGTGGGTGTGGGTCATTTCCTTTCTCTCACAGCCTCATGGGAAATTGCAACTGAAAAATGAACTCCAAGAAATCACTTTCAAGTACTGTGTGACTCTCAGCACACATAATGTTGGGAAAGATATCTTCCTTCAAGGAAGGAAAGTCATCAACAGAGAGTGTTTTTTCAGCCCTTTGTTCAGCAGGAACTGTTTACCTTCAAAGACGTGAGACCTCCAGGCTTCCCCAGAGGACCTAATTTCCAGAGTAGGGTAATGTGTCTCGCTACACTTTCTGAGCCTTACAAACACATTTCTAGGTTATACTGGGACTTCCCATGAAGAAGCATGCTGAAGGAGTGTGTCTGAGAGTGCTGGATGCCATATTGTGGTCACCTTAACAAGGTGAGATTCCACTTCAAATGGCCCATGGCTAGGAGTTGTGAGCTCCTTGCTTGCTTCAGAAATCCCAAAGGGTGGAGCAAAGCTAGCACTGTCAGAAGTAAGAAAACATCAGCTGGATATATTTTCAAGTAGTCACTAGGCTGCACTGCTTTAGGGCCTACAGAGAGAGAAATGTGCATTTTTCCATCAAGATCAGTTATCCAGGTTCACACTCAGGGTGTGTTCCCACAGGATTCAAGAATTTTCCAGACAGACCTAGACTCACTTGAACCCTCCTACAGAGAAAACGTGATGGAACAGACGTTTACATGGTCTTTTGCTGATCCCTGTGATTCTGGGGTCTTCCATATGGTCACACCCTCAGGGGAAACTGTGATTATAAAATGACCTGCAAGCAAAGGTTTTCAAGCAGTATGTGATTCTCAGTACACAGAAGGCTGGGAAAAGTATGCTCCTTCTAGGAAGGAAAGGTATCAACCGAGAGTGTGTTTTCTGGCCTCTATCCAACAGGAAATGTCTAGTTTCAAAGACTTGACACCTCCAGGCATGCCCAGAGGGCCTCGTTTCCAGAGTCAGGACAGTGTGTCTCCCTGCACTTTCCAAGACTTGCAAACACATTCCTAGGCCATACTATGACTGCCTATGAGGAAGCAAGCTGTGGGACTGTGTCCGAAAGTGTTCTGTGCCTTACTGTGGTCACCTAGTCCAGGTGACATTCCACTGCAAATGGGCCCATGTCTAGGAGTTGCAAGCCATCTGCTTGTCTCTGAAATCTCAAAGGGTATAGCAAAGCTAGTGCTGTCCAAAGTAAGAAAACAGCATTTGGATGGATTTTCAACCAGTGGCTAGGTCCCACCACTTTAGGGCCCATGGAGTGAAAAATGTGAATATTGAAACCAAAGTACAGAATCCAGGTTCACACTGAGGGTTTGCCCCACCAGGATCCAAGAATGTTCTGGACAGACATAGGTTCACTGGATCTCTCCTGCAGAGAAAACGTGATTGAACAGTTGTTTGAATGTTGGTTTGCCTTTCCCTGTTACTCTGGGGTCCATCCCTATGGTCAAACCCTCAGGTGAAATTCCAACTAAAACTGACCTCCAAGTAAACCTTTTCAAGCAGTGTGTGACTCTCAGCACACAGAATGCCTGGAAAGCCACATTCCTTCCACAAAGAGAGACATCAACAAATAATTTGTTTTCAGGCCTCTATCTAGCAGGATCTGGCTGGCTTCTAAGACATGAGACCATCAGCCTTTCACAGAGGACTTAAAAGGGTTTGTGAAGGTGTGTGAAGTCCCTGAGGATGTGGGAGGCAATGCAAGTGTTTGCAAAGGCATGGGTAGCCAAACAGAGGTGTGTGAGGATGTACGAGGGCATGGGATTGAGTTGAGGGCCTGCAAGGGTGTGCATGAGTTTTCAAGAATCTGGGATGGTTTGAAAGGTTGTGTGAGAGCATGTGATATTGTGAGAGAATGTACGAGTACATGTGAGATTTTGCAAGAATGTGTGAGTATGTACAAGGACGTGTGAGGACATGCAATGTCTTGTGAGGGCATGTGAGAACATACATGTGTGTGTGAGAGTGAACGAAGATGTTCAAGAGCACTCAAGATTGTGTGAGGCCTTGAGATTGCATGCAAGGACATGCGAGGCTGTGAGAGGGAGTGAAAGAGCGTGTGAGGATGTAGGCATGCTGGCCAGGACATGTGAGTGAGTGTGAGGTTGTGCAAGTGCCTGCATGGGTGTGCAAGGCCTTGAAAGGGCATCTTAGGAGGTGAAAGGGCATGCAAGGACATGTGAGGTTGTCTGAGGACATGCGAGGGCGTGTGAGGGTGAACGAGAGTGTGTGAGAGCTTGCGAGGGCATGAGAGAGCATGTGAATGTGTGCAAGAGTGTGTGAGGTCATAGACGTTGTACAAGGATGTACGAAGGAGTGTGAGGGCTTGGAAGGGTGTTCTAGAGCACATAACATCATGAAAGGGTGTGCCAGAGCATTAAAGTGCATGTGAGGGCATGCAAAAGTGTTCAATGGTGCGTTTGCATGAGAGGGCCTGAAAGGGCAAGCGAGAGCATGTGAGGTCTTGCAGGAGCATGTGAGGCCATGTAAGGGTGTGCAAGAGTGTGAGAGATTGTGCAAGGTCGTACAAGGGAGTGCAAGGACATACGAGGATGTGTGATGACTTACGAGAGTGTGCAGTGGTGTTTGAAGCCTTGAGAGGGGATTTGAGGCCGTGCAAGGGTATTCAAAAGAATGTGAGGGCATGCGAAGGTGTGCTAGGGTGTTCAACCAATTCAAGGGCATGCAAGGGTGTGTGTGGGTGTGAAAGAATGTGTGAAAGTGTGTGAAGGTGTGCGAGTAGGTATGAAGGCATGCGAGGGAGTCAAAGGCATGCCAAATTGTGTGAGAATGTGCAAGGGTATGCCAGGGTGTGTGAGTATGTGCCAGAGCTTGTGAGTGCATGCAAGGGTGTAGGGGGGTGAATAAGGGCATTCAAGCATGTGTGAAGTCGTATGAGGCTGTGCAGAGTGGGGGAGAGTGTGCGAGTGCATGACAGAAAGTTTGAGAGCATGTGAGAGCATGTGAGGGCGTGTGAGGGTGTGAGAGGATGCGGGAGGCCATGTGAGTGCATGGGAGAGCATATGAGGGCATTGGACGGCATGCAAGAGTGTGCAAGGGCTTGTGAGGGCGTGAGAAAGTGTGTGAAGGATATGCTAGTGCTTACCAGAAAGTGTGAGGTGATGTGAAGTTTTAAGAGGATGTGCAAGAAACTGTGAGAGCATGCAGTGGCCTTCGAGTCCCTGTGAGGCCTTATGAGGGCATGCATGAACATGCGAGAGTGTGCAGTGGTGCTCGAGGCCAGGTGAGGGTGTTGGATGTAGTCGAGGCTGTGGGAGGCATGGGTAGGTGTAAAAGGATATGTGAGGGTGTGCAAGGATATGTAAGTACATGCAAATGGTGAAAGGGAGTCGAGGGTGTCCCTGCATGTGCAAGGGTGTGCAAGGGTGTGCCTGGGTGTGCGAGTATGTGTGAGGGCGTGGGAGAGTGTGCAAGGGCATGCAAGTGTTTGAAAGTGTGTGCGAGTGCATGTGAGGGCAAATGAGTGTGTGTGAGAGTGTGAGGCTGTGCGAGGGTGTGTGAGGATGCACAAGGGCTTGTGAAGGTGTGTGAGAATGTGTGAATGCCTGACATAGCATGAAAGGGCATGCGAGAACGTACAAGTCTGTGTGAAGGTGTGCGTGGACATGCAAGGGTGTGCAAAGGTGTGCAGTGGTGTCCAAGGCCATGAAAGAGCACATGAGGGAGTGTGAGAGCATCCACGGACTTGCAAGAGTGTGTGAGAGCATGCAGGGGTGTCCAAGGGTGTACAAGGATGTGATAGAGTGTGCAAGAACATGCGAGGGTGTGCAAAGGTGTGAGAGGGTGTGTAAGGTTGTGTGAGAGCATATGAGGGCATGTGAGAGTCTGCAAGTGAGTGTGTCGGCATGTGAGGGTGTGGTGTGTGTGCGAGGTTGTGACAGGTAGTATGAGACCGCACAAAATACATATGAGGGCAAGTGAGTGCATGGAGTGCATGTGAGGGCTTGTGAGGGACTTTGAGAGTGTGTGAGGGTGTGCGAGAGTGTGCACGGTTGTGCTAGGGCATGCGAAGGCGTATGAGATCATGTGAGGATGTGCTTGGGCTTGCTAGAGCTTACGAGGGCATGTGAGAGCATGAAAAGGTGAGTGAGGGTGTGCTGGAGTGTCTGAGTGTGTGTGCTGGCATGTGACAGCATGTGTGCGAGGATGTGAGAGATATTGTGAGAGCGTGGGAGCACATTCAATGGCATGCGAGGATGTGTGAGGGTGTGTAAAACCATGCAAGGGCATGAACGGGTGTGCTAGGGCATGTGAGGGTGTGTGAGAGCCTGTAAGGGTGAGGGCATGGTTGAGCATACGAGGCCATAGGAAGAAGTTGGAGAGAATGCAAGGGCCTATGATGGCTTTCAAGATTGATCGAGGGCACTGAAATTACGAAAGGGCATGTGATGCTGTGCAAAGAAGTGAAAGAGCTTGTGAGAGGACTTATGTTTAATTGTGATGTGTGGGTGTGCTCCTCTCTACTGGCAATATTCAGTGGGGCTAATGTTTAGTTGTGGTGGGGTTTTCCCTTCTAGTTGCAGTATGAAGCTCCTCTCTAGTTGTGGGGGCCTTTTCTCTAGTTGTGGTGTGCAGGTTCCTCTCTAGTTGTGGAGGGGTGCTCCTTTCTAGTTGTGGCAGGAGGCTCTAAACTAGTTGCAGGTTGCACAGGACTCTCAACTTGTGGCTGGGGATCCTCTCTAGTCGTAGTGGGAGGCACCTCTCGAGTTTATAGACGGGCTCATCTGTACTTGTGGTGGATTCCTCTTTAGCTGTGGCGTGATGCCTCCTTTGTAGCTGTGGTGTGCTGTCAAGCTCCTCTTAAATTTCAGTAGGCAGCTGTTCTCAAGGTGTGGTGATGGACTCCTTTATAGCTGTAATATTGGGGCTTTTTTCTAGTTGCAATGTTCAGGCTACTCTCTAGTTGTAGTGCTCTTCTTTAGTTGGGATGTCTGAGGGGACTCCTCTCTCATTGTGATGTGCAGTATTTACCCTCTCTAGTTGGGGGTGGTCTCTATTTGGAGAGGATGTGCTCCTCTCTAGATGTGATGCCTGGAGAGCTCCTCTCAAACGGTGGCTGGTGGCTTCTCTCGAGTAGAGGCAGAGTCCACTTCTTGAGTTGTGTCAGTGGACTGTTGTGTCATCACAACTTTTTTAGGTTGTGATGGGGGGCTCTTCAGGGGGTACTCTCTTCTTTTGGCACTAGGTGTTCCTCACAAATTTTAGCATAGTTGTTCCTCTCTACTTGTGAGGGGCTCCTCTAGAGTTACTTCAGGGGGCTTGTCTCTATCTGAGGTAGAGGGTCATCTCTCTACGTGTGATGTTTTGGGGACTCCTCTCTACTTGTGTAGGGTGAACATCTCCTGTTCAGATAGGGGGGCTCATTTGGATTGTGGCCCATAGATACTCTAATGTTGCAGCAAAGGACTCAAATGTTCCTCTCTAGTTGTGTTGGGCGGTGGTGATCTTCAGTCATTGTGGTATGCAGGACACACTTCTCCAGATTCGGTGTGCAGGCTCTTCTTTCATATTGGTGCATGGTCAACACACTAGGTGTAGCCAAAGCCACTCTCTTGTTGCACTGTACTAGGGGTTTCTATCTAGTTGTGGTGCGATGGCTCTTTCGAGTTGTTGCAGTCGTTATTGTAGGAACAATAATGCTAAAACTTGTGATAAACACCTTGTGCCAAAAGAAGAAACGACACCCATGCAGAGTCCCCCATCACAACTTAAGAGGGGGGACCAATGCAACTCAAGAGGAGCACTGAGTGCACTGCCACAGCTCAAGTGGAGGACTCAGCTGCTACTCGAGAGAAGCCACCTGCCACAATAAGAGATGATGCCCCAGACATCATACCTAGAGAGGAATCACACTGTGAGAAATATAGATGAGCCTCCCCACCACAACAAGAAAGGAGGGCCCTACACATTGCAATAACAGTGGACTTCCCTCGGATATAGCAACTAAAGAGCCCCTCACCATAACTAGAAGGGAGCACACACACCAAAACTAGAGGGAAGCCCACCAGCACACCAAAACTAAAAAGTAGCAGCAACAATGCAGCAAGAATTAATCCCCCACCACAACTAGAGAGGAGCCCCCAGTGATACTCCAAAGGAGCTCACCAGCATACTGCAACTAGAAAGGAAACTGCATGTAACAGGTAGAGAGGAGTCCTCAACCACAACCAGAGAGGACCCCCACTGAAACTCGAGAGGAAACCCCTGCTCCATCTCGACAGGATCCGCTGCCTCCTTCTAGAGGAGCCCCAAGCCCCCACAGCTATTTGATATGTGCTTCCTGAGACAGAGAGGAGCCCACCACTGCAAGTACAGAGATGCCCCCACCATAACTCGAGAGTCCTTTGGACACCTCAACTAGCTTGGAGTCCCCTGACACAACAAGAAAGTAGCACCCTGCCAAAACTAGAGAGGAGCCCACACATCACAACTAGAGAGAAGCCCCCATAAAAGGACAGGAGCCCCTGGAAATCAACTTAGAGAGGAGCCCGCTGGCACAACAATAGACAAGGCTCCTGCTACAACTCCAGAGGAGCCTGCATTCCTCATGTGGAGAGGAGCCCCATACACACCACAACTATTGAGGAAAAGCCCCACCCAAAGCAACTGGAGAGGAGCTCCCTCACCACAACTAGGGAGTTGAGCACCTGTCACAACTAGAGAGCATCACCCCACCATAATTAATGAGGAACCCCTAACACTGAAAGTAGAGAAGACCCCCTCACCATGGAGCCCCCCACATGAAAAACATGAGAGGAGGCATTACTGAACTCAAGAGGAGGCCCAAGTACCCTGTGGCAACTGCAGAGAAGTCCTCCAAAGCAACTCGAGAGAAATCACCATCCACAATGAGAGAGGAGCTCTCTGGACATCACACCTAGAGAGGAGCCCATCCACAGCAAATAGAGACAAGCCCCACACCACAGCAATAGAGGTGATCCCCTTCACATTGCAATGAGAGAGGAATTACCTCAGACATCACAACTAAAGAAGAGCAAGTCACCACAACTAGAGAGGAGCCTGCATACTGCAACTAGAAAGAGGCTCCCAGTATACAGCCATAGAGGAGTCCACCACCACACATAGAGAGGAGCTGCCCACTGAAACTTAAGAGGAGCTCACCAGCACACCACAACTAGAAAGGAGGCACCACACCACAGTTAGAGAGGAGTCCCTCACCACAATTATAGATGAGCCCCCCACCAAAACTTAAGAGGTGCCCCATGCAGCAATTTGAGAGATGCCTCCTGCTAAAACTAGAGAGGAGCCTCAGCCACAAGTTGTGAGCCCCTTGAACCCTTAAAGTACTTAGATACCCCTGTCACAACTAGAAAGGAGCACCCCTCCACAATTAGAGAGGAGCCCTCACACTGAAAGGTTGTTGCAGAACCACGGAAGATGCCAGGATTCTTGGCCTCCAAAGGAAAAGAATTCAATCTGGAGCCAGAGGCTTGATCACTCAGAAGTTTTGTGTAATAGAGTTTTATTAAAGTATAAAAGGGATTGGGAAAGCTTCTTACATAGACATCAGAAGAGGGCAGAAAGAGTACCCCTACAGTAGTGTTAGCAATGGAATTATATACTTTTAAAATTACTTATTACAGTGAATCAAAAGAATGTCTGGAGGTTGTAAAGACCTCACTAGACCCACTCCCATAATTTTCATTTTAAGATAACAGGATTAGCCAGAAGGCTTTTTTCCAGAGACTGTCCTCAAGCAGGATACATTATTGTTATATAATCCTAAGGATTGTAGAGAGAGAGAGAAAAACAACAACAACAATAACAACATTTGTCCTTTTTTACTCCTTGAGAATTCCAGACCCCTCACTCCGTGGGGACCCCTGGACTTCTTATCAACCTGCCTAGGAATTGATTCTCTCCACACTACAACCAGAGAAAAGGGCCCCACACTAGAGAGGAGCTCTGGCTCGGATCATAATAACAGAGGTGTCCTACAACTCAACTAGAGAGGAGAACCCCACTGCAACCAGACATTGGCCCCTCTGAACATCGTCACTAGAGAGGAACAAACCCACATAGCACAATTAAACACAAGAACCCTGCCATGAGTAGAGAGGAGCCCAATATGCCACAACTAAAGAGCACACCCCCTTCCACAACTAGAGAGTATCCTTCACATCACAACTGGAGAAACTGCCCCTTCACATCACAAGAAGAGAGGAGCCACACCCACCACAATTCCAGAGGAGACGTCTACCTCAACAAGACAGGAACCTTTGTTCCACAACTGAAGAGGAGCCACCCCTGGCACAACTAGAGAGTAGTTTGCAAACCAAAACTAGAGAGCAGCTTGCACACCACAACCAGAGAGAATTGAAACTACCACAGCTACGGAGTTGACCCTGACTACAATGATAGAGAAGTCCCAAAACTAGTGAGTAGCCACCCACACATTACAAGACAGGAGCAACCCTGTACATCCCTGCTAGAGATGAGTCGCCCCGAGACAATTCGAGAGGAGGCCTGACTACAACTCGGGAGGAACAATGAGTACCCCCCTCAACTCGAGAGGAACACCAAGTTCCCTGCCATGGCTGAGTGGAAGCCTGAGTCCCAAGCTTCAGCTTGAGACAAACCCTGAGTACCCAGCACAACTCAAGAGGAGCTCTGAGTCATCAGCTGCAACTCGAGAGGAACCCCAAGTTTCAAACCACAACTCAAGAGGAACCCTGAGTTCCCAGCCACAAATTGAGTGGAGCCCCATGTCACCTGTTTCAACTAGAGAGGAAACCTGAGTTTCCTGTTGCAACTCAAGATCAGCCCCAAACCCCCTGATGCAACTTGAGAGGATTCCAGAGACCCCCCACTGCAACTCAAGAGAAACCATGATAATCTGCCTCAATTTAAAAAGAGCCCTATGCTGCATCACGAGGCGAGCCCCCAGCAACAAAAACAGAGGCACTGCCCCTCCAGAGCTAGTAAGGATCCCTTCACCACAACTAGAGAGGAACACCCAGGACATCGAACCTAAAAAGGTGTCACTCTGCTGTAAATAGAGATGAGCCCACTGAAGTAACTCGAGAGGAGCCTGTCAAAATCAGAGAAGAGCAATCCCAAGAAAAACTAGTGAGGAGACCCCAGTGACAAAAGGAGAGAGGACAATCCATCCCATGTAGACAACCCAACACAACTCTAGGGGAGGCATCACTGCAACTCGAGAGGAGCTCTGATTCCCTTGCATCAACTCAAAAGGAGCCTTGCAAAGCAACTCGAGTGGAAATCTGAGTTGCATGCTGTACTCGACAGGAACACCAAGTCCACCACTACAACTCGAGAGGAGGCATAACCAGAACATTAGGGGCGCTCTGAGTCCTCTGCCTCAACTGAAGTGGAGGTCTCACAGCAAATCAAGATAAGACCTCAGCACAATTAGAGAAGAGCACCATGATACCACAAATGAGGAGCCCAGGCACACATCACTAGAAGAGAGGAGCATCCATGGCACAACTAGAGAAGTGCAGCTCGCCACAACTATAGAGGTGCCCACACACCACATCTGGAGAAGAGCCCTACCGCACATTGAAACTATTGAGGAAAACCCCCGCCCAATGCAACTAGAGAGGAAACCCCCACCACAGCTAGAGACTAGACCACCCAAAATAACTAGGGAGATGACCGCAACTGCAACTAGAGAGGAGCCTTCTAGATAAAACTAGGTTGGCAACCCCACCACAATTAGAGAGTAGCCCCTTGCCCACAGCAACTAGAGTAATGACTACAACAACTTGAAGGACCCACAACACCATAACTAGAGAGAAACCACTAGTAGAGTGCAACTAGAGAGAGCTAATGGCCACAACTAATGTGTTTACCACATGTCACAACGAGAGAGGACCCTGCACACTGCAACTGGATACGAGTTCCCCACACACCACAATGATTGAAGAACACAACTGCCCAACGCAACTAGACACGAACAACTGAATCTTTGCTGCAACACGA
The DNA here is from genome assembly GCF_027580195.1 of Bos mutus. Lineage (NCBI taxonomy): Eukaryota > Metazoa > Chordata > Mammalia > Artiodactyla > Bovidae > Bos > Bos mutus. The sequence goes on along the minus strand of NC_091635.1, from coordinate 61,474,460 downwards.
CAGGAGACACTGGCCACAATGACAGCAGAGTCCCCACAAAAACTGGAGAAATTTTCCATTCCACAAGTAGAGAGAAGTCATACAGAGGAAACCCTTTGCCGCAAATACAGACAAGCCCCCTGACGTAACTCGAGAGGAGGCCCTCAGAATTAGAGAGGAACAACCACGCTATAATTTGTGAGGAAAACCTAATGCCAAAAGGAGAGGGAACCCCTGAAGAGCCCACCATCACAACCTAAGAGGAGGGACCACTGCAAATAGAGAGGAGCGCAGAGTCCACTTCCACAACTCAGGGGGAGGACTCTTCTGCTACTCGAGAAAAGCCACCGGCCACAATGCGAGAGAATGCTCCCAGACACCATACCTAGAGAGAAGTCACTCTCCGACAAATATAGATGAGTCCCACCACCACCCCCACCCCCACAACAAGAAAGGAAGCCTCTGTATCTTGCAATTAGAAAGGACTCCCCTCAGATATTGCAACTAAAGAGCCCCTCACCATAACTAGACAGGAGCCTGTACACTGCAACTAGAGAGTAGCCAACTAGAAAACCAAAACTAGAAATGAGCAGACATACCACAGCTAGAGATAATCCCCCACCACAACTAGAGAGAAGCTCCCACTGATACTTAAGAGGATCGCACCAGCCCACCACAAGTAGAATGAAAGCCCCATACCCCAGGTAGAGAGGAGCCCTAACCATAACTAGATAGGAGACCCCACAAAAACTCAAGAGGAACCCCCTGCTTCATCTCAACAGGATCTGCTGCCTCCTTTTAGAGGAGGCCCAAACCCCACAGTAAATTCATAACCACCTCCTGAGACAAATAGAGAGGAGTCCACCACTGCAAGTACATAGATGCCCCCACAACAACTCGAGCGTCCCATGGATACCATATGACAATTAGCTTGGAGTCCCCTGGCACAACAAGAAAGTTGCACCTTGCCACAACTAGAAAAGAGTCAGCACATCACAACTGGAGAGAAGCTCCCTGCAACTAGACAGGAGCCCCTGGAAATCAACTTAGAGAGGAACCCACAGGCTCAACATAGAGAAGTCTCCCACCACAATTCCAGGGGAGCCTGCATTCCTCATGTGGAGAAGAGCCCCATACACACAGCAACTATTGAGGAAAAGCCCAGCCCAACACAAACAGAGAGGAGCTCCATCACCACAACTAGAGAGTTGAGCACCTATCACAACTAGAAAGGATCAACTCCACAAAAGTTACTGAGGAACCACTAGGACCAAAGATAGAAAGGACCTCCCCCATGGAGCCACCCATACCTCAACCAGAGAGGGCACAGTCCCACAACCTGATAGTGGCCCTCCACCACAACTCGAGAGGAGCCAGATGGACATCACACACAGAGAGGAGCCCCTCTGCTGCTAATAGAGACGAACCTCACACCACAACTGGAGAGGAGATTGCACACCACAAATAGAGAGAATTGAACCAACCACAGCTACAGAGTTGACCCCAACCACAACTAAAGTAAACACCATGCCAATACTAGTGAGTAGCCACTGGCACACTGCAACCTGACAGGAGCCATCGTGCACATCCCTGCTAGAAACGAGTAGCCCCAAGACAGCTTGAGAGGAGGCCCCACCACAAGTTGAGAGGAACCCTGTGTACACCCCCTCCAACTCGAAAGGAAACCTGAGTTCCCCACCATGGCTCAAGTGGAACGTTGAGTCCCATGTTGCATCTCAAGAGGAAACTAAAATTCTTGTAGCAAATCGAGAGGAGCTCTATTCTGTAACTCGAGAAGAACATCGAGATTCCCACTGCAACTCGAAAGGAAGCCTGGGTTCCCAGCTGAAAATAGAGTGGAACCCCAAATCCCCTGTTGCAACTCGAGAGGAACCCCGAATTCCCCACCTCAAGTCAAGAGTAGACCTGACTCCACTGTTACAACTTGAGAGGAACCCCGAGTTCTCTGCCACAACTTGAGATGAGCCCCAAGCCCCCTGGTGCAACTCGAGAGGATTCACAAGACCCCACTGCAACTCGAGAGGAACCATGAGAATCCACCTCAATTCAAGAGGAGCCCTATTTTGCATCACGAGGGTAGACCTCGAGAAAAAAGACAATAGACACTCCCCCGAGAGAGCTGGAAATGATCCCCTCATCACAACCGGAGAGAAACCCCCAGGACATCACACCAAAAAAGGAGTCACTCTTCTGCAAATAGAGAGTGGCCCACTGAAGTAACTCAAGGGCAGCCCCTCAAAACTAGATAGGAGAAATCCCGCGAAAAACTAGTGAGGAAACCACAGTACCAAAAGTAGAGAAGGCACTCTAACCCATGGAGAAAACCCACCACAACTCGAGAGAAAGTATCACCTCAACTCAAGAAGAGCTCGGAGTCCCATGCCTCAGCTCAAGAGAAGCCTCCCATGGCAACTCGAGAGAAACTCCGAGTTCCACACTGTACATGAGAGGAACACTGAGTACCTGTTCCAACTTGAGCAGAGCCCCGAGTACACTGCTGCAACTCAAGAGTAACCCTGAGTTCCTCGCCACAACCTGAAAGAACCCTGAGTCCCCTGCCTGAACTCAAGAGGAGGTCTCATGGCAAATCGAGTTAAGACCTCAGAAAAACTGGAGAGGAGCACAACGCCACCACAAGAGAGGAGCCCAGGAACACAGCACTACAAGAGAGGAGCACCTATGGCACAATTAAAGAAGTGCAGATCGCCACAACTGGAGAGGAGCCCATGCACCACATTTGGAGAAGAACCCCACTGCACATTGGCTGTATTGAGGAAAACCTCTGCCACACGTAACTAGAGAGGAGACACCCACCACAACAAAAGGGTTGGCCCCCACTTCAACTAAAGAGGAGGAGCCTTCTCGATAAAACAAGATTGGAAACCCCACCACAACTAGCGAGTAGACCCTTGTCCACAGCAACTAGAGGAATGACTGAAAAAACTCAAAGTAGCCACCACACCACAACTAGAGAGAAACCCCTAGTACAGTGTGAGAGTCAAATCCTAGGCAGATTGACAAGAAGTCCAGGGGTCCCCAAGGAGAGAGGGGTCTGGAATTCTCAAGGAAGAAGAAAGGACAAATTTTTTTGTCCCTCGACATTCCTTAGGATTATATAACAATAATGTGTCCTGCTTGAGGACAGCCTCTGGAAAAAAAACTTCTGGATAATCCTATTATCTTAAGGTGTAAATTATGGGAGTAAGTCTAGTGAGGTCTTTACAACCTCCAGACATTCTTTTGATTCACTGTAATAACTAATTAGAGAGTATATAACTCCATGGCTAACACTAGCAAGGGGGTACTCTTTCTGTGCCCTTCTGATACCTATGTCAAAAGCTTTCTCTGTCTCCTTTATACTTTAATAAAACTTGATTACACAAAAGCTCTGAGTGATCAAGCCTTATCTCTGGCCCCGGATTGAATTCTTCTCCTCTGGAGGCCAAGAATCCCAGTGTCTTTGTGTGGTTCAGCACCAACCTTTCAAGTGCAACTAGAGAAAGGCCCTGGCCACAGCTAGTGTGTTGACCATGCACCACAATGAGAAAGGAGCCTGCACACCACTTCTCGAGAAGAGTCTCTTGCATACCACAATTATTGAGGAACACCACTGCCTTATGCAACTAGAGAGGAACAACTTAGTCCTTTTCTGCAACATAAGTGGAGCCACCAGCTACAATGAGAGAGGAGGCCCCCACCAAAACTGGAGAGGTTTCCCCTGCACAAGTAGAGAGGAGCCCACCAAGACATCACACATAGAGAGGAGCCCCTCTGCCACAAATAGAGACAAGCTCCCTGAGGTAACTCAAGAGGAGGCCCTCAGAAGTAGAGAGGATAAACCATGCTTAAATGTGTGAGGAATATCTAGTATCAAAAGAAGAGAGGACCCCCGTGCAGAGACCCCAATCATAACCTAAGAGGAAGGACCACTGAAACTTGAGAAGATCTACGAGTCCATTGCCAAAACTCAAGAGAAGGACTCCAGCACTACTCGAGAGAAACCACTGACCAGAATGCCACAGGATGCCCCCAGATATCATACCTAGAGTGGAGTCACTCCACAGCAAATATAGATGAGCCCCCCACCACCTCAACAAGAAACGAGGCTCCTCCACATTGCAATGAGAGAGGACTTCCCTCAAATATTGCAACTAAAGAGCCCCTCACCATAACTAGAATGGAGCCAGCACAATGCAACTAGAGATTAGCTCACCAGCACACCACATTTTGAAAGGAGAAACCACACTACAGCTAGAGATAATCCACCACCACGACTACAGAGGAACCCCCACTGATACTCGAGATGAGCTCACCAGCACACTGAAACTAGAAAGACCCATGCCACAAATAGAGATGAGTCCTCAACCACAACTAGAGAGAAGACCCCACCGAATCTCAAGAGGAGCCCCCTGTTTCATCTAGACAGGATCAGCTGCCTCCTTTTAGAGGAACCTCCAGATGACACAGCAAATAAATATGTGCCTCCTGAGACAAAAAGAGATGAGCCCACCACCTCAAGTACAGAGATGCCCCCATCACAACTCGAGAGCCCAGTGAACACTGCAATGAACTTGGAGTCCTCTTTCACAAGGAGAAATTTGCACCCAGCCAAGACTAGAGGGGAGCCCACACATAAAAACTAGAGAGAAGCCACCCACAAACAGACAGGAGACCCTGGAAATCGACTTAGAGAGGAGTTCTCTAGCAGAACAATACACAAGCCTCCAGCCACAACTCCACAGGAGCCTACATTCCTCATGTGGAGAAGAGCCCCATACACACCACAATTATTGAGGAAAAGCCCCACTCACCATAACTAGAGTGGAGCTCCCTTACCAGAACTAGAGGTTTGACCAACCTTCACATCTAGAGAGGGTCAATCCAACCAAAATTACTGGAGAACCCCTAGTACCCAAGGTAGAGACAACCTCCCTGGGGGAGCCACACACACCACAACCAGAGAGGACACAGACCCACAAATCAAGACGATCCCTGCAGCAAAACTTTAGAGTAGCACACTGGACATCACAGATAGAGAGGAGAACCTCTGCTGCTAATAGAGGTGAACCTTTCACTACAACTAGAGAGGAGCTTGCACACTACAGCTAGAGAGACTCGAACCCACCACAACTAAAGAGTTGACCACGACCACAACTAGAGAAAAGTCCCATGGGAAAACAAAGAGTAGCCACCCACACATTGAAACAAAACAGGAGGCAACCTGAACATGACTGCTAGAGATGAGTCACCCCGAGACAAATCGAGAAGAGAACCCACCACAACTTGAAGGAATTCTCAGATGTCCCAACTCGAGAGGATCCCTGTATTCCCTGCCACAGCTCAAGAGGAACCCTGAGTTCCTGCCGCAACTCAAGAGGAAACCTGAATTCCCATATGCAACTCGAGTAGAGCTCCCAAGTATCCTGTTGCAACTAGAGAGGAGCCCCAAGTTTCCCACTGCAACTTGAGAACAGCCCCACGCCCCTGATGCAACTTGAGAAGATTCCCAAGACCACCACCACAACTCAAGAGGAACCATGAGAATCCACCTCAATTCAAGAGAACCCTTATTCCACATCATGGGGAGAGGCCCCAGCAACAGAGACAGAGGCAACCCCCCGAGAGAGCTGGAGAGGATTCCCCTCACGACAACCAGAGTGGAGACCCCAGAACATCACACCTAAAAGGAGTCACTCTGCAACAAGTAGAGATGAGCCCGCTGAAGTATCTTAAGAGGAACCCCTCAAAATTAGAGAGGAGCAATCTCGTGAAAAACTAGTGAGGAGATCCCAGTGCCAAATGTAGAGATATGCCCAACCCCACGGAGACAACCCATCACAACACGAGAGGAGGCATCACCACAACTCGAAAGGAGATCTGAGTCCCCTGGCTCAACTAAAGAGGAACATTCCACGGGAAATTGAGAGTAACCCCGAGTTCCCCCTCCCAACTGGAGAGGAGGCATGACTCCTCTGTTACAACTGGAGAGGAACACCTAATTCCCCGCCTCAACTTGAGAGGAACAACAAGTTCCCCATCACAACTTGAGAGGAATTCTGAGTCCCCCATCACAACTCGAGATGAACCCCAAGCCCTCTGATGCAACTCCAGAGGATTCCCAAGAGGATCCTACCCCACCACAACTCAAGAGGAGTACTCTACTGCAACAAGAGAGGAAGCCCCATACCACAAGTAAAGAGAAGGACAATGAGAGTGGCCTCCTGCACAACAAGAAAAACCACTCCTTCTCATCACAAACAGAAAGGAGCCACCACCATCAAAATATCAGAAAAGCACACTACTACAACTAGAGAGGAGCCAAACTACCACAATTAAAGAGGAGCCACCATGCCACAACTAGAGAGGAGTCTGCAAATGACAACTAGACAGGAGTCAACACACCCAAATAAAGAGTGGAAACTCACTTCAATTAGAGTGGATCTCTGTGCTGCAACTAGAGGATATCCTAATACACATTGCAACTAGATAGGGTCCAGCCTGCACATGGATCATAGTGAGGATCTGTCCTACTGAAGCTCGAGAGGAGGCTCCACCAAAACTGTAAAGGAACCCTAAATTACCTGCTGCAACTCAATAGGCACCCCGAGATTCCCACTGCAATTTCACAGGAACCCTAGGCTGTAGCAAGAAAAGGGGTCACTGGCCAAAATGACAGAGGGGCACCCCAGCCAAATCTGAAGGGGATTCCTCCAGCACAGTTAGAGTGGTGTCCCCCAGGATATCACATCTAGAGAGAAGCCCTTCTGTGGTAAATAGAGATGAGCTCCCTGAAGTAAATTGAGTGGAGTCCCTTGCAACTTGATAGAAGCAATCCTATTAATATTAGTGAGGAAACCCTAGCACCAAAAGTAGAGAGGACCTCCCTTGTGGAGCCATCCATACCCCAACCAGAGAGGACACAGCCCCACACCTCAAGAGGAGCCCTCCACCACAACTCGAGAGAAGCCCACTGGGCATCACACAGAGAGAGGAGCCCCTCTGTTGCTAATAGAGATGAACCTCACATCACAAGTTTAAATGAGCTTGCACACCACAACTAGAGGGAGTCGAACTCATCACAACTACAGAGTTGAACCCTAACAAAATGATAGAGGACTCCCATGCCAAAACTAGAGAGTAGCCACCCGACATGGCAACGAGACAGGAATCACACTGCACAACCTTGCTAATGATGAATCGTTGCAAGGCAACTCGAGAGGATGCCCTACCACAAGTTGAGAGGAATCCTGAGTACCACCCCAACTCGAGAGGATCCCTGAGTTAAGCGCCACGGTTTGAGTGGGACACTGAGTCCCAAACTGCAACTCGAGAGGAACATTGAGTCCCTGCTGCAATTCTAGAGTAGCCCCGAGTCCTTTGCTGCAACTTGAGAGGAACCCTGAGTTTCCCACTGCAACTGTAGACCTGAATTCCTCCCTGCAATTCAAAGGAGGCCCAACTCCCCTGTTACAAAACTAGAGGATCCCAGAGTTCCCCCAGGCAACTCGACACAAGGCTCTAATCCCCTGTTGCAGCTCGAGAGAAAATGCAAGTTCCCCACCACAACTAGACAGGAGCCCTAATGCCCCTGTTGCAACTAGAGAGGAAACCTGAGATCCTCGTTGCAACTTCAGAGGAATCCCGAGTTCTTTGCTGCACCTCAGGAGGAGGTCCAACTCTCCGGTTGCAATTCAAGAGGAATTTTGAGTTCCCTCTCGCAACTTGAGAGGAGGCCCGGCTCCGCTGTTGCAACTAGATAGGCAACCCGATTTCCCCTCCTCAACTTGAGAGGAGGCCTGAATCCCCTATTGAAACTCTAGAGAAAACACGAGATCAGCATTACAACTCAAGAGGAACCCCAAGTTTCCCACTGCAACTTGAGAAGAATCCCGAGCTCCCCACCTCAATTAGAGATAAGTTCCAATTCCACTGCAGCAACACAAGAGTAACCCCGAGTTACCCATAGCAACTCAAGACAAGACCTGAGCCCCCTGATGCAACTCCACAAGATTCCCAAAAGAAGCCTACCCCATCACAATTCGAGAGGAGCACTCTACAAGAGAGAAGCCTCACTCCAAAACTAAAGAGGAGCCCCCCCCCACACACACACACACACACACACACAACGAGAGAGTATCTTCTCATACATTGCAACTAGACAGAGGGCAGCCTGCATATCGCTACTAGAGAGGACCTGCCCCACTGCAGCTAGAGAGGAGGCTCCACCACAACCCAAGGGTACCTGCAGTCACATACTGCAACTTAAGAGGCACCCCAATATCACCACTGCAACTTGACAGGATCCCTGGGCTCTAAAAAGAAAAGGGGCCACTGGCCACAATGACAGAGGGGATCCCCATCCAAAATGCAAGCTGATTACCTCAGCCCAACTAGACTGGAGTACCCCAGGTTATCACACCTAGAGAGACGCCCTTCTGCTGCAAATAGAGATGAGCTCCCTGATGTAAGTCGAGTGGAGTCCCTCACAACTAGAGAGAATCAATATCACTAATATCAGTGAGGAACCCCTAGCGCCCAAAGTAGAGAGGACCTCCAACGTGGAGCCACCCACATCCCAACCAGAGAGGACACAGACCCACACCTCGAGAGAAGCCCTTCACCACAACTTGGATCCCACTGGACATCACACATAGAAAGGAGCCCCTCTGCTGCTAAAAGAGACGAACCTCACACCACAAGTAGAGAGGAGATTGCACACCACCACTAGAGATTATCAAACCCACCACAACTACAAATGTGACCAAGACCACAACGATAGAGAAATCCCAGGCCAAAACTAGTGAGTAGTCACCCGATATCACAATAAGACAGGAGCCCCCCTGCACATCCTTGCTGGAGATGAGGCTCCTCAAGATAATTAGAAAGGAGGGTGGACCACAATTTGAGAGGAACCATGAGTATTCCCCCAACTTGAGGTGAACCCCATGTGTCCCAACATGTCTCAAGTGGAAGCCTGAGTTCTGCGCTTGAGACTAAAACTGACTTAACCATTGCAACTCATGAGGAGATCTGAGTCCCCTGCTATAACTCAAGAGGAACCCCTAGTTCCTCACTGAACCTCGAGAGGATGCCCGACTCTGCTGCTGCAACTTGGGAGGAAACCCGATTTCCCTGCCTCAACTCAAGAGGAAGCCTGACTCCCTTGTTGCAATTTGAGAGGAACCCCAAGAATCCCTGTTGTTTCTCGAGAGGAACCCCGAGTTTTTGGCTGCAACTTAAGAAGAACCCTGAGTTTCCCACCACATTTCAAGAAAAACTCTTTCCATGCCCCAAAGGGAGGCCTGATTCCCCTGCCTCGACTAGAGGGTATCCCCAAGTTCCCCAATGTAACACGAAATAAACTCCAAGCCCCCTGATGCAACTTGAGAATATGCCCAAGAGAAGCCTACCTGACCACAATTTGAGAGGAGCACACTCCAGCAACAAGAGAGGAAGCCCCATACCACAACTAAAGAGGGGGCACCCCGTTTCACAACTAGAGATATCTCCTGTGATTGCAACTAGAAAAAGTGCCCCTTCTCATCACAACCAAAGAGGAGTCAACCTCCTCACAATTTGAGAACAGCACTCTACCACAACTAAAGATGAGCTCAACTACCACAACTAAAGACGAGGTCCCATGCCACAGCTAGAGAGGAGTCTACAAATGACAACTAGACAGGAGCCAACCCACCACCAATAAAGAGTGAATCCTCACTGCGATTAGAGTGGAGCCCCATGATGCAACTAGAGAGTAGCCTACAGCACATTGAAACTAAACAAGGGCCAACCTGTGCATGGCTACTAGGGAGGATCTGCCCCACACTAGCACGAGAGGAGGCTACACCACAACTCTAAAGAAATCCTGTGTCACCTGCTGCAATTCAATATGTACCCCGAGTTCCCTGCTGCAATTTGACAAGAGCCCTAGGCTGTATCAATAAAAGGGGCCACTGGCCAAAATGTCGAAGTGGCTTCCCACCCAAAACTGAAGCAGATTCCTTGGGCACAACTAGAGTGGAGTCTCCCAATATATAAAACCTAGAGTGAAGCCCTTCTGCCACAAATAGAGACAAGCTCCTGGAAGTAAGTCGACTGGAGTCCCTCACAACTAGAGAGAAGCAACCCCACTAATATTAGTGAGGATCACCTAGGGCCTAAAGTCGAGAGGACCTCCCCTGTGCAGCCACCAGCACCAAAACCAGAGAGGACACAGCCCCTCAACTCAAGAGGAGCCCTCCACCACAACTCGACCCCCTGAACATCACACATAGAGTGAAGCCTCTCTGCTGCAAATGGAGACGAACCTCACACCACAAGAAGAGAGGAGCTTGCACACCACCACTAGAGAAAACTACTGCTGCTGCTGCTGCTAAGTCGCTTCAGTCATGTCTGACTCTGTGCAACCCCAGGGTTGGCAGCCCACCAGGCTCCCCCGTCCATGGGATTCTCCAGGCAAGAGCACTGGAGTGGGTTGCCATTTCCTTCTCCAATGCATGAAAGTGAAAAGTGAAAGTGAAGTCTCTCAGTCGTGTCCAACTCTTACAGATCCCATGGACTGCAGCCTACTAGGCTCCTCCATCCATGGGATTTTCCAGGCAAGAGTACTTGAGTGGGGTGCCATTGCCTTCTCCGAGAGAAAACTGAACTCACCAAAAATACAGAGAAAACTGAACTCACCACAAATACAGAGTTGACCCTGACCACAATGATAGAGAAATTCCATGTAAAAACTAGTGAGTAGCCACCTAACATTGAAACAAGAAAGGAGCCATCCTGCACATCCCTGCTAGAAACAAGTTGTCCCAAGACAACTAGAGAGGTGGCCCTACCACAGTTCCAGAGGAACTCCGAGTTCCCTGCTGCAACTCAACAGGAGGTCCAACTCCCCCCCGCCCTGAAACATGAAAGTAAGCCTGAGTTTCCCCCACAACTCGAGAGGATACCCAACTCCCCTGTTACAACTCAAGAGGAAGCCCTTGTTATCCTTCTCAACTTGAGAGGAGTCCTAATTCCACTGCTGCAACTCGAAAGGAACCTTTAGACCCCGTTGCAACTCGAGAGGAACCCTGAGTTTTCCTCCACAGCTCGAGAAAAATACCAAGGTCTCTACCTCAACTTGAGATGAGGCTCAGTTTCCCTGCAGCACTCAAGAGGAACCTCAAGTTTCACACCGCAAGAAGAATGGAACCCCTAATTTCCCACTGCATCTCAAGAGGAGCCCAGAGACCCCTGCTGCAACTCCAGAGGAGGACCAAATCCCTTGTCACAAATCGAGAGAAACCCAGAGATCCCTGTCACAACTCGAGAGGAACCCCGAGGTTCTTGCCACAACTCGAGAAAAACACCAAGCTCATTGCTGCAACTGGAATGAGGCCCAACTCCCCTTCTGCAACCAGAGAGGAAACCCAACTCTCCTGTAACAACTTGAGAGGAAACCCAAGTTCTCCATCTCAACATGAGAGGAGTCATAACTCCACTGTGCAACTCGAGAGGAACCCCAAGATCTCCATTGGAACTTAAGAAGAACCCCAAATTTCCCACCTCAATGCAAGGTGAAGGCCAATTGCCCTGCAGGGACTAGAGAGGAATCCCGAGATAGCCCTCACAAATCGAAAGGAAGCCTGATCCCCCTGAGGCAAATCGAGAGGTTCCCTGAGATCCCCATTTAAACTCGTGAGGAAACCCGAGATCCCAGTTGCAATTCGAGAGAAACTCTGAGTTTCCTGCCTCAACTCAAGATGAGGCCCGATTCCCCTGCAGGGACTAGAGAGGAATCATGAGTGCCCCTCAAAACTAGAAAGGAGGCCTAACTCCCCTGAGGCAACTAGAGAGGTTCCCTGAGATTCCTGTCACAGCTTGAGAGGAACCCATAGCTTCCCACCACAATCTGAGAAAAGGCACAAAATCTCCCCTCAAACCAAGATGAGGCCCAATTCCCCTGCAGCCACTCCAGAGCAATCCAGAGTTCCCCCTTGCAACTCGAAAGGAGGCTTGACTACCTTTAGCAATTTGAGAGGTTCACCCAGGTCCCCATCACAACTCGAGAAGAACCCCGTGTCCCCCACCTCATCTAGAGATGAGGCCCAATTCCCCTGCTTCGACTCAAGAGGAATCCAGGTTCCCCCTCACACCTCAAGAGGAGGCCTGACTCACTAGTTTCAAGTTGAGAGGATCCCAGAGTTCCCCACTGCAACTTGAGAGAAACCCTGAAGTTCCTGTCACAACTTGAGAAGAACACTGAGTTCCACACCTTAAATCAAGATGTGACCTGGTTCTCCTGCCATGCCTCAAGAGGAACCCTAACTTCCCCATCACATCTTGAAATGAGCCTTAAGACCCTGATCCAACTGCAGAGGATTTCCAAGAGGAGCCTACACCACCACAATTCCAGAGGAGCACTCTACCACAAGAGAGGAAGCCTCATACCACAACTAAGCAGGAGGCCCACCCTGCCACAAATAGACAGGACCTTCCTGCACATCACCTCTAGAAAAAGCACCACTTCTCATTCCAACCATAGAGGAATCACCCACTTCCAAATTTGAGATCACTCTACCACATCTAGAGAGGAGCCCAACTACAATTAAAGAGGAGTTCCCCGCCACAATTAGAGAGGTGGCTGCAAACGACAACTAGAGATGAGCCAACACACAGAAAATAAAGAGCGGACTTCCACTGCAATTAGAATGGAGTCCATGCCGCAAATAGATAGTATTCTCTCACACATTGTATTTAGGCAGGGCCCAGTCTGCACAGTGCTACTAGAGAGGATCTGCCCCACTACAGGTCAAGAGGAATCTCCACCACAACTCTAAAGGAACCCCGAGTCACATGCTGCAACTCAAGGGGCACCCCAAGCTCCCCACTGCAATTTCACAGGATCCCTAGGCTGGGGCAAGTAAAGGGGCCACTGGGCCAAATGAAGGGTGGCTCCCCGGCCAAAACTGAAGCTGATTCCATAGGCACAACTAGAGTGGTGTTCACCAGGAAATCACACACCTTAAGCGAAGACCTTCTGCCTCCAATGGAAATGAGTTCCCTGAAGGAAGTCGAGTGGAGGGCCTCACAACTAGAGAGCAGAAATCCCACAAATAATAGTGAGGAACTCATAGTGCCAAAAGCCGAGAGGACCTCCCCAGTGGAGACATGAACACCCCAAACAGAGAGGACACAGCCTCACCCCTCGAGAAAAGCCCTCCACCACAACTTGAGAAGAGCCTGTTGGACATCAAACAGACAGAGGAGCCCCTCTTCTTTTAATACAGATGAACATCACACCACAAGCACAGAGGAGCTTGCACACCACCATTCAGTTCAGTTCAGTTCAGTTGCTCAGTCGTGTCCGACTCTTTGTGACCCCATGAATCATAGCAAGCCAGGCCTCCCTGTCCATCACCAACTCCCGGAGTTCACTCAGACTCACGTCCATCGAGTCAGTGATGCCATCCAGCCATCTCATCCTCTGTCATCCCCTTTTCCTCCTGCTCACAATCCCTCCCAGCATCAGAGTCTTTTCCAATGAGTCAACTCTTCGAATGAGGTGGCCAAAGTACTGGAGTTTCAGCTTTAGCATCATTCCTTCCAAAGAAATCCCAGGGCTGATCTCCTTCAGAATGGATTGGATGGATCTCCTTGCAGTCCAAGGGATTTTCAAGAGTCTTCTCCAACACTACAGTTCAAAAGCATCAATTCTTCGGTGCTCAGCCTTCTACACAGTCCAACTCTCATATCCATACATGACCACAGGAAAAACCATAGCCTTGACTAGATGGACCTTTGTTGGCAAAGTAATGTCTCTGCTTTTGAATATGCTATCTAGGTTGGTCATAACTTTCCTTCTAAGAAGTAAGCGTTTTTAATTTCATGGCTGCAGTCACCATTTGCAGTGATTTTGGAGCCCAAAAAAATAAAGTCTGACACTGTTTCCACTGTTTCCCCATCTATTTCCCATGAAGTGATGGGACTGGATGCCATGATCTTCGTTTTCTGAATGTTGAGCTTCAAGCCAACTTTTTCACTCTCCACTTTCACTTTCATCAAGAGGCTTTTTAGTTCCTCTTCATTTTCTACCATTAGAGAGAATAAAACCCCCACAACTACAGAGTGGGCCCCCACCATAATGATAGAGAAATGCCTTGCCAAAACTAGTGAGCAGCCACCCGTCCTTGCAACAAGACAGGAGCCACCCTGCACATAACTGCTAGAAACGAGTCACACCGACAGAACTCAACAGGAGGCCCCAGCACAAGTCGCATTGAACCCTGAGTGCTAACCAAACTCGAGAAGAATCCTGAGTTCCCTACATCGGCTCCACTGGAATCCTTCAGCCTGTGCTACAAACACAGAGGAACACTGATTTCCTGCTGCACTTCAACAGGTGCTCTGAGTCCCCTGTGGCAACTCTAGAAGAAACCCCGAGTTTCCAGCAACAACTAGAGAGGAACCCTGAGTTTCTGCTGCAACTCCAGAGGAACCCTGATTCCCCTGCTGAAATTCTAGAGGAAACACGGGTTTCCCACCTCAACTAGAGAGGAGTTCTGACTCCCCTGTTGCCATTGGAGAGGAATACAGAGATCCCCACCACAACTCAAGAGGAACACTGAGTTTCCCGCCAGAAGTCGAAAAAACACTGAGTTTCCCCTCAACTCGAGATGAGACCTGATTCCCCTGCAGTGACTCGAATGGAACACCGAGTTTTCCCTCATGACACATGGGGAAGTCTGACTCCCCTGTGCAGCTCAAGAAAAATCCCGAGTTCCCTGCCTCAACTCGACAGGAGACCTGACACCCCTTTCACCACTCGAGAGGAAAGCTGAGTTCCATTCCTCAACACAAGACAAGGCCTGACTCCCCTGAGGCGACCTGAGCGGCTCCCTGAGATCCCTGTCCCAACTCAAAAGGAAGCCCAACTTTCCCACGTCAATTCGAGATGAGGTGCGAGTCCCCTACAGCAACTCGAGAGGAATCTCAAGTTCCCCCTTGCAACTCGAAAGGATGACAGTTGCAACTCGAGAAAAAGCCCAAGTTCCCCGCCTCAACTCGAGAGAAGTCCTGACTTCTGTTTTACAACTCAAGAGTTTCATGCCTCAACGTGAGAGGAGGCCTGGTTCTCCTCTTGAAACTAGAGAAGGACCCCAAGATCCCTGTCACAACTGGAGAGCAACCCCTAATTTCCCTCCTGTACTCAAAATGAGGACCAATTACCCTGCAGTAACCCAAGAGGAGTCCTGAGGTCCCCCTCACAACTGGAAATGAGGCCTGACTTTCCTGAGGCAACTCAAGAGGTTCCCTGACTTTCCTGTTGTAACTCAAGAGGAACTTAGAGCTTCCTGCCACAACTCAAGAAAAACCATGTGATCGCCCCTCAACCTGAGATGAGGTGCAATTCCCCTGCAGCAACTCGAGAGCAATTCCAAGTCCCCCCTCACAATTCAAAAGGAAACTTGACTCCCTTTTTGTAACTCAAGAAGTTCCCCCAAATCCCCATCGCAACTCGAGAAGAACTCCATGTTACCCACCTCATCTCGAGATGAGGCCTGATTACCCTGCTTCAAATTGAGAGCAATCCCGAGTTCCCCCTCCCACCTCAAGAGGAGGCCTGACTCACCAATTGAAACTCGAGAGGACCCCTGAGTTCCCTGCCTCAATTCAAGATGTGGCCCAATTCCCCTTCAGGGACTCAAGAGGAACCCTGAGTTCCCCAAGACCCTGATGCAACTGCAGAGGATTCCCAAGAGGAGCCTACCCTACCACAATTCCAGAGGAGCACTCTACCGCAACAAGAGAGGAAGCCTCATGCCACAACTAAGCAGGAGGCCAGCACTGTGACAAATAGACAGAAGCTTCCTGCACTTTGAAACTATAAAAAGCACCACTTGTCATTAAAACCATAGAAGAGTCACCCACCTCCCAATTTGAGAAGAGCAACCTACCGCATCTGGAGAGGAGCCCAACTACCACAGTGAAGAGGAGTTCCCCTGCCACAACTAGAGAGGTGGCTTCAAACAACAACTAGAGACGAACCAACACAGCAAATAAAGAGCAGACCCCCACTGCAATTCGAGTGGATCCCATGCTGTAATTAGAGAGTAGCCTCCCACACATTACACTTAGACAGGGACCAGCCTGAACAGTGCTACTAGAGAGCATCTGCCCCAATGCAGCTCAAGAGCAGTCTCCACCACAACTCTAAAGGAACCCAAAGTCACATGCTGCAACTCAAGAGACAGCCTGAGTTCCCTGCTGCAATTCACAGGATCCTGAGGCTTTAACAGGGAAACGGACCACTGGACCAATAACAGACGGCCTCCCCAGCTAAAACTGAAGTTTATTGCCCAGGCACAACTAGAGTGGTGTCCCCCAGGATATCATACCTTGAGAGAAGACCTCCTGCCTCAAACGGAAATGAGCTCCCTGAAGGAAGTTGAGTGGAGGCCCTCACAACTAAAGAACAGCAATCCCACTAATATTTGTGAGGAAACTATAGGGCAAAAAGTAGAGAGGACCTCCCTCCCTGGAGACATGCACACCCCAACCAGAGAGGACACAGCCTCACACTTCGTGAGGAGCCATCCACCACAACTTGAGAGCAGCCCGCTGAATATCACATGGAGAGAGGAGACCCTCTTCTGCTAATACAGGAGAACCTCCCACTACAAGGAGAGAGAAGCTTGCACACCACCCCTAGAGAGAAGCAAAATGTCCACAACTACAGAGTTGACCCGACCACAATGAGAGAATAGTCCCTTGCCAAAACTAGTTAGCAGTCTCCTGTCATTGCAACAAAACAGGAGCCACCCTGCACATTCCTTCTAGAAACCAGTAACCCCAAGTTTACTTGAGAGGAGGCTCTGAAGCAAGGCTGCAGCAAGTAACCAGGAACCCTGAGGACCAACCAAGGTTGAAAAGAACCGAGTTCCCCGCCATGACTCCAGTGAAATCCTGTACCCGCTCTGCACCTCCAGCAGAACACTGATTTCCCACTGCTCTTGGAGAGGAGCTCTAAGTCCACTGTGACAACTCTAGAGGAAACCCCAAGTTTCAAGTAACAACTAGAGAGGAACCCCAGAGTTTCTGCTTCAACTTGAGAGGAGGACCAACTCCCCTGCTGCAGCTCGAGAAGAAATATGAGTTCCCCACCTCACCTCAAAAGGATTCCTGACCCCCGTGTTGCCATTTGAGTGGAATCCTGAGATCCCCATTGCAACTCTAGAGGAACCCCGAATTTCCCACCACAAGTCAAAAGAACATGGAGTTCCCCCTCAACTCGAGAAAAGTCCTGATTTCCCTGCAACAACTGGAATGGAACCCCTAGTTTCCCCTCACAACACAAGTGGAGGTCTGGCTCCCCTGTTGCAACTCAAGAAAAAACCCGAGTTCCCCATCTCAACCCAAGATGAGGCCTGACACTCCTTTTACAACTCAGGAGGAAACTGGAGTTCCATGCCTCAGCTCAAGAGGAGGTCTGACTACACTGTTGCAACTCGAGAGGAAACCCGAGATCCCTGTCGCAACTGGAGAGGTATCCCCAAGGTTCCGCCTCAACCTGAGATGAGGCCCAATTCCCCTGCAGTGACTCAAGAGGAATCCCGAGTTTCCCCTTGCAGCACAAAATGAGTCCTGACTCCCAAAAGGCAACTCAACAGTTTCTCTGACATTCCAGGTTCAATTGGAGAGGTACCCACAGAGATATCCGCCGCACCTTGAGAGAAACCCCGATTTCCTGCCTCAACCAGAGATGAGGCCTGATTCCCCTGCAGTGACTCGAGAGGAATCCTGAGTTCCCCCAGCAACATGAAAGGAGGCTTGATTCCCTTTTGCAACTCGAGTGATTCCCCGAGATAACCATGGCAACTTGAGAGGAACCCCGAGTTTCCTGCTGCAACTCAAGAAGAACCCCATATTCCCCACCTCAACTCGAGATGAGGCTGGATTCTCCTGTTTAGAGAAGAATCCTGAATTCCGCATTGAAACTCAAGAGGAGGCCTGGCTTACTAGTTGCAACTCAGACGGATCTCTATGTTCCCCATTACAACTTGAAAGAAACTCCAAGCTTCCCACCACAACTTGAGAAGAACCCGAGTTCCCCACCTCAATTCAAGATGTGGCCCAATTCCCCAGTAGTGCCTCAAAAGGTACCCTAAGTTCCCCATCCCAACTAGACACAAGCCCCAAGACCCTGATGTGACTGCAGAGGATTTCCAAGAGGAATCTACCCTACCACAATTTCAGAGGAGCACTCTACCGCAACAAGAGAGGAAGCCTCATACCACAACTAAGAAGGAGGCCCACCCTGACACAAAGAGACAGGAACTTCCTGCACATCACAGCTGGAAAAAGAGTCTCTTCTCTTTACAACCACGGAGGAGTCACCCACCTCCGAATTTGAGAAGAGCACTGTACAGCACCTAGAGGAGCCGAACTACCACAATTAAAGAGGAGTTCCCCTGCCACAACTAGAGAGCAGCCTCCACACAGTGCAACTGGAGAGGTCACACACTGCACATGGCTACTAAAGAGGATCTGCCCCACTGCAGCTCAAGAGGAGGCTCCACCACAACTCTAAAGGAACCCCAAGACACAGGCTGCAACTCAAGAGGCATCCCAAGTTCCCTCCTGCAATTTCACAGGAGCCCTACACTGTCGAGGTACAGCCCCCACTGATCCAGGGAGTTTGAAGGGGAGACGGCGTCGGCGATTAATTTAAATATTCATCAAAGATATAAAAAGTAATAGCATGAGGATAGCTCAGGAGGAAAATTCAGCAGAGAAAAGAGGCTGAGTAGCTTGGTTTACGCGGAAAATCAATATAACCTGTGACATCAGGTTAGCTCTGACCATGGAGGCCGCAGGCGCCCTCTCGAATAGCAGAAGGTGCCCCACCTTAGGCACCTTCTCGAGTGAGTCTTAGAAGCCCAGGCAAATAAATGGTTGCAGAGGACCTCCACACTCCAGATGGAAACTTCAGCCGGAATGTGAAAAGAAAGAATGACATGGGGAGACCAAGCTTCAGTGAGCAAGGTCCGCAGCTTTATTTTCAACAGGGGCTTTTATACCATAAGTTGTACATAGAGGATAATAGGCGGCGTGAAACCATGCAAAGTCAGCAGTCTTTGATCCTTATCAAAACCAAGGTTTCTTTCCTGCAAATTTATCGTATACAAATGGTTTAGGTGATTTACATCATCTTCTGGCCAGAAGGCCTATTAACATTTTATGACTCTTGACAAAGGTTTGTCAACCGTAAGACTTATTTTCTCTAAGAGTAATTATTTTAAGGTTTGGCGCCATCCTCCAGAGGTGTTACATAAAGTTGCATTCCTATAGGGCAGAGGTGCAGTGGGTTTACAACAAAGGAAAGAATTTATTATCTTAAGGGTCTAAAGTTGCTAACACCAAGGCCACTACTTATTTTTTCTACATACCAACTATATTAATTAATACACATTCAAGGATACAATACAGGGGATATGGAAACTTGGTAGCAAGAATTGGCTCATCAATGAAATCATGAAATCTTTTACTAATTTTATTCTGACAGTTTCTAACTCTCTGAGAGGCTTTAAGCTATTTAAATATCTTAAGCTTCCTGTGCCTCTCATGGCTGAGAGACTGTAAACAATCGTATGCATAGCTGTAGGAGTCCGGGTAAACTTGTCAGGCAAGTTAGAGAGCTATCTGAGGGGTTTGGATTTAAACACTCCTATTGCCCAGGAACTTATTAACTGGAGCTGTAAGTTAACACCTTGTCAGAGAGAGCGAGATGGTGGTGGGGGACAGCCCCCAGTAAAGTCAGAGGTGAAAGCACAAAGCAGTAAAGTAGGCAGACTCTGGTTTTGGGGGTAGATTCTCAAGAATATCCAGGAGGACTCCTGAGGCTTGATCCCACCCTTTCGTATGCCGAGCCTCCCTCATGACCTTTGCCATGGGTGGAGGTCCTCACGCTGGCTCCCGGCACTACACTGTAACCAGAAAAGGGGCCATTGGAGAAAATGACGGATGAGCTCCCCAGCCAAAACTGAAGGGGAATTCCCTGGCATAAATAGAGTGGTGTCCCCCAAGATATCACACTTAAAGAGAAGCCTTTCTCCCACAAATACAGATGAGCTCCCTGAAGTAACTCGAAGGGAGTCCCTCACAACTAAAGAGAAACATCCCCACTAATATTAATGAAGAATGCCTAGCACCAAGATCGAGAGAACATCCCCCGTATAGCCAACCACACCCCAACCAGAGAGGACACAGCCTCACACCATCCACAAGAGAGGAGCCCTCTCGACATCACATCCAGAGAGGAGCTCCCACAGCACAGTTAGATAAGTGCAGCTCTCCAAAAGTAGGGAGGAGACTTCACACAGCATCTGGAGAAGACTCCCCCACATACCACAATGATTGAGAAACACCACTGCCCAAGGCAACTAGAGAGGAACCACTGAGTCCTTTGCTGAAAGGAGAGGAGCGACTGACCACAACGACAGAGGATGCCACCACCAAAACTTGGGAGTTTTCCCTCACCACAAGTAGAGAGGAGACCACCAAGACATCACAAATAGAGGAACCCCACAGTCAAAAGTAGACACAAGCCCCGGGAAGCAACTTGAGAGGAGGCCATCACAAAGAGAGAGAAGCAACCATGCTAAAATTTGTGAGGAAAATCTAGTGCCAATAGAAGAGAGGACTTTCTTGCAGAGTCCCCCATCACAATATAAGAGCAGGGACCACTGCAACTTGAGAGGAGCCCTGAGTCCTCTGCCACAACTCAAGAGAAGGACTCCAACAATACTCAAGAGAAGCCACAAGCCACAATGTGAGAGGATGCACCCAGATATAGTACCTAGACAGGAATTACTCTGTGGCAAATATAGATGAAGACCCACCCCCACAACAAGAAAGGAAGCCCCTGATAATTGCAATTAGAGAAGACTGTCCTCAGATGTTGCAACTAAAGAGACCTTCAGTGTAACTAGAAAGGTGCACACCACAACTAGAGAGTAGCTCACCAGCACACCTCAGCTAGAAAGAAGCAGACACACCACAGCAGAAGAAAATCCCCTACCACAACTAGAGAGGAGCCCCCAATGATACTTGAAAGGAACTCATGAGAACACCACAAATAGAAAGAAAGCCTCATGCCACAGGTAGACAAGAGGCCCCAACCACAACTAGAGAGGAGCCCACCACCGAAACTCTAGAGGAGCCACTTGCTTCATCACGACAGGGTCTGCTGCCTCCTTTTAGAGGAGTCCTGAGCTGCCACACCAAATTGATATGTGTTTCCTGAGACAAATAGAGAGGAGACCACCACCACAAATACGAAGAGTGCCTCACCACAACTCAAGGGCCCTGTGAACACTGCAACTAGCTTGGAGTCCATTGCCACAATAAGAAAGTTGCAGCCTGTAACCACTAGAGAGGAGCCCAAGCATCACAACTAGAGAGAATGCCCCCACAACTAGGCAGGAGCCCCTAGAAATAGACTTAGAGAGGAGCCCACTGACAAAATAATAGACAAGCCTCCTGCCACAACTCCAGAGGAGCCTGCATTCCTCATGTGAAGAAGACCCCATACATATCTCAACTATTGAGGTAAAGCCTCACCATCACTGAAACTTAAGAGGAGATCACAAGCACACAACTAGAAAGGCGGACCCACACCACAGCTAGAGAGCAGTCCCTCACCATAACTATAGATGATCCCTGAACAAAAATTTGAGAGGTGCCCCCTGCAGCAACTTGAGAGTTGCCTACTGCTACAACAAGAGAGGAGCCCCAGCCACAAGCTGAGAACCCTGTGCACCCTGCAATGAGCTTACTGCCACTTAGAAAGGATCAGTACTCCACAACTAGAGAAGAGTCTGCACACCACAACCAGAGAGAAGCTCACCTGACAAAATTAAGAGTTGAGCCCTAACACCAACTAGAGAGGAGCCCCATGCCACAGGTTGTGTAGCCAAACACACATCACAACTAAACAGAAGCCACCCTGCACATTGCTACTAGAGAGGAGCCACCCCACCACATCTCAAGAGGAAGACCCACCTCAGCTCAAGAGTAACACCAAGGTCCCTTATGCTACTCCAGAGGAGTCCCCCACCACAACGAGAGAGGAGCCTACACACTGCACCAAGAGAAGAGCCCACCCAGACACCACATACAGAAAGGAAGACATGCACCCCACAACTTCAGAGGAGCAATCTTGCACACCAGATCCAGAGAGGATGCTTCACACCACTACTAGAAAATAGCCCTTCAAACCACAACTAGAGGAGAGCCAGCAAGCTGCACCTAGAGAAGAGCCACACAGCATAATGCAACAAGACAGGAGTTACAACTCCACAACTAGAGAGGACTCCCAAAGGCACAGCACAACTAGAGAGGAGCACCCTGGCACAACACAACTAGAGAGAAGCTCATCTGCCAAAACCAGAGAGTTGAATACATGCCACAATTAGATAGTTGACCCTCTGGTGCAACTAGTGAGGAGCACACAGCCAAAACTAGAGAGGTGCCCCCACCCCATATATCATATCTAGAGTCTAGAACCACTGACACACGAGAGTGGGCACCCCTGGAACAGGTACATAAGAGCCTGCCCCACACATCACAATTAAATAAAAGTGCCCATACAAATCACAACTACAGTAGAACTCCCAGCAGTTCATAATGAAAGAGGAGGCCAACACCGTTATTAGAGAGGAGACCCAAGCTACAATAAGAGATAAGCCCCCCTGAATATTGGCATTAGAGAGGAGGAAATCCACACATAACAATTAGACAGAAGTCCCACCCACGAGTAGAGTGGAGCCCACCATGCTACAGGTAAAGAGAACTCCTACTGCTACAACTCTAGAGTAGCCTCCTGCACATCACAACTGGAAAAAGCACCCCTTCTCTTCACAACCAAAGAGGAGTCACCCCATCACAATTTGAGAAGAGCACTCTAGCACAGCTAGAGAGGAGCCCAAATACCACAGCTAAAAAGAGGCCCCCTGCCACAACAAGAGGGTAGTCTGCAAATGACAACTGGAGAGGAGCCGAACCACCACAAATAAAGAGTGGACCCTCACTGCAATTAGAGTAGAGCCCAAGTTTCAACTAGAGAGTACCTACCACACAATGCAACTAGAGAGGGGCCAGCCTACACATCGCTACTAGAGAGGGTGTGCCCCACTGCAACTCTAGAGGAGGCTCCACCACAACTCTAAAGGAACCTCAAATAACCTGCTGCAACTCTAGAGACACACTGACTTCCCCACTGCATTTGACTGGAGTCCTAGGCTGTAACAAGCAAAGGGGTCACTGGCCAAAATGACGGTGGGGCTTGCTGGCCAAATCTGAAGCACATTCCCCTGGCACAACTAGAGTGGAGTCCCCAAGGATGTCACACATAGAGAGAAGACCTTCTGCCACAAATAGAGATGAGCTCCCTGAAGTAAGTCGAGTGGAGTCCCTCACAGCTAGAGAGTAGAAATCCTACTAGTTTTAGTGAGGAACCCCCATAGTGCCAAAAGTAGAGAGGACCTCCCCCGTGAAGCCACCCATAAGCCAACCAGAGAGGACACAGACTTGCACCTTGAGAAGTGAGGAGACCGCTGGACATCACACAAAGAGAGGAGCCCCTCTGCTGCTAATAGAGATAAGCCTCACACCACAAGTAAAGAGGAGCTTGCCCACCACAACTAGAGAGAATTGAACCCACCTCAACTACATAGTTGACCCAGACCTCACTTAGAATAATGACCCATGCCAAAACTAGTGAGCAGCCACCCACACATTGCAACAAGACAGGAGCCATGCTGTACATCCCTGCTAGAGATGAGTCACTCCAACACAACTCAAGATGAGGCCTCACCACAACTTGCTAGGAACACTGATGACTCCCCAACTCAAGAGGATGAGTTCCCCTCCATAGCTCGAGTAGAACTCTGAGTCCCACATTGCAATGCTAGAGGAACCCTGAGTTCCCGCCTCAACTTGAGAGAGGCTCTGAGTCCTCTGCTGCAACTTGAGAGGAACCCCATGTTCCCAGATTCAACTCTCGTGGAGGCCCAAGTCCCGTGTTGCAACTCGAGATAACTGTCATGTTCCCAGCTGCAATTCGAAAGGAACACCTAGTTCCCTGAATCAACTTGTGAGGAATTCCATCTCCTCTCCTGCAACGAAAGAGGAACACAGTGTTACCTGTTTCAACTCAATACAAGCCCCAAGCCCCTTGATGAAACTGGAGAGAATTCCCAAGACCCTGACTGTAACACAAGAGGAACTGTGAGAATCTGCCTAAATTGAAGAGGAGCCCTATTCCTCATCACAAAGAGAGCTCCCGGCAACACAGACAGAGGCACTCCCCCACCAGAGCTGAAGAGGATCCCCTCAGCACAACTAGGGAGCAGGCCCCAGGACATCACAACTTAAAAGGAATCATATTGCTGCAAATAGAGATAAGCCCACTATAGTAACTCGAGAGGATCCCTTCAAAATGAGAGAGAAGCAATCCTGTGAAAAACTAGTGAGAAGAGCCCAGTGGAAAATTAGAGAGGATGTCCTACCCCGCAGAGACCACAAACCAAAGCACAAAAGGAGGCATCACCACAACTCGAGAGGAGCCCTGAGTCCCCTACTTCAACTGAAGTGGACTTCCAATGAGGACTTCCACCTCAATTCAAGAGGAACTCCTAGTTCCATGCTATACATGAGAGGAACACTGAGTACCTGGCACAATTCGAGAGGAAAGTCGAGTCAACTGCTAGAACTCGAGCAAAACCATGAGTTGCCCACAGCAACTCGAAAGGTCCCCGTGCCCCCTGCTGCAACTCGAGAGGTAGCATCACCAGACCATGAGTGGAACTCTGAATTACCTGCCTCAACCCAAGAGGAGTTCTCATGGCAAATTGAGATAAGACCTCAGCACAATTAGAGATGAGCACCACACCACCACAAGAGAGGAGCCCAGGCACACATCACTACAAGAAAGGAGCACCCATGGCACAATTAGAGAAGTGCAACTTGACACAACTAGAGAGGAGCCCATGCACCACATCTGAAGAATAGACCCACAACACATTGCAACTATTGAGGAAATCCCCTGCCCAATGCAACTAGAGAGGAGACCCCCACCACAACTAGAGACTTGACCATCCACCACAATAAGATTATTGACCCCTACTGCAACTAGAGAGGATCCTTCTGGATAAAACAAGATGCCAAACTCCACCACAACTACAGAGTAGGCCCTTGCCCTCAGCAACTAGAGTAACAACTGAAGCAGTTCCAAGGACCTACCACACCACAATTAGAGAGCAACCCCTAGTACAGTGCAACTAGAGAGAGCCCCTGGCCACACCTAGTGTGTGGACAACATGCCACAGCATGAGGAGCTTGCAAGCTGCTTCTGGAAAAATAGTTCCCCAAAAACCACAGTGAGAACACCATGGCCCAATGAAACTAGAGAGGAAAAACAGAGGCCTTTGCTACAATATGAGAGGAGCAAATGGCCAGAATGACTGAGGAGCCCTTCACCAAAACTGGAGAGGTTTCCCCGCCACAAGTAGAGAGGAGTTCACCAAGGCATTATGCATATTGAGGAGTGCCTCTCCTGGATATAGAGATGAGCCCCCCGAAGTAACTTGAGAGGAGGCCCTCACAAGTAGAAAGAAAGAAGCATGCTAAAACGTGTGAGGAACACTGCATGCCAAAAAAGAGAGGACCCCCTGCAGAGACCCCCATGGCAACCTAAGAGGAAGGCCCACTGCAACTCGAGAGGAACCCTGATGCCACTGGAACAACTCAAGAGGAGGACTCCACTGCTTCTCAAGAGATGCCAATGGACACAATGTGAGAGGATGGCTCCAGATATTATACATAGAGAGAAGTCACTGTGTGGCAAATATAGGTGAGCCCCCCCAACCACAACAACAAGAAAGGAGGCCCCTGCATATTGCAATGAGAGAGAGGACTCCCCATAGATATTGCAACTAAAGAGCTCCTCACCATAACTAGAAAGGAGCCCACACACGGCAACTAGAGAGTAACCCATCAGCACACCACAACTAGAAAGGAGCAGCCGAATCACAGCCAGGGATAATCTCCCACCACAGCTAGACAGGAGCTCCCACTGATACTCAAGAGGAACTCACCAGCACACTGCAATTAGAAAGAAACCCCATGACATATGTAGTCCTCAACCACAATTAGAGTCCCCCACTGAAACTCGAGAGGAGCCCCCTGCGTCATCTTGACAGAATACACTGCCTCATCTTAGAAGACCCCACATCCTGACAGCAAATTGATATGTGCCTCCTAAGATAGAGAGGAGACCACCACCTCAAGTACAGAGATGCCCACACCACAACCTGAGAGCCCCGTGAACAATGAAGCTAGCATGGAGTCCCTGCCACAACAAGAAAGTTGCACCCTGCCACAACTAGAGTGGAACACACACATCACAACTAGAGAGAAGCCCCCCACAACTAGACAGGAGCTTCTGGAATTCGACTTAGAGAGAAGCCTGCCAGCAGAACAATTCACAAGCCTCCCACCACAACTCCAGAAGAGCCTGCAAACATGTGAAGAAGAGCCTGCAATCATGTGAAGAAGAGCCTCATACACATTTGCAACTATAGAGCAAAAGCCCCGCCCGATGCAACTAGAATGGATCTTCCTCATCATAACTAGAGTGTTGAACACCCATGACAATTAGAGAGGTTCAACCCCACCAAAATTAGTGAGGAACCCCTAGCACTACAAGTAGAGAAGACCCATCATTGTGGTGCCCTGACCTCCACATGACAAACGCGATAGCAGGCACAACTGCAACTCAGGAGGAGGCCCGAGTACGTGCAGCAACTCTAGAGGAGCTCCCCAAAGAAACTTGAGAAATGCTCTGTGCAACAACTCAAGAGGTGCCTCCTACTACAACTAGAGAGGAGCCCCAGCCACAAATTAAGAGCATCATGCACCTTGCAACAAGCTTAGAGCCCCCTGCCGCAACTAGAAAGGAGCACCCATTTACAACTAGAGATGACCCTGTTCACCACAACTAGAGAAAAGTCCCCCAAAATAGAGAGGAGCTCCCACTTGGTTCAGGGTAAGAGTGGAGCCAAACACCGCATCTTGAGGGGAGAACCCCACTGCAACTATAATTTAGCCTCACTGAACATTGCCACTAGAGACGAGCACATCTACACATCACAATTAAATATACACCCCATGCAATGAGTAGAGAAAGAGCCCAACATGCCACAAATAAAGAAGATGCCCCCTGCCACAGCTAGAGAGTGTCCTCCTTCATTTCACAACTGGAAAATGTACGTCTTCACATGACAAGCAGAGAGAAACCATCCCCACCACAGATTGAGAGGAACACTCTACTCCAACTAGAGAGGAAACCCCATAGCACAACCGAAGAGGAACTGTCCCTACCACAACTAGAGAGGAGTCAGCAAACCACAATAACAGATAAGCAGAAAAAAAAAATCAGACCCCCACTGTATCTATAGTGAATCCCCATGCCTTAACAATACAGTAGCCTACTGCCCATCATAACTAGACAGGAGCCAGCCTGCTGATCACTCCTGTAGAGGAGCTACACCACGCAGCTCATGAGGAGGCTCAACCACAACTGTAAAGGAACGCCAAGTCAATGGTGGAAATTCGAGTGGAACCCCGGGCACCCACCACATCTCAACAGGAGCCCAATGGTGTCACAAGGAAGGAGCCCTTGGCGACAAAGACACAGGAGTTCCCCGTCAAAACTGGAGAGGACTCCTCTGCCAGAACTAGAGAGGAGCCCTCTGGCACATTGTGCCTAGAGAGGAGCCCCTCTGCCGCAAATAGAGACAAGGCCCCTAAAGTACATTGAGTGAAGTCCCTCACAATTAGAGAGAAGCAATTCCACTAATATTACTGGGGAAACCATAAAGTTAATATTAGAGAGGATCTCCCCTGTACAGCCACCCACACCCCAACCAGAAAGGACACAGCCCCATAACTCGAGAGGAGCCTGCTGCCTATCACATATAGAGAGGAGTTGAACCTCACACCAGAACTTGAGAGGAGTTTGCACACCATAACTAGAGAGAATAGAACCCACCAAACTACAGAGTTGACCCTGACCACAACTAGAGCAAAGATTCATGTCAAAACTAGTGAGTAGCCACTTTCACATTGAAAGAAGACAGGAGTCACCCTGCACATCCTAGCTAGAGATAAATCAACCCAAGACAACTGCAGAGGAGGCCCCATCACAACTCGAGAAAAATCCTGAGAACCACCCAAACCAAGAGGAAACCTGAGATCCCCAACAAAGCTCGAGTGGAACCCTGAGTTCCATGCTGTAAATCAAGAGGAACCCAGAACTTCCCATTGCAACTCGGGAGGAACCCCACATTCCCAGGGGAAACTTGAGAGAAGGTCAGACACCCCTGCTGCCACTTGAGAGGAACCCCAGTTTCACCATTGCAACTCAAGATGAGCCCCAATCCCCCTGATGCAACTCGTGAGGATTAACCTTGCTGCAAATCAAAAGGAACTGTGAGAATCTGCCTCAATTCAAGAGGATCCCTATTCAACATCAAGAGGGGAGCCCCTGACAACAAAGACAGAGGCACTCCCCAACAAGAGCTGGAGAAATTCCAGTCACAACAACTAGAGTGGTGACCCCAGGACATCACACCTAAAAAGAAGTCCCTCTGCCTCAATAGAGCTGAGTAAACTGAAGTAACTCGAGAGAAGCCCCTCAAAATTAGAGAGTAGCAATCCCACCAAAAACTACTGAGGAGACCCCTGTACCAAAAGTAGAGAGAATTGCCCACCTCATGAAGACACCCATCACAATATGAGAGGTGGCATTATCACAATTCAAGGGGAGCTCTGAGTCTCCTGCCTCAACTTAAGAGGAGCCTTCCACGGCACCTTGAGAGGAACTCTAAGACATGCACTGTACTCGAGAGGAATACCGAATAAGCGTGCGACTCGAGAGGAGCCCTGAGTCCACTGCTGCAACACAAGAGGAACCCAGAGTTCACTGCTGGAACTCAAAAGGATGCTGAGGCCCTGCTGAAACTCTAGAGGAACCCTGAGATCACTGCCACAACTCGAAAGGACCCAGACCCCCCTACTACAATGCAAGAGGAGGCACCATCAGAACTCGAGATTAACTCTGAGTCCCCTGCCACAATTCAAGAGGACCTCTCATGGAAAAATGAGATAAGACCTCAGCACAACTAGAGAGGAGCACCATGCCATCACAAGAGAGAAGTGCAAGCACACATCACTAAAAAAGAGGAGCACCCATGGCACAAATATAGAAGTGCAGCTCGAGACAACTAGAGAGGAGCCCACACACCACATCTGGAGAAGTGCCCCACCCCACATGGCTACTGTTGAGGAAAACCCTTGCACAATACAATTAAAGAGGAGATACTCACCACAACTAGAGCCTTGACCACCCATGACAACTAGATAGTTGACCTCCAGTGAAACTAGAGAGGAGCATGCTGGATAAAACTAGATTGGAAAACCCACAACTAGAAAGTAGACCCTTGCCGACAGCAACTAGAGTAATGACTGCAACAACTCGAAGGAGCCACCACACAACTAGAGAGAAACCCCTAGTACAGTGCAACTAGAGAGAGACCCAGGCCACATACTTGGCCTGCACACTACATCTGGAGATGAGACCCCTGCATAACACAATGATTGAGGAACACCACTGCCCAATGCAACTAGAGAGGAACCACCAAGTCCTTTGTCACAACAGGAGAGGAGCCACTGGCCACAATGACAGAGGAGCCCCCACCAAAACTGGAGAGGTTTCCCCCGCCACAAGTTGAGAGGAGTCCACCAAGACATCACACATAGAGGAGCCTCTTTGCTTCAATAGAGATAAGCCACTTGAAATAACTCTTGATGAGGTCCTCACAAGTAGAGAGGAACAATCATGCTAAAATTTGTGAGGAACACCTAGTGCCAAAAGAAGTGAGGACCCCTATTGAAGATACCCTCATCACAACCTAAAAACAGGGACCACTGCAACTCAGGAGCAGCTCCGAGTCAAAGTCACAACTCAAGTGTTGAATACATTTCACAACTAGATAGTTGACCCTCAGGCATAACTAATGAACACATCACCAAAACTGGAGAGGTGCCACACCCTCGTACATCCAAACTAGAGTGGAGTATCAGTGCTACAACTAGAGTGGACACCCCTGCCACAGGTAGATATGAGCCCTTCCCACATATCATAATAGAGAAAAGTTCCCATGCACATCACAACTAGAAGCCCTTCTGCCACAAACAGAGATGAGCTCCCTGAAGTAAGTCAACTGGAGTCCCTCAAAACTAGAGAAGCAACCCCACTAATATTAGTGAGGAACCCCTAGCACCAAAAGTAGAAACAACCTCCCTTCTGGAGCCACCCATACTCCAACCAGAGAGGACATAGCCCCACAACTCAAGAGGAGTCTTCCACCACAACTCAAGAGGAACATTCTGGACATCACAAATACAGAGGAGCCTCTCTGCTAATAGAGACAGACATTATATCACAACTATAGAGGATCTTGCACACTACAACTAGAGATAATCAAACCAACTCCAAATATAGAGTTGACCCAGACCATACCTAGAAAAAAGACTCATGCTGGAACTAGTGAGTAGCCACCCACACATTGCCACAAGACAGGAGCCATCCTGCACATCCTTGCTAGAGATGAGTTGACCCTAGACGACTCTAGAGGAAGCCACATGACAACTCGAGAGGCACACTGAATTCCTCACTATGGCTCAAGTGGAATCCTGGGTCCTGTGCTGCAACTCGAAAGGTATTCTGAGTTCCTGTCACAACTCAAGAAGGGTTCTGAGTCTCCTAACTCAACCCGAGAGGAGCATTCCATAGCAACTCCAGAGGAACTCCAAGTTCCACACTGTAACTGAGAGGAACACTGAGTTCCCACCACAATTTGAGAGGAGCCCAGAGCCTACTGCTGCAACTAGAGATGAACCTCAAGTTCCCTGACACAATTCGAAGGGACCCTAAGTCCCCTGTTGCAACTCAAGAGGAACCCTGAGATCCCCACCTGAACCCGAGAGGAGGACTGACTCCCCAGCTGCAACTCAAGAAGGAAACTGAGTTCTCCATTGCAACTTGAGCCGAGCCCCAAGCCCCCTGATGCAATTCGAGAGGATTTCCAAGACCGCCAAGGCAACTAAATAGGAACTGTGAAAATCTGCCTCAACTGAAGAGGCAACCTATTCCGCATCATGAGAAGAGCCCCAGGCAACACAGAAAGAAGCACTCCCTTGACACAACCGGAGAGGTTCCCCTCACATCATCTAGAGAGGAGTCCTCAAGATACTGCACCTAAAAAGGAGTCACTCTGCTGAAAATAGAAACGAGTCCACTGAAATAACTTGAGAGGAGCCCCTAATTCCCTGGTGCAACTTGAAACGACCCTGAGCCCCCTGCTGCAACTAGAAAGGAGGCAACACCAGAACTCAAGAGGAGCTCTGAGTCTCCTGCCTCATCTGAAGAGGAGCTATCCTGGACTGGTGATCTATTTCACATATGATAATACACATATTTCAATTCTATTCTCTCAAATCATCCCACCCTTGGCAGTCCAGGTTAGATGCATGAGACAGGGTGCTCAGGGCTGGTGCACTGAGATGACCCTGAGGGATGGGATGGGGAGGGAGGTGGGAGAGAGATTCAGGATGGAGAACACATGTACACCCATGGCTTATTCATGTGAATGTATGGCAAAGACCACCACAATATTGTAAAGTAATTAGCCTCTAATTAAAATAAACTAAAAAATAAAATAAAGAGGGGCTATCACGGCAAACTGAGATAAGATCTCAACAAAATTAGAGAGGAGCACCACACAGCCACAAGAGAGGAGCCCAGGCACACATCACTGCAAGAGAGGAGCACCCACGGAACAATTAGAGAAGTGCAGCTTGTCAGAATTAGAAAGGAGCCCACACACCACATCTGGAGAATAGCCCCTCACACACTGAAACTATTGAGGAAAACCCCTGCAAAATGCAACTAGAGAGGAGACCCCAACCACAACTAGAGAACTGACCCACAGACCCACAGTAAAACTAGGAGAAGCCTTCAGGATTAAACTCAATTGTAAACCCCACCACAACAAGAGAGTAGCCCCTTGCCAACTACAACTACAGTAATGATTGCAACAACTCGAAGGAGCTACCACACCACAGCTAGAGAGAAACACAAAAACAGTGCAAGTAGAGAAAGTCCCTAAATCAAGTAGTGTGTTGACCATGAGCCACAGAGAGAGATGAGCCTGCACACTGCATCTGGAGAAGAGGCCCCTGCATAATTCAATGACTGAGGAATACCACTAACCAACACAAATTGAGAAGAACCACTGAGACCTTTGCTGAAACACAAGAGGAGTATCTGGCCACAATGATAGGGGAGACGCCAACAAAACTGGAGAAATTTCCCCCACAACCAGTAGAGAGGAGTCCACCAAGACATAAAACATAGAGAGGAACCCCTCTGCCTCAACTAGAGAAGACCTCCCTGAAGTAACTCGTGAGGAGGCCCTCACAAGTAGAGAGGAGTAACCACACTAAATTTTGTGAAGAACACCTACTACCAAAAGAAGAGTGGATGCCCCTGCAGAGGCTTCCATAACAACCTAAGAGGAGGGACCATTGCAACTCCAGAAGAGTCCCGAGTCCAAGACCAAAACTAAAGAGGAGGACTCTGTCTCTACTTGAGAGAAACCGGCAGCCACAATGAGAGAGGATGACCCCAAGATATCACACCTAAAGAGGAGTCACTCTGTGACAAATATAGAGGAGCCCCCCACCACAACAAGAAAGGAGGCCCTTGCAGATTTTACTGAGACAGGACCTCCCTCAGATACTGCAATGAAAGTGTCCCTCACCATAACTAGAAAGAAGCCTGCATATCACAACTAGAGATTAGCCCACCAGCACACAATTAGAAAAGAGCAGCCACACCGCAGCTAGAGATAATACCCCACCACAACTAGAGAGGAGCCACCAATGATACACGTGAGGAGCTCACCACCACACCACAACTTGAAAGAAACACCCATGCCACAGGTAGAGAGGAGGCCCCGACCACAACTAGAGAGGAACAAGCTACTGAAACTTGACAGAAGCACCCTGCTTCATCTTGACAGGTTCTGCTGCCTCCTTTAGAAGAGCCCCGAGCCCCCACACCAAATTGATACCTCCTCCTGAGAGAAGCAGAAAGGAGACCACCACCGCAAGTATATAGCTGTCCCTATCACAACTCGAGAGCCCCGTGAACACCACAAGTAGCTTGGAGTCACCTGCCACAATAAAAAAGTTGCACCCTGACAGAACTAGAGCATATCCTGCACATCAAAACTAGAGAGAAGCCCCTGACAACTAGACAGGAACCCCAGGAAATAGACTCTGAGACAAGTCTGGTGGCACAATAGGCAAGCCTCTGGCCATAGCTCCAGAAGAGCCTGCATTCCTCATGTGGAGAGGAGCCCCATACACTGCAACTGCAACTGCTGAGGAAAAGCCCCACCCTATTCAAATAGAGAGGAGCTCACTCACCACAACTAGAGATTAACCACCCGTCACAACTAAAGAGGGTAAACTCCACCAACATTTCGAGGAACTCCTAGCACCAAAGGTAGAGAGAACCTCCCCAGTGCAGCCACCCACACCCCAACCAGAGTGGACACAGCCCCATAAATTCAGAGAATCCTTACACCACAACTCAAGAGGAGCCCACTGGACATCACTGATAGAGAGGAGCTCCTCTGTTGCTAATAGAGATGAGCCTCACACCACAAGAGAGGAGCTTGCACACCACAATTAGAGAGAATCAAACCTACCACAACTACAGAGTTCACTCCGACCATATCCAGAATAAAGACCCACACCAAAACTAATAAGTAGCCACCCAACATTGCTACAAGAAAGGACCCACCCTTTACATCCCTGCAAGAGATGAAACTCCCCAATACAACTCTACAGGAAGCCCCCACGCAACACGAGAGGAACACCCGCCTCAAACCGAGAGGAACATGGAGCCCCACCAAGGCTCGAGTGTAACCCTGAGTCCAGAGCTACAACACGATAGAAATATCGAGTTTCCCAATGAAACTCTAGAGGAGGCTCGACTCCCCTGCTTTAACTCAAGAGGAACCCTGAGTTCCACGTTACAACTGGAGACCAGTCCCAAGCCCCATAATGTTTCTCTAGAGGATTCCCAAGCCCCCCAACATAACTCAAGATAAACCGTGAGAATCCTCCCTAATTCAAGAAGGGCCATACCCCACATCATGAGGGGAGCCCCCGACAACAAGTCGGTGGCACTCCCCCACCACAGCTGGAGAGGATACCCTCACCACAACTAGAGAGGAGTTCCAAGACATCATACTTAAAAAGGAGTCACTGTGCCCCAAATAGATATGAGCCCACTGAAGTAACCAGAATAGAGAGAAGCAACCCCATGAAAAACTAGTGAGGAGAACCCAATGCCAAAATTAGAGAGAACTCCCCACTCGAAGAGATAACCCACCACAACTTTAGAGGAGGCATCACTGAAACTCGTGAGGAGCTCTGAGTCTCCTGCCTCCACTCAAGTGGAGCCTTCCACAGTGACTCCAGAGGAACTCCATGCTCTGAGCTGTACTCGAAAGGAATACTGAGTACCTGTTGCAACTCAAGAGTACCCCAAGTACACTGCTGCAAATCAAGGGGTGGCACGAAAAGAACTCGAGAGGAGCTCTGAGACCCCTGCCTAAATTCAACAGGAGCTCTAACAGCAAATCGAGATAAGACTTCAGCACAACTAGAGAGGAGCACCACGTCAGCACAAGAGTGGAACACAGGCACACATCACTACAAGAGAGGAGCACCCACAGCACAAATAGAGCTGTGCAGCTGACCACAACTATAGAGGAGCCCACACACCACATCTGAAAAAAAAAAGAAACATGCATTGCAACTATTTCAGAAAACCCCTCCCCAATGCAATTAGAGAGGAAGCCTCCACCTTAACTAGAGACTTGATGAGACACTACAAATAGAGAGTTACCCCCATTGTAATAAGAGAGGAGCATTCTGGATAAAACTAGATTGGAAACCACACAACAACTAGAGATCAGCCCCTTGCCAACAGCAACTAGAGTAATGACTGTAGCAAATCAAAGGATCATCCACACTACAGCTAGTGAGAACCCCCAGTAGAGTGCAACTAGAGAGAGCCCCTGGCCACAACTAGTGTGTTGACCAGGTGACACAATGAGAGAGGAGCCTGCATACAGCATGGACAAGAGTTCCCTACATCCCACAGTGACTGAGGAACAAAACTGCCCAAAACAACTATAGAAGAACCAACGAGTCCTTTGCTGCAACACAAGAGGAGCCACTGGCCATAATGACAGAGGAGCTACCCACAAAAACTGGAGAGGTTTCCTCAGCCACAAATAGAGAGGAATCCACCACAACTTCACATATAGAGAAGGAGACCCTCTGATGCAAATAGAGATGAGCCCCCTGAAGTAACTCAACAGGAGGCCCTCACAAGTAGACAGGAGCAATCACACTACAATTTTGAGGAACACCTAGTGCCCAAAGAAGAGAGGAGCCCCCCTGCAAATCCCTCCATCACAACCTAAGAGGTGGGAACATTGCAAATGGAGAAGCCCCAAGTCAACTGCCACAACTGAAGAGGAGGCCTTCACTGCTACTCGAGAGAAGCCACCAGCCACAATGTGAAAGGATGGCCAGACATCATAGCCAGAAGGAGTCTCTGCAGCAAATATAGATGAGACCCCCACCAAAAAACAAAGGAGGCCCCTGTACATTGCAATGAGAGAGGACTCACTGCAGATATTGCAACTAAAGAGACCCTCACCATAGCTAGAAAAGAACCCACACACCACAACTAGAGAGTAGCCTGCCAGCACACCACAACTAGAAAGTAGCATCCACACCACAGGTGGAGAAAATCCCCCACCACTAGAGAGGAACCCTCACTGATACTCGAGAGGAGCCCCCTGCTTCATTTTGATGGGATCCACTGCTTTCTTTCAGAGGAGCCCCGAGGCCCCACAGCAAATTGATATGTATCTCCTGAGACAAATAGAGAGGATCCCACAATGGCAAAAATAGAGGCCCCCACAACAACTCGAGAGCTCAGTGAACACCACAACTAACTAGGAATCCTTTAGAGGAGCGAGGTGGTCCTAAGATGGCAAAGGATTAGGATGGGGAGACCATTTTCTCCCCCACAAATTCATCAAAAGAACATTTGAACGCTGAGCAAATTCCACAAAACAACTTCTGAATGCTGGCAGAGGACATCAGGCACCCAGAAAGGAAGCCCATTGTTTTTGAAAGGAGGTAGGACAAAATATAAAAGATAAAAAAAAGAGACAAAAGGAGTAGGAACAGAGATCTGTCCCAGGAAGGGAGTCTTAAAAAAAGAGAGAAGTTTCCAGGCACCAGGAAACACTCTCCAGCGGGTCTGTGGTGAGCCTTGGAATCTCAGAGGGCAAAATAACCTGGAAGAAAAATAAATAAATAATGAAAACCCACAGATTACGTGCCTAACAGAAACTCCCAGCAAAGCAGCAGCCCAGACGCTCGCATCCCCCACTTGCAAATGGGGGCTGGACCGAGAGGTACGGGGTGCATTGCTTTGGGGAAGGACCGGGCCTGAATGACCTGAGGGCAATCTGAGGGAAGTGGCTTGAAATAGCAACCCAGACTGTGAGATAGCAATCCCATGAAAAGCCTGAACCTAAGACACCACTGTATGCAGGTCAGGAAGCAAAAGTTAGAACTGGACATGGAACAAAAGACTGGTTCCAAATGGGAAAAGGAGTACATCACATCAGATCAGTCGCTCAGTCGTGTCCAACATTTTGCGACCCCATGAATCGCAGCACGCCAGGCATCCCTGCCCATCACCAACTCCTGGAGTTCACTCAGACTCACGTCCATCGACTCAGTGATGCCATCCAGCCATCTCATCCTCTGTCGTCCCCTTCTCCTCTTGCCCCCAATCCCTTCCAGCATCAGAGTCTTTTCCAATGAGTCAACTCTTTGCATGAGATGGCCAAAGTACTGGAGTTTCAGCTTTAGCATCAGTCCTTCCAAAGAAATCCCAGGGCTGATCTCCTTCAGAATGGACTGGTTGGATCTCCTTGCAGTCCAAGGGACTCTCAAGAGTCTTCTCCAACACCACAGTTCAAAAGCATCAATTCTTTGGTGCTCAGCTTTCTTCACAGTCCAAATCTCACATCCATACATGACCACAGGAAAAACCATAGCCTTGACTAGACAAACCTTTGTTGGCAAAGTAATGTCTCTGCTTTTGAATATGCTATCTAGGTTTGTCATGACTTTCCTTCCAAGGAGTAAGCGTCTTTTAATTTCATGGCTGCAGTCACCATCTGTAGTGATTTTGGAGCCCAGAAAAATAAAGTCTGACACTGTTTCCTCATCTATTTCCCATGAAGTGATGGGATTGGATGCCATGATCTTCGTTTTCTGAATGTTGAGCTTTAAGCCAACTTTTTCACTCTCCACTTTCACTTTCATCAAGAGGCTTTTTAGTTCCTCTTCACTTTCTGCCATAAGGGTGGTGTCATCTGCATATCTGAGGTTATTGATATTTCTCCTGTCAATCTTGATTCCAACTTGTGTTTCTTCCAGTCCAGCATTTCTCATGATGTACTCTGCATATAAGTTAAATAAACAGGGTGACAATATACAGCCTTAGAGAACTCCTTTTCCTATTTGGAGCCAGTCTGTTCCATGTCCAGTTCTAACTGTTGCTTCCTGACCTGCATACAAATTTCTTAAGAGGCAGATCAGGTGGTCTGGTATTCCCATCTCTTTCAGAATTTTCCAGTTTATTGTGATCCACAGTCAAAGGCTTTGGCATAGTCAACAAAGCAGAAATAGATGTCTTTCTGGAACTCTCTTGCTTTTTCCATGATCCAGTGGATGTTGGCAATTTGGTCTCTGGTTCCTCTTCCTTTTCTAAAACCAGCTTGAACATCAGGAAGTTCATGGTTCGTGTATTGCTGAAACCTGGCTTGGAGAATTTTGAGCATTACTTTACTAGCGTGAGATGAGTGCAATTGTGCAGTAGTTTGAGCATTCTTTGGCATTGCCTTTCTTTGGGATTGGAATGAAAACTGACCTTTTCCAGTCCTGTGGCCACTGCTGAGTTTTCCAAATTTGCTGGCATATTGAGTGCAGCACTTTCATACCATCACCTTTCAGGATTTGGAATAGCTCAACTGGAATTCTTTCACCTCCACTAGCTTTGTTCATAGTGATGCTTTCTAAGGCCCACTTGACTTCACATTTCAGGATGTCTGGCTCTAGGTCAGTGACCACACCATTGTGATTATTTGGGTCATGAAAATCTTTTTTGTGCAGTTCTTCTGTGTATTCTTGCCATCTCTTCTTAATATCTTCTGCTTCAGTTAGGTCTTTCTGTCCTTTATGGAGCCCATCTTTGCATGAAATGTTCCTTTGGTATCTCTGATTTTCTTGAAGAGATCCCTAGTCTTTCCCATTCTGTTGTTTTCCTATTTCTTTGCATTGATCACTGAAGAAGGGTTTCTTATCTCTTCTTGCTATTCTTTGGAACTCTGCATTCAGGTGTTTATATCTTTCCTTTCCTCCTTTGCTTTTCACTTCTCTTCTTTTCACAGCTATTTGTAGGGCCTCCCCAGAAAGCCATTTTGCTTTTTTGCATTTCTTTTCCATGGGGATGGTCTTGATCCCTGTCTCCTGTACAATGTCATGAACCTCATTCCATAGTTCATCAGGCACTCTGTCTATCAGATCTAGGCCCTTAAATCTATTTCTCATTTCCACTGTATAATCATAAGGGATTTGATTTAGGTCATACCTGAATGGTCTAGTGGTTTTCCCTACTTTCTTCAATTTAAGTCTGAATTTGGCAATAAGGAGTTCATGGTCTGAGCCACAGTCAGCTCCTGGTCTTGTTTTTGCTGACTGTATAGAGCTTCTCCATCTTTGACTGCAAAGAATATAATCAATCTGATTTCGGTGTTGACCATGTATAGAGTCTTCTCTTGTGTTGTTGGAAGAGGGTGTTTGTTATGACCAGTGCATTTTCTTGGCAAAACTCTATTAGTCTTTGCCCTGCTTCATTCCGTATTCCAAGGCCAAATTTGCCTGTTACTCCAGGTGTTTCTTGACTTCCTACTTTTGCATTCCAGTCCATCGTTTTTGGGTGTTAGTTCTCAAAGGTCTTATAGGTCTTCATAGAACCGTTCAACTTCAGCTTCTTCAGAGTTACTGGTTGGGGCATAGACTTGGATTACTGTGATATTGAATGGTTTGCCTTGGAAAAGAACAGAGATCATTCTGTCATTTTTGAGATAGCATCCAAGTACTGTTTCAGACTCTTTTGTTGACCAGGATGGCCACTCCATTTCTTCTGAGGGATTCCTGCTGGCAGTAGTAGATATAATGGTCATCTGAGTTAAATTCACCCATTCCAGTCCATTTCAGTTCGCTGATTCCTAGAATGTCGACATTCACTCTTGCCATCTCTTGTTTGACCACTTCCAGTTTGCCTTGATTCATGGACCTGACATTCCAAGTTCCTATGCAATATTGCTCTTTACAGCATCGGACCTTGATTCTATCACCAGTCACATCCACAGCTGGGTATTGTTTTTGCTTTGGCTCCATCCCTTCATTCTTTCTGGAGTTATTTGTCCAGTGATCTCCAGTAGCATATTGGGCACCTACTGACCTGGGGAGTTTCTCTTTCAGTATCCTATCATTTTGCCTTTTCATACTGTTCATGGGGTTCTCAAGGCAAGAATACTGAAGTGGTTTGCCATTCCCTTCTCCAGTGGACCACATTCTGTCAGATCTCTCCACCATGGCCCACCCATCTTGGATTGTCCCAAGGGCATGGCTTAGTTTCATTGAGTTAGACAAGGCTCTGGTTCTAGTGTGATTAGATTGACTAATTTTCTGTGAGTATGGTTTCAGTGTGTTTGTGCTCTGATGCCCTCTTGCAATACCTAACGTCTTACTTGGGTTTCTCTTACCTTGGGCATGGGGTATCTCTTCACTGCTGCTCCAGCAAAGAGCAGCCATTGCTCCTTACCTTGGACGAGGGGTATCTCCTCACCACTGCCCTTCCTGACCTTCAACGTGGGATAGCTCCTCTAGGCCCTCCTGCGCCCGCGCAGCCAGGGCTCCTTGGACGTGGGGTTGGTCTTCCCAGCCACCACCACTGGCCTCAGGCATGGGGTTGCTCCTCCCGGCTGCTGCCCTTGGCCTCAGGTGTGGGGCTGTGGGGTAGCTTCTCCCGCCCGCCACCCCTGGCCTTGGGCTTAGGGGCGTGGGGTAGCTCCTCCCACCCACCACCCCTGGCCTTGGGCTTGGGGCGTGGGGTATCTCCTCCCGCCCGCCGCCCCTGACCTCGGACACTGGGTAACTCCTCTTGTCACCGTCCCTGACCTCAGACGCTGGGTATCTCCTCTTGGCCGCCCCCCCCCCGACCTCGAATGTGGGGTAGCTCCTCTTTGCTGCCGCCCATTGGGCATGGGGTCCTCCCAGCTTCTGCCCCTGACCTCGGACGTGGGGTGGCTCCTCTCGACCATGCTTTAGCGCGCCCGTTGCAGCCGCCTGCGCTTTAGCACGCCCGTCACAGCCGCTTGCGTTTTAGCGCGTCCAGGCTGTATATTGTCACCCTGCTTGTTTAACTTCTATGCAGAGTACATCATGAGAAACGCTGGACTGGAAGAAGCACAAGCTGGAATCAAGATTGCTGGGAGAAATATCAGTAACCTCAGATATGCAGATGACACCACCCTTATGGCAGAAAGGGAAGAGAAACTAAAAAGCCTCTTTATGAAAGTGAAAGAGGAGAGTGAAAAAGTTGGCTTAAAGCTCAACATTCAGAAAACGAAGATCATGGCATCTGATCCCATCACTTCATGGCAAATAGATCTGGAAACAGTGAAAACAGTGTCAGACTTTATCTTTTTGGGCTCCAAAATCACTGCAGATGGTGACTGCAGCCATGAAATTAAAAGACCCTTACTCCTTGGAAGAAAAGTTATGACCAACCTAGATAGCATATTGAAAAGCAGAGACATTACTTTGCCAACAAAGATTCATCTAGTCAAGGCTATGGTTTTTCCTGTGGTCATGTATGGATGTGAGAGTTGGACTATGAAGAAGGCTGAGTGCTGAAGAATTGATGCTTTTGAACTGTGGTGTTGGAGAAGACTCTTGAGAGTCCCTTGGACTGCAAGGAGATCCAACCAGTCCATTCTGAAGGAGATCAGTCCTGGGATTTCTTTGGAAGGACTGATGCTAAAGCTGAAACTCCAATACTTTGGCCACCTCATGTGAAGAGTTGACTCATTGGAAAAGACTGATGCTGGGAGGGATTGTAGGCAGGAGGAAAAGGGGACGACAGAGGATGAGATGGCTGGATGGCATCACTGAGTCGATGGACGTGAGTCTGAGTGAACTCTGGGAGTTGGTGATGGGCAGGGAGGCCTGGTGTGCTGTGATTCATGGGGTCGCAAAGAGTTGGACACGACTGAGCGAATGAACTGAACTGAATTGAAGACATTACCAGGCCCGAACAGAGCTAGCTCGCTGTGGATCAGCACATCCCCCGCTGGAGACGGACAGGCGAGTGCAGCCAGAGGCAGAAGGGGGACAACTGCGGCCCCAGAGAGGCATCCTCTACCAAACTTCAAGCAGGCTTCTTTGCTAACCAAGACTTCTTGGTCGACATCCACTGGGAGGGTCGCAGCCAGAATCAGCTCCCGAGAAGAGACACACAGCACACCTGAGAAGGCATGCCCATTGTACACCTAGAAAACCAAGCGGCTGGAACAATGCCTTTGCGGAGTACCCAAGAACCTGAACCTGAGGGTCTTAAACCTGGGGAGTGCATGCAACCCAGGGCCAGCATCAGAGAGTTCCCAGCAGAGCAACCTAGATCCTGAGCAGTGTAGACTGGGAAAGCACACATGCTGTGAGCAGGGGCTAATCCAGTGTGGCTGAATCACTGTGAGCACACGCTAGTGATATTTGTTTG
Organism: Bos mutus; assembly: GCF_027580195.1. NCBI lineage: Eukaryota > Metazoa > Chordata > Mammalia > Artiodactyla > Bovidae > Bos > Bos mutus. Next base: position 61,432,339 of record NC_091635.1, on the reverse strand, counting down.
TAGTGTTCCTACCTCCTCACAGCACGACTGAACAAGCGAGCCTAAAAAAAGTGACCACCACCGCCAATCTTGTGTCAGGGCAGAAATTAGACACTGAAGAGACCAGCGAACAGAAGAAGCTAAAATAAACAGGGAACCTCTTTGGAAGTGACAGGTGCAATAGATTAAAACCCTGTAGTTAGCACTGACTACATGGGAAGGAGCTTATAGACCTTGAGAAGCACAAGCTTGACCAAGGAACTATCTGAAAATGAACTGACTCCACACTGTCTGCAACAGCTCCAGAGAAAGCCCTAGATATATTTTTGCTATTATCATTTTTAATTACTTTTTTAAATTTTAAGTCCCCTATTACTCCTTTAATTTTCACTTTTATAACCTACTATTACCTTGCAAAAAATAGCCTATTTTTAAAACAAACTTTTATATATATATATATAATTTTTGTGACTTTGTTTTCTTTTTGTTTGTTTGTTTTGTTTTGATATTGTATTTTTGAGAATCTAACCTCTACTCTAGGTGTTTCATCTTTGCTTTTTGGTATTTGTTATCAACTTTATACCTTTAAGAACCCTATCTTCAGTACCCATTTTTATGTGGGAGTGAGATCACTGTCCTCATTGCTCTCTCCCCCTTTTGACCCTCCTTTTTCTCCACCAAGTCTCTTCTAAATCCTACCTCCCCTTTTTCTTCTCTACCCAACTCTGTGAATCTCTTTGTGTGTTCTGGGCTGTGGAGAACACTTAGGGAACTGATTACTGACTGGATCTGTCTCTCTCCTTTTGATTCCCCCTTTTATCCTGCTGGCCACCGCTATCTCTTTCCTCCCTCTTTTCTTCTTTGTGTAATTCCGTAAATATCTCTGAGGGATCCAGAATGTGGAGAGCACATAAGGAAGTGATTACTGGCTAGCATGCTCTCTCCCCTTTTGATTCCCACTCTTCTCCTCCTGGTCACATCTATCTCCCTCCTCCCTCTTCTCTTCTCCATGTAACTCTGTGTACCTCTCTGGGTGTCCCTTACTATGGAGAAACTTTTCATCATTAACCTAGATATTTTATCATTGGTGCTGTATGGATGGAGAAGGCTTGAGGCTACTTTAGAATAAGACTGAATACAAGAAGCAGGAGGCTTATGACCAAATCCTGAGAACACCAGAGAATTCCTGAATCCAGGGAATATTAATCAACATTGCTAAGTCACTTCAGTCATGTCCGACTCTGTGCGACACCATAGACGGCAGCCCATCAGGCTCCCCCGTCCCTGGGATTCTCCAGGCAAGAACACTGGAGTGGGTTGCCATTTCTTTCTCCAATGCATGAAAGTGAAAAGTGAAAGTGAAGTTGCTCAGTCGTATCCGACTCTTAGCGACCCCATGAACTGCAGCCTACCAGGCTCCTCCGTCCATGGGATTTTCCAGGCCAGAGTAGTGGAGTGGAGTGCCATTGTCTTCTCCAGGAGCTCATCAAATGCCTGCATACCTACACTGAAACCAAGCACCACCCAAGAGCCAAGAAGTTCCAGAGAAAGACATACCATGCAAATTCTCCAGCAACACAGGAACATAGCCCTGAGCTTCAATATACAGGCTGCCCAAAGTCACACCAAACCCAATGACATCTCATAACTCATTACAGGACACTTCATTGCACTACAGAGAGAAGAAATCCAGCTCCACCCTCCCAAACACCGACACAAGCTTCCCTAACTGGGAAATCTTGACAAGCCTCATGTCCAACCCCACCCACAGTGAGGAACCTCCACAATAAAGAGGAACCACAAACTTCCAGAATGAAGAAAGGCGACCCCAAACACAGCAATCTAAACAAGAGGAAAAGGCATAAAAATACCCAGCAGGTAAAGGAACAGCATAAATATCCATCAAACCAAAAAAAAAAAAAAAGAGGAAGAGATAGGGAATCTACCTGATAAAGAATTCCAAATAATAATAGTGAAAATGATCCAAAATCTTGAAAAAGATTAGAGTTACAGATAAATAGCCTGGAGACAAGGATTGAGAAGATCCAAGAAAGGTTTAACAAGGACCTAGAAGAAATAAAAAAGAGTCAATATATAATGAATAATGCAATAAACGAGATTAAAAATACTCTGGAAGGAATCAACAGTAGAATAATGGAGGCAGAAGTTAGGATAAGTGAGGTAGAAGATAGAATGGTAGAAATAAATGAAACAGGAAAAAGAATTAAAAGAAATGAGGACAACCTCAGAGACCTCTGGGACAATGTTCAACACCCCAATATTCGAAGCATAGGAGTCCCAGAAGAAGATCAAAAGACAGACCATGAAAATACTTGAGATAATAGTTGAAAACTTCCCTAAAATGGAGAAGGAAATAATCACCCAAGTCCAAGAAATGCAGAGAGCCCCAAACAGGATAAACCCACGGTGAAACACCCCCAAGACACATATTATTCAAATTAACAAAGGTCAAACTTAAAGAACAAATATTAAAAGCAGCAAGGGAAAACGAAAAAAAAAAAAAACACCAAATAGCACACAAGGGGATTCCCATAAGGATAACAGCTGATCTTTCAATAGAAACTCTTCAGGAGAGAAGGGAATGGCAGGACATACTTAAAGTGATGAAAGAAAATAACCTACAGCCCAGATTACTGTACCCAGCAAGGATCTCATTCAAATATGAAAGAGAAATTAAAAACTTTACAGACAAGCAAAAGCTGAGGTAATTCAGCATCACCAAACCAGCTCTCCAACAAATACTAAAGGATCTTCTCTAGACAGGAAACACAGAAAGGGTGTATAAACTCGAACCCAAAACAATTAAGTAAATGGCAATGGGATCACACTTATCAATAATTACCTTAAATGTAAATGGGTTGAATTCCTCAACCAAAAAACAAAGATTGGCTGGATGGATACAAAAATAAGACCTCTATATATGTTGTCTACAAGAGACCCACCTCAAAACAAGGGACACATACAGACTGAAAGTGAAGGGCTGGAAAAAGATATTCCATGCAAATAGAGATCAAAAGAAAGCAGGAGTAGCAATACTCATATCAGGTAAAATAGACTTTAAAACAAAGGCTGTGAAAAGAGACAAAGATGGACACTAAATAATAATCAAAGGATCAATTCAAGAAGAAGATATAACAATTATAAATATATATGCACCCAACATAGGAGCACTGCAATATGTAAGACAAATGCTAACAAGTATGAAAGGGGAAATTAACCATAATACAATAATAGTGGGCGACTTTGAAACCCCACTCATACCTATGGATAGATCAACTAAACAGAAAATTAACAAGGAAACACAAACTTAAAATGATACAATGGACCAGTTAGACCTAATTGATATCTATAGGACATTTCACCCCAAAATAATGAATTTCACCTTTTTATCAAGTGCACACGGAACCTTCTCCAGGATAGATCATATCCTGGGCCATAAATCTAGCCTTGGTAAATTCAAAAGAATTGAAATCATTCCAAGCATCTTTTCTGATCACAATGCAGTAAGATCAGATCTCAATTACAGGAGAAAAACTATTAAAAATTCTAACATATGGAGGCTGAAAAACATTCTGCTGAATAACCAACAAATCACAGAAGAAATTTTAAAATACATAGAAACAAATGAAAATGAAAACACAACAAACCAAAACCTATGCTGCTGCTAAGTTGCTTCAGTCATGTCCGACTCTGTGTGACCCCATAGATGGCAGCCCACCAAGCTCCCCTGTCCTTGGGATTCTCTAGGCAAGAACACTGGAGTGGGTTGCCATTTCCTTCTCCAGTGCATGAAAGTAAAAATTGAAAGTGAATTTGCTCAGTTGTGTCCAACTCTTAGCAACCCCATGGACTGTAGCCCACCAGGCTCCTCCATCCATGGGATTTTCCAGACAAGAGTACTGGAGTGGAGTGTCATTGCCTTCTCCAAAACCTATGGGACAGTGTAAAAGCAGTGCTAAGGGCAAGGTTCATAGCAATACAGGCATACCTCAAGAAACAAGAAAAAAGAAAAAAGTCAAACAAATAACCTAACTCTACTCCTTAAGCAACTAGAAAAGGAAGAAATGAAGAACCTCAGGGTTAGTAAAAGGAAAGAAATCTTAAAAATCAGGGCAGAAATAAATGCAAAAGAAACAAAGGTGAACATAGCCAAAATCAACAAAGCTAAAAGTGGTTCTTAGAAAAGATAAATAAACTAGACAAACCATTAGCCAGACTCATCAAGAAACAATGGGAGAAAAATCAAATCAACAAAATTAGAAATGAAAATGGAGAAATCACAACAGACAACACAGAAATACAAAGGATCATAAGAGACTATTATCAGCAACTATATGACAATAAAATGGACAACTTGGAAGAAATGGACAAATTCTTAGAAAATGACAACTTTTCAAAACTGAACCAGGAAGAAATAGAAAATCTTAATAGACCCATCAAAAGCATGGGAATTGAAACTGTAATCAGAAATCTTCCAGCAAACAAAAGCCCAGGACCAGATGGCTTCATAGCTGAATTCTACCAAAAATTTTGAGACGAGCTAACACCTATCCTACTCAAACTCTTCCAGAAAGTTGCAGAGGAAGGTAAACTTCCAAACTCATTCTATGAGGCCACCATCATCTTAATACCAAAAGCTGACAAAGATGTCACACACAAAAAATTAAATGACAGGCCAATATCACTGATGAACATAGATCCAAAATCCTTAACAAAATTCTAGCAAACAGAATTCAATAACATATTAAAAAGAGCATACATCATGACCAAGTGGGCTTTATCCCAGGGATGCAAGGATTCTTCAATATCCACAAATCAATCAATGTAATACAACACATTAACGGAATGAAAAATAAAAACCATATGATTATCTCAATAGATGCAGAGAAAGCCTTTGACAAAATTCAACATCCATTTATGATAAAAACCCTCCTGAAAGCAGGAATAGAAAGAACATACCTCAACATAATACAAGCTATATATGACAAACCCATAGCAAACATTATCCTCAATGGTGAAAAATTGAAAGCATTTCCCCTTAAGTCAGGAACAAGACAAGGGTGCCCACTCTCACCACTACTATTAAACACAGTTTTGGAAGTTTTGGCCACAGCAATCAGAGCAGAAAAAGAAATAAAAGGAATCGAAATTGGAAAAGAAGAAGTAAAACTCTCACTGTTGGCAGATGACATGATCCTCTACATAGAAAACCCTAAAGACTCCACCAGAAAATTACCAGAGATAATCAATGAATATAGCAAAGTTGCAGGATATAAAATCAACACACAGAAATTTCCTGCATTCCTGCACACTAACAATGAGAAAACAGAAAGAGAAATTAAGGAAACAATTCCATTCACCATTGCAATGAAAAGAATAGAATACCTAGGAATATATCTACCTAAAGAAACAAAATACCTATATATAGAAAACAATAAAAACACTGGTGAAGGAAATCAAAGAGGTCACTAATAGATGGAGAAATATACTGCATTCTTGGATCAGAAGAATCAATATAGTGAAAATGAGTATACTACCCAAAGCAATCTATAGATTCAATGCAATCCCTATCAAGCTACCAATGGAATTCTTTAGAGAACTAGAACAAATAATTTCACAATTTGTATGGAAATACAAAAAAAAAAAAAAAACTCAAATAGCAAAAGCAATTTTGAGAAAGAAGAATGGAACTGGAGGAATCAACCAGCCTGACTTCATGCTCTACTACAAAGCCACAGTCTTCAAGAGAGTATGGTACTGGCACAAAGACAAAAACATAGATTAACAGAACAAAATAGAAAGCCCAGAGATAAATCCGTGCACCTATGGACACCTTATCTTCAACAAAGGAGTCAAGAATATACAATGGAGAAAAAAACAATTTCTTTAACAAGTGGTGCTGGGAAAACTGGTCAACCACTTGTAAAAAAAGAAAACTAGAACACTTTCTAACACCATACACAAAAATAAACTCCAAATTAATTAAAGATCTAAACGAAAAACCAGAAACTGTAAAACTCTTAGAGGAAAACATAGGCAAAACACTCTCTGACATGAATCACAGCAGGATCCTCTATGACCCACCTCCCAGAATATTGGAAATAAAAGCAAAAATAAACAAATGGGACCTAATTAAACTTAAAAGCTTCTGCACAACAAAGGAAACTATAAGCAAGGTGAAAAGACAGCCTTCAGAATGGGAGAAAATCATAGCAAATGAAGCAAATGACAAACAACTAATCTAAAAAATATACAAGCAACTCCTGCAGCTCAATTCCAGAAAAATAAATGACCCAATCAAACAGTAAGCCAAAGAACTAAACAGACATTTCTCCAAAGAAGACATACAGATGGCTAACAAACACATGAAAAGATGCTCAACATCACTCATTATCAGAGAAATGCAAATCAAAACCACAGTGAGGTACCATTTCACATCAGTCAGAATGGCTGCTATCCAAAATTCGACAAATAATAAATGCTGGAGAGGGTGTGGAGAAAATGGATCCCTCTTACACTTTTGGTGGGAATGCAAACTAGTACAGCCACTATTGAGAACAATGTGGAGATTCCTTAAAAAACTGGAAATAGAACCGCCATATGACCCAGCAATCCCACTGCTAGACATGCACACCAAGGAAACCAGAATTGAGAGACATGTGTACCCCAATGTTCATCACAGCACTGTTTATAATAACCAGAACTTGGAAGCAACCTAGATGTCCATCAGCACATGAATGGATAAGAAAGTGTGGTACATATACATAATGGAATATTACTCAGCAATTAAAAAGAATACATTTGAATCAGTTCTAATGAAGTGGATGAAACGGGAGCCTATTATACACAGTGAAGTAAGCCAGAAAGAAAAATACCAATACAGTATACTAACGCATATATATGGAATTTAGAAACATGGTAATGATAACCCTATATGCGAGATAGCAAAAGAGACACAGATGTATAGAACAGTCTTTTGGACTCTGTGGGAGAGTCAAGGGCACAGTGATATGGGAGAATGTCATTGAAACATGTAAATTATTATGTGTGAAATTAATCGCCAGTCCAGGTTCGATGCATGACACAGGGTGCTCAGGGCTGGTGCACTGGGATGACCCAGAGGGATGGGATGGGGAGGGAGGTGGGGGGGTTCATGATGGGGAACACATGTAAACCCATGATGGATTCATGTCAATATATGGAAAACCCAATAAAATATTTAAAGAAAATAAGTAAATAAATAAAACTGAAAAAAAAAGAAAGTTGCACTCTGCTATCACTAGAGAGGAGCCCACACATCACAACTAGAGAGAAGACACCCACAAGTAGACAGAGCACCTGGAAATTAATTTAGAGAGGAGCCTGCTGGCACAACCATACACAATTCTCCCACCACACCTCCAGAGGAGGTCCATGCCTCATGTAAAGAAGAGCCTCCCACTGTAATTACAGATGATCCTCCCACAAAATTCTAGAGGTGCCCCCTGCAGCAACTCTAGAGGTACCTCCTGCTAACACTAGAGAGGAGCCCCAGTCACAAGTTTAGAACCCCATGCACCCTGCAACAAGCTTAGAGCCTACTGCCAAAACTAGAAAGGATCAATCCTCCAAAACTAGAGAGAAGCTTGCACACCACAACCAGGGAGGAGCCCATCCAATATAACTAAGAGTTGACCCACTGCACCAAGTAGAAGAGCCCCATGCCACAGGTGTGTAGCCAACTACTCATCACAACTAAACAGAAGCCATCCTGAAAATTGCTACTTGAGAGATGCCATGCCACCACAATTCGAGAGAAGGAGCCACCTCAGCTTGAGAGTAACACTAAGGCCCCTGATGCAACTCCAGAGGTGTCCCCCACCACAACTAGAGAGGAGTCGACACACTGAAACAAGAGAGAAGCCCACCCAAACACCACATGTAAAAAGAAGGACCCGCACTCCACAGCTAGAGAGGAGCAATCTCGCACACTGTATCTACAGCTGAGGTTCCACACCACTAGAGAGTAGACCCTCAAACCACAAATAGAGACGAGCCAGCAAACTGCTCCTAAAGAAGAGTTACACATCATAATGCAACAAGACATGAGTACAAACGTCACAAGTAGAGAGAACGTCCCCAGGCACAGCACAACTAGGGAGGAGCACCCCAGCACATCACATATAGAGAGAAGTCCAACCCCCAAACCTAAAGAGTTGACTACAGGCCACAACTAGATGGTTGACTTTCAGGTGAAACTAGTGAGGGGCACACTGCTGTAACTAGAGAGGTGCCCCACCTCCCGTATATCACATTTTGAATGGAAAACCACTGACACAACTAGAGTGAACACTCCTGCCACAGGTAGACAGGAGCCTGCCCCACACATCAAAATTAGAGAAAAGCTCCAATGAACATAACAAATAGACTGGAACTCCCACACGAATCCTAATGAAAGAGGAGGCCATCACCACTGCTAGAAAGGAGACTCCTGCCACAACTAGAGATAAGCTCCTGTGAACATCGCCATTAGAGAGGAGCTTACCCATATATCACAATTAGATAGTAGCCCCCTGCCACGAGTAGAGAGGAGCCCACCATGTCACAACTAGAGTGTAGGTTCCTGTACATCACAACTAGAAAAAGTGCCCCTTCACATCACAACAAGAGAAGAGCTATCCCCAGCACAATTAAGAAGAGCACACTACCACAAATAGAGAGGATACCAACTTCCACAAATAAAGAGGAGCCCCCTTTGCCACAACTATAAAAGAGCCTGTAAACAACAACTAGAGAGGAGCTGACCTACAAAAATAAAGAGTGGACCCATGCTGCAACTAGAGTAGAGCTCCATGGTACCTCTAGAGAGTAGCCTCCTGCACACTGCAACTATACAGGATCCAGCCTACACATGGCTACTAGAGAGGATCTTCCCCATTGAAGCTCGAGAGGAGGCTTCACCACAACTCTAAAGGAGTCCCAAGTGACCTACTGCAACTCAAGAGGAACCTGATTTCCCCGCTGCAACTCACAAGGACCCTGAGCCCCCTGCTGCAACTCCAGAGGAGTCACCATCAAAAATCGAGAGGAGCTCTGATTCCCTGTCTCAGCTCAAAAGGAGCTTTCCACGGCAACCCAAGAGGAACTCCGAGTTGTGTACTGTGCTCAAGAGGGAAACTGAGTGCCCACAGCAACTCGAGAGGAGCCCTGAGTCCACTGATACAACTCGATGGGGAACCCGAGTTCCCTGCTGCAACTCAAAAGGACACTGAGACCCATGCTGTACTTTGAGAGGAGGCACCACCATAACTCAAGAGGAGCTCTGAGTCCCCTGCCTCAGCTCAAGAGGAGCTCTCATGGCAAATCAAGATAAGACCTCAGCACAACTACAGAGGAGCACTACACCACTATAGGAGAGGAGCCCAGGCACACATCACTACAAGAGAGGAGCACCCACAGAACAATTAGAGAAGTCCAGCTCACCACAACTAGAGAGGCTAGAGAGGAGCCCACACCCCACATCTGGAGAAGGGCCACACCACACATTGCAGAAAACCCCTGCCCAATGCTTCTAGAGAGGAGACCCCCACAACTAGAGATTTGACCACTCACTACAATTTCAGAGTTGACTCCCACTGCATCTAGACTGGAACTTTCTGGATAAAACTAGATTGAAAACCTCAGGATAACTTAAGAGAAACCCCTTGCCCATAGCAACTATAGTAACTACTGCATCAACTTGAAAGAGCCACCACAGCACAACTGAAGAGAAACCCCTAGTACAGTGCAATTAATGAAAGCCCCTGGCCACAACTTGTGTTTTGACCACACACTGCAACAGGAGAGGAACCTGAACACTGCATCTGGAGGAGTCCCCCGCATACCACAATGATTGAGGAACACTACTCCCCGATGAAACTAGAGAGGAACCACCAAATCCTTTGCTGCAACATGAGAGGAGCCACTGGCTGCAGTGACAGAGGAGCCTACCACTGAAACTCGAGAGGAGACCCCTGCTTCATCAAAGTAGGACATGCTGACTCCTTTTAGAGGAGCCCCAAGCCCCCACCACAAACTGATATGTGCTTCTTGAGACAAATATAGAGGAACCCAACACTACAAGTACAGATATGCCCCTACCAAAACTTGAGAGCACCATTAACACCACACTCCATTGAGATTGTAGTCCCCTGTCAAAACAAGAAAGTTGCACCCTGCCACAACTATAGAGGAGCCCACACAACACAACTTGAGAGAAACCCTGTACATCTGGACAGGAGACCCTGGAAATCAACTTAGAGAATAGCCTGCTGGCACAACAATACACAAGCCTCTAAAAACAACTCCAAAGGAGGCTGTATTCCTAATGTGGAGAAGAGCCCCATACACACAACTGTTTAGGAAATCCTGCCCAATGTAATTACAGAGGAACTTTCTCACCACAACTAGGGATTTAAACACCCGTCACCACTAGACAGGGTTAAACCCACCAAACTTTCTGAGGAAGTCATAGCTCCAAAGGTAGAGAGAACATCCCACGTGGAGCCACCCACACCCCAACTAGAGTGGACAAAGATCTGCAACTCAAGAGGAGCCCTCCACAACAATTCAAGGTGAGCAAACTGGATATCATATATATATTGAGGAGTCCTTCCACTGCTAATAGACACGAACCTCACAGCACAACTATAGAGGACTTTGCTCAACACAACTAGATAGAATTGAATCGACCACAAATACAGAGTTGACCACGACCACAACTAGAGTAAAGATCATGCCAAAACTAGCGAGTAGACACCCACACATTGCAACAACACAGGAGCGACCCTGCACATCCCTGCTAGAGATGAGTCCCCCAAGACAACATGAGAGGAGGGCCCACTGCAAATTGAGAAGAAACCTGAATACCCCCCAACTCAAGAGGAACCCTGAATTCCATGCCACGGCTCAAAAGGAGCCCCGAGTTCCCTGTTTCAAGCCAAGAGGAGGCCTGAATCCCCTTCTACAACTCGAGAGGAATTCTGTTCCCCATTGCAACTTGAGACAAACCTCAAGTCCCAGGATGCAACTCAGAAAGATTCCAAGGCCACCACCACAACTAAAGAGGAACCGTGAGAATCCACCTCAGTTGAAGAGGAACCCAATTCTGCACCATGAGAAGAGTCCATGGCAACAACGAAAGAGGCCCTCCCACACAAGAGCTGGAGAGGATGCCCTGACCACAGCTAGAGAGGAGCCCCCAGGATATAGCACCTAAAAAGGAGTCACTCTGCCACAAATAGAGATGATTCCACAGAAGTAACTTGAGAGGAGCCCCTCAAGATTAGAGTGGAGTAATTCTGCAAAAATCAAGTGAGGAGACTACCATGCCAAAAGTACAAAGGACGACCCACCCCACCGAGACAACCCACCACACCTCGAAAGGAGGCATCACCACAACTCGATAGGCCCTCTGAGTTCCCCGTCTCAACTCAAGAGAAACCTTCAATGGCAACACGAGAGGAAATGCGAGTTGTGCACTGTACACAAGAGGAACACTGCATATCCAGTGCAACTCAAGAGGAGCCCGGAGTCCCCTCTGCGACTTGAGAGGAAACCAAAATCCCTGCTGCAACTCAAAAGGAGGAAAAACCAGGACTTGATAGGAGCTCTGAGTCCCCTGCCTCATCTCAAGAGTAGCTATCATGGCAAATCGAGATAAGATCTCAACAAAATTAGAGAGAAGCACCACGCCAACACAAGAAAGGAGCCCAGACACACATCACTACAAGAGAGGAACACCCATGGCACAATTAGAGAAGTTCAGCTCACCACACCTAGAGAGGAGCCCACACACTACATCTGGAGAACACCCACACATTGAAACTATTGAGGAAAGCCCTTGCCAATGCAACTAGAGAGGAGACCCCCCCCCCAACACCACAACCAGAGACTTGAAAACACACCACAACTAGAGAATTGACCCACAAAGAAACTAGAGAGGAGTCTTCTGGATAGAACTAGGTTGGAAACCCCAACACAACTAGAGAGCAGCCCCTTACCTACTACAACTACAGTAACAACTGCAATAACTCAAAAGAGCCACCACACTACAAGCAGAGAAAAACCCAAGTACAGGGCAAGTAGAGAGAGCCCTGGCCTCAACTAGTGTGTTGACTATGAGCCACAGAGAGAGACGATCCTACACACCGCATGTGGAGAAGAGTCCCCCACATACCACAATGACTGAGGAACACCACTGTCCAATGCATCTAGAGAGGAATACCAGGTCCTTTGCTGCAATATAGGAGGAGCCACTGGTCACAGTGACAGAGGAGACCCCAACAAAACTGGAGAACTTTCCCCTCCCACCAGTAGACAGGAGTCCACCAAGACATCAAACAGAGAGGAACCCCTCTGCTATAAATAGAAAAGAACCCCCTGAAGCAACTCAAGAGGAGGCCCTCACAAGTAGAGAGGAGAACCCATGCTAAAATTTGTGATGAACACCAACTACCAAAAGAAGAGTGGACACCCCTGCAGAGGCCCCCATCACAACCTAAAATAAGCCATCATTTCAAATTGAGAGGAGCCCTGAATTCACTGCCACAACTCAAGAGGAGGACTCTGAGGCTTCTAGAGAGAAGTCAGTGGCCACTATAAGAGAGGATGCTCCAGACATCATACCCAGAGAAGAGTCACTCTGAAGCAAATATAGAAGAACCGTCCCCCCACCCCGGCCCCCCGGCCTGCCACTGTGACAAGAAGCCCGTGCACATTGCAAGGATAGAGGACTTCCTTCAGATACAGCAAGTAAAGATCCCCTCACCATAATTACAGAGGAGCCTGCATAGCACAGCTAGAGATTAGGCCACCAGAACACCACCAGCCACACACAGCTAGAGATATTCCCCCAGCACAACTAGAGAGGAGGCCCCACTGATACTCATAAGGATCTCACCAGCACAAGACAAATATAAAGAAACCCCCATGCCAAAGGTAGAAAGGAGTCCCTAACCACAACTAGAGAGGAAACCCCCACCAAAACTCTAGAGGAGACCCCTGCTTCATCTCAACAGGTTCTGCTATTTCCTTTAAAGGAGCCCCAAGCCCCCACACCAAATTGATATGTTCCTCCTGAGAAAAACACAGGGGAACACACCACTGCAAGTACATAGTTGTCCCTACCACAACTCAAGAGCCCCGTAGACACCACAAGTAGCTTGGAGTCCCCTGCCACAACAAGAAAGTTGCATCCTGACATAGAGGCAAATCAAAACTAGAGAAGCCCACGACGACTAGACAGGAGAACTGGGAAATCAACTTAGAGAGGAGAGCAGAAGCACAACAATAGGCAATCCTCCAGCCATAGATCCAGAGGAGCCTGCAATTCTCATGTGGAGTAGAGCCCCATACACCACAACCATTGAGGAAATGTCCTGTCTTATGCAACTAGAGATGAGCTCACTAACCACAAGACATTAACCACCCATCACAACTAGAGAGGGTAAACACAACCAAAATTTCTGAGGAACTCCTAGCGCCAAAGGTAGAGAGAACCTCCACAGAGCACCCACCCACCCCAACCAGAGAGGATACAACCCCGTAAATAGAGAGGAGCCCTCCACCCCAACTTGAGAGGAGCCCGCTTGACATTATGGATAGAGAAGAGCCCCTCTGATGCTAACAGACATGAACCACACCACAACTAGAGAGAATTGAACCCACCATAACTACAGTGTTGACCCAGGTCATATCTAAAGACCCATGCCAAACTAGTGAGTAGCAACCCGATATTCCAACAAGACAAGACCCAACCTGCACATCCCTGCAAGAAACGAGATGCCCCAAGACAACTTGACAGGCGGCCCCATGGCAACTCGGGATGAACCCTGAACCACCCCCGAACTCAAGAGGAACCCAGAGTTCCTGACCATGGCTCGAGAGGAAACCTGAGTCCTGCCCTGCAACTCAAGAGGAAAGTGAGGTCCTGCCAAAACCTAGAGGAGCTCTGAGACCCCTGCCACAACTCGAGAGGACACCTACGTTCCCAGCTGCAACTCGAATGGAGCCCCAAGTACCCTGTTTGAACTCAAGAGGAAACCCGAGTTTCCCACTGCAACTCAAAAGGAAGTCGACTCCCCTGCTGCAATTCAAGAAGAACCCCTAGTTCCCCACTGCAACTCAAGAGGAACCTCAAGTTCTCCATTTCAATTCGAGAGGATTCCCAAATCCCCTGTGGTAATATGAGAGGAACTCCAAGTTCCCAGATACAACTCAAGAGGAGGCCCGATTCCCCTGCTGCAACTCGAGAGGAACCCGAATTTCGCATCTCAACTGGAGACGAGTCCCAAGCCCCATAATGCTAATCTAGAGGATTCCCAAGGCCTCACAGAAACTCAAGTGGAACCGTGAGAATCTGCCCCAATTCAAGAGGAGCCCTATTCCACATCACAAGGGGAGCCAATGGCAACAAGAAAGTGGCACTCCCCAGCCAGAGCTGGAGAGGAACCCTTCACCACAACTAGAGCAGAGCCCTAAGGACATCACACCTATAAAGAAGTCACTCTGCCTCAAATAGTTATAAGTCCACTGAAATAACCCGAGAGAAGCCTCTCACAATTAAGGAGGAGCAATCCCGGGAGACACTAGTGAGGAGAACCCAGTGACAAAACTAGCGAGGACTCACCACCCACAGAAACAACCCACTACAAATCGAGAGTAGGCATGACCGAAACTTGACAGGAGCTCTGAGTACCCTACCTCAATTCAAGTTGTAGTCTTCCACAGCAACTCAAGAGGAACTCCAAGTTCCATTCTATACATGAGAGGAACACCGAGTACCCACTGCAACTTGAGATGAGTACCAAGTCCACTGCTGCAAATTGAGAGAAAACCCGAGTCCTCACTACAACAAAGGATCCAGAGCCCCTTGCTGCAACTCAACAGGTGGTGCCAGAAGAGCTAGACAGGAGCTCTGAGTCCACTGCCTCAACTTAAGAGAAACCCCCATGGCAAATTGAGATAAGACCTCAACACAACTAGAGAGCAGCACCACACCACCACAAAAGAGATGCACACAGGCATCACTAAAAAAGAATATCATTCATGGTAAAATTATAGATTTACAGCTTGTCATATTAGACAGGTGATCACACACCATATCTGGAGAAGAGAACCATTGCAACTGTTGATGGAAACCCCTGCCCAATGCAACTAGAGAGGAGAACTCCACCACAACTAGAGACTTAACCACCCACCACAAATAGAGAGGTATCCCCACTGTAACAAGGGTGGATAAAACTAGACTGGAGACCCCACCACAACTAGAGAGTAGCCCCTTGCCAACAGCAATTAGAGTAAAGACTGTAACAATTTGAAGAAGCCACCTCAACACAACTAGAGAGAAACACCTAGTACAGTACAACTAGAGAGCCCCTGGCCACAACTAATGTGTTGATCAGGGGAAAAAATGAGAGAGGAGCCCCCACATCCAATTTGGACAAGATTCCCCACATCCCTCAATCATGGAGGCAAACCACTGCCCAACACAACTAGAGAGGAACCATCAAGTCCTTTGCTGCAACAGAAGAGGAGCCACTGGCCATAATGACAGAGGAACTATCCACCAAAACTGGAGAGGTTTCCTCAGCCACAAGTAGAGAGGAATCCACCACGACTTCACACATAGAGGAGCCCCTCTGCTGCAAATAGAGATGAGCCCCCTGAAGAGACTCGAGAGGCGGCCCTCAGGGGTGGAGGAGCAATCATGCTATAGTTTTGAGGAACAACTAGTGCCAAAAGAAGAGAGGATCCCACCCCCCCTGCAGAGCTCCCATCACAACCTAAGAGAAGGGACCATTGCAAATCGAGGAGCCCAGAGTCCACTGCCACTACACAAGAGGAGGACTCCGCAGCTACTCAAGAGAAGCCACCAGCCAAAATGAGAGAGGATGTCCCAAACATCATACCTAGAGAGAAGTCACATTGTGACAAATATAAATGAACCCCCACCCATGAAGGTAAAAGAAGGCCCCTGCACATTGCAATGAGAAGACTCACCACAGATATTGCAACTGAAGAGCCCCTCACCATAACTAGAAAGGAGCCCAAACACCATAAATAGAGAGTAGCGCATCAGCACACCAGAAATACAAAGCAGCAGCTACATCACAAGTAGAGATAATCCCCCACCACAACTGATATTCAAGAAGAGCTCACCAGCACACCAGAACTATAAAGAAACCCCCAAGCAACAGGTAGAGAGGAGTTCCCAACTACAACTAGAGACAAGCCCCCACCACAATTTCAGATGAGTCTCCCACAAAAACTCTAGAAGAGCCACCTACAGCAAATCGAGAGGTGCCTCTCACTACAACTAGAGAGGTGTCCCAGCCACAAATTGAGAGCCAAGTGTACCCTGAAATTATTTTAGAGCCGCCTGCCAAAACTAGAAAGGAGCACCCCTCCAAAACTAGAGAGGAGCTTGCACATCACAACTAGAGATAAGGTCCCCACAAATAGAGAGAGCTCCCACTCACATCGTGTGGAGAAGAACACACACACATTGAAACTATTGAGGAAACTTGCCCAATGCAACTAGAGAGGAGACCCCCATCACAACCAGAGACTTGACAACACACCACAACTAGAGAATTGACGCACAAAAGAAACTAGAGAGGAGCCTTCTGAATAGAACTAGATTGGAAACCCCAACACAACAAGAGAGCAGCCCCTTATCCACTACAACTACAGTAACAACTGCAATAACTCAAAGGAGCCACCACACCACAAGTAGAGAGAAACCCAAGTACAGGGCAAGTAGAGAGAGCCCTGGCCTCAACTAGTGTGTTGACTATAAGCCAGAGTGAGAGACGATCCTACACAGCGCATGTGGAGAAGAGTGCCCCACATACTTGCAATGAAAGAGGAACACCACTCTCCAACGCACCTAGAGAGGAACCACCAGGTCCTTTGCTGCAGTATAAGAGGAGGAGCCCCACACCATAACTAGAGGGCAGAATCCCACTGTAAGGAGGCATTAGCCACGCTGAACATTGCCACTAGGAGGAGCACACCCACACATCACAATTAAATGTAAGTCCTCTGTCTTGAATATAGAAGAGCTCAACAAACCACAACTAAAGAGGGTGCCTCCTGTCTCAACTAGGGAGTATGCTGCTTCACATCACAACTGAAAAAAGTACCCCTTCACATCACAAACAGAGAGGAGTTACCCCTGCCTCAATTTGAAAGGAGCACTCCACCACTACTAGACAGAAATCTGCATAACACAACTAAAGGGGAGCTTCCCCCACCACAACTAGAGAGGACTCTGCAAACCAAAACTACTGACAAGCTGAAACAAATATGTCATTGATTCCCATGGCAACTAAAGTGGAGCCACATGACGTAACTACACAGTTCAGTTTAGTTCAGTCACTTAGTCATGTCAGACTCTTTGCGACCCCATGAATCACAGCACACCAGGCCTCCCTGTCCATCACCAATTCCCGGAGCTCACTCAGACTCACGTCCATCGACTCAGTGATGCCATCCAGCCATCTCATCCTCTGTCGTCCTCTTCTCCTCCTGCCCCCAATCCCTCCCACCATCAGTCTTTTCCAATGAGCCAACTCTTTCCATGAGGTGGCCAAAGTACTGGAGTTTCAGCTTTAGCATCATTCCTTCCAAAGAAATCCCAGGGCTGATCTCCTTCAGAATGGACTGGTTGGATCTCCTTGCAGTCCAAGGGACTCTCAGGAGTCTTCTCCAACACCACAGTTCAAAAGCATCAATTCTTTAGCCCTCAGCTTTCTTCAGAGTCCAACTCTCACATCCATACATGACCACTGGAAAAACCATAGCCTTGACTAGATGGACCTTTGTTGGCAAAGTAATGTCTCTGCTTTTCAATATGCTGTCTAGTTTGGTCATAACTTTTCTTCCAAGGAATAAGCGTCTTTTAATTTCATGGCTGCAGTCACCATCTGCAGTGATTTTGGAGCCCCCCAAAATAAAGTCTGACACTGTTTCCACTGTTTCCCTATCTATTTCCCATGAAGTGATGGGACCAGATGCCATGATCTTCATTTTCTGAATGTTGAGTTTTAAGCCAACTTTTTCACTCTCCTCTTTCACCTTCATCAAGAGGCTTTTTAGTTCCTCTTCCCTTTCTGCCATAAGGGTGGTGTCATCTGCATATCTGAGGTTACTGATATTTCTCCCAGCAATCTTGATTCCAGCCTGTGCTTCTTCCAGCCCAGCGTTTCTCATGATGTACTCTGCATAGAAGTTAAATAAACAGGGTGACAATATACAGCCTTGACGTACTCCTTTTCCTATTTGGAACCAGCCTGTTGTTCCATGTCCAGTTCTAACTGTTGCTTCCTGACCTGTATACAAATTTCTCAAGAGGCATGTCAGGTGGTCGGGTATTCCCATCTCTTGAAGAATTTTCCACAGTTTATTGTGATCCACACTGTCAAAGCCTTTAGCACAGTCAATAAAGCAGAAATAGATGTTTTTTTTCTGGAACTCTCTTGCTTTTTCCATGATCCAGTGGATGTTGGCAGTTTGGTCTCTGGTTCCTCTGCCTTTTCTAAAACCAGCTTGAACATCTGGAAGTTCATGGTTCACGTATTGCTGAATCCTGGCTTGGAGAATTTTGAGCATTACTTTACTAGCATGTGAGATGAGTGTGATTGTGCCATAGTTTGAGCATTCTCTGGCATTGCCTTTCTTTGGGATTGGAATGAAAACTGACCTTCTCCAGTCCTGTGGCCACTGCTGAGTATTCCAAATTTGCTGGCATATTGAGTGCAGCACTTTCACAGCATCATCTTTCAGGATTTGAAAGAGCTCAACTGGAATTCCATCACCTCCACTAGCTTTGTTCTTAGTGATGCTTTCTAAGGCCCACTTGACTTCACATTCCAGGATGTCTGACTAGGTGAGTGATCACACCATCGTGATTATCTGGGTCATGAAGATGTTTTTTGTACAGTTTTTCTGTGTATTCTTGCCACCTCTTCTTAATATCTTCTGTTTTTGTTAGGTCCGTACCATTTCTGTCCTTTATTGAGCCCATCTTTGCATGAAATGTTCCCTTGGTATCTCTAATTTTCTTGATGAGATCTTGAATCTTTTCCATTCTGTTGTTTTCCTCTATTTCTTTGCATTCATTAAAGAGGAAGGCTTTCTTATCTCTTCTTGCTATTCTTTGGAACTCTGCATTCAGATGCTTATATCTTTCCTTTTCTCCTTTGCTTTTCACTTCTCTTCTTTTCACAGCTATTTGTAAGGCCTCCCCAGACAGCCATTTTGCTTTTTTGCATTTCTTTTCCATAGGGATGGTCTTGATCCCTGTCTCCTGTACAATGTCATGAACCTCAGTCCATAGTTCATTAGGTACTCTATCTGTCAGATCTAGTCCCTTAAATCTATTTATCAGTTCCACTGTATAATCATAAGATATTTGATTTGGGTCATACCTGAATGGTCTAATGGTTTTCCCTAATTTCTTCAATTTAAGTCTGAATTAGCCAATAAGGTGTTCATGATCTGAGCCACAGTCAGCTTCTGGTCTTGTTTCTGTTGACTGTATAGAACTTCTCCATCTTTGGCTGCAGAAAAATATAATCAATCTGATTTCAGTGTTGACCATCTGGTGATATCCATGTGTAGAGTCTTCTCTTGTGTTGTTGGAAGAGGGTGTTTGCTATGATCAGTGAATTTTCTTGGCAAAACTCTATTAGTCTTTGCCCTGCTTCATTCCATATTCCAAGGCCAAATTTGCCTGTTACTCCAGGTGTTTTTTGACTTCCTACTCTTGCATTCCAGTCCCCTATAGTAGCCTACCGCATATCACAAGTAGACAGGAGCCAGCCTGATAATCAACATTAGAGAACACCTGCTACATGCAGCTTGAGGAGAGTTTCCTTCACAACTCTAAAAGAACCCCTAGGTCACCTGTTGCAACTCGAGAGGAATCCTGAGTCCCCCACCACAATTCGATAGGAGCCCTAGGCTATCACAAGGTAGGAGCCCCAGGAGATAAAGACAGAGGAGGCACTGGCCAAATTTGAAGATGATTCCCCTGCCAAAACTTGAGTGGAGCTCTCTGGTACATTGAACCTAGAGAGGAGATCCTCTGCCACAAATAGAGATGATTTCTTATTGTGGCAGGTGACTCCATGCAAGTTGCAGTGTTCACAGGGCTCTCGAATTGTGGTGGGGGCATCTCTGTACTTGTGGTGGTTATCTCATCACTATTTGTCTCAGAAGGCACATATTAATTTGCTCTGGGGGCTTGGGGATTCTCTTAAAGGAGGCAGAGGATCCTGTCAAGATGAATCAGGGGGCTCCTCTTGAGTTTTTTGGGGGGTCTTCTCTCTAGTTGTGGTTGGAGACTCCTCTCTCCCTGTGGCATAGGGGTTTCTTCTAGTTGGGGTGTGCTGGTGAGCTCCTCTCAAATATCAGTGGTGGCTCCTCTCTAGTTGTGGTGGGGAATTTTCTCTAGCTGTGGTGAGGCTGCTCCTTTCTAGTTGTGGTGTGCTGGTGGGCTACTCTCTAATTGTGGTGTGCAGGCTCCTTTCTAGTTACCGTGAGGAGATCTTTAGGTGCAATATCTGAGTGGAGTCCTCTCTCACTACAATGTGCAATGGCCTTCTTTCTGGTTGTGGTGGTGGGGGAAACTCATCTATATTTGCCACAGAATGATTCTCCTCTAGGTATGATGTCTGGGAGTATCCTCTTGCATTGTGGCATGTGGCTTCTCTCAAATAGCGGTGGAATCCTCCTCTTCATTCGTGTCAGTGGACTTGGGGCTCCTCTCGAGTTGCAGTGGTCCCTTTTCTTAAGTTGTGATGGGGAACTCTTCAGGAGTGTTTTCCTCTGTCTTCCTCTTCCTTCCTCTCTTCCTTTGGCACTAGGTGTTCCTCACATATTTTAGCATGGTTGCTCATCTCTACTTGTGATGGTCTCCTCTTGAGTTACTTCAGGGGCTCATCTCTATTTTCAGCCAAGGGGCTTCTCTCTATACATGATGTCTTCATCATGTATAGACTCCTCTCTACTTGTGGCAGGGGGAACCTCTCCAGTTTTGGTTCAGGGCTCCTCTGTCACTGTGGCCAGTGTCTCCTCTTCTGTTGCAGCAAAGGACTCGGTGGTTCATCTCTAGTTGCTTTGCACAGTGATGTTCCTCAATCATTGTGGCATGCAGGGAAATCTTCTCCTAATGCAGTGTGCAGGCTCCTCTCTCATGGTCATTCGTGGGCAGCACACTAGTTGTGGCCAGGGACTCTATTTGCATTGTACTGGGGGTTTCTCTCTCATTGTGGTGTGGTGGCTCCTTTGACTTGTGGCAGTCGTTACTCTAATTACTTTGGATAAGGTCCCACTCTGTAGTTTTTATGGTGTTTCCAATATACTTTTACCCAGAAGGCCTTTCTCTAGTTCCAGTGGGGGTCCACTCCCTAGTTGCGGTAGTTGGATACATCTCTGCTTGTGGTTTCTCCTCTCCAGTTGCATTGTGCCCGGGTTTTCCGCAATAGTTGCAGTGTGGTGGGGCTCTTCTCCAGATATGGTGTGTGGATTTCTCTCAAGTTCTGGTGAGCTGTGCTTCTCTAATTGTGCCATGGCTGCTCTTCTCTTGTATGGTGTGTACCTGGGCTCCTCTCTTTTTGTGACTTGGTGCTCCTCTCTAGTTGTGCTGAGGTCATATCTCAATTTGCTGTGAGAGCTCCTCTTGAGTTGCAGCAGTGGACTCAGAGCGAGTCTTGTTGCAGCAGGTACTTGGTATTCCTTTCAAGTCCAGCACACAACTCGGAGTGCCTCTCAAGTTGCCCGGGAAGGCTTCTCCTGTGTTGAGGCAGGGGACTCAGAGCTCCTCTTGAGTTGTGGTGATGCCTCCTCTCGAGTTGTAGTGGGTTGTCTCCATGGGGAGTCCTCCATACTTTTGGCACTGGGATCTCTTCACTAGTTTTTCATGGGATTGCTTCTGTCTAATTTGAGGGGCTCCACTCGAGTTACTTCAGTGGGCTAATCTCTATTTGTGACAGTGACTCCTTTTTAGGTGTGATGTCCTGGGTGCTCCCCTCTAGCTGTGGTGAAGGGATCCTCTCCAGCTCTGCTCAGGGAGTACCTCTGTCTTTGTTGCCGGGCGCTCCACTCGTGATACGGAATAGGACTCCACTTGAACTGAGGTGTGTTCTCACAGTTCCTCTTGAGTTGTGGTGGGGGTATTGGGAATCCTCTCAAGTTGCATCAGAGGACTTGGGACATGTCTCAAGTTGTGATGGGGAACTTGGGGTTCCTCTCGAGTTTCAATAGGGGACTCGGAGCTCCACTCAAGTTGCCACTGGGAACTCGGGTTCCTCTCCAAATTTGGTGGGAAACTCGGTAGTCCTCTCAAGTTTCATCATGGAACTCAGAGTTCCTCTCGAGTTCCGGTGGGAACTCAGTATTCCTCTCGGTTGCAGCGTGGGACTCAGGGTACCACTCGAGCTTTAGCAGTGAATTTGAGATTTCTCTTGAGTTGGTGGGGTACTCAGGGTTCTTCACGAATTGCAGTGGGGCCTCCTCTCGAGTTGTCTTGGGCGATTCACCTCTAACAGGGATGTGCAGGTTGGCTCCTGTCTTGTTGCAATGTTTGGGTGCATACTCAGAAGTTTTGGCCTGGATCTTTTTTCTAATTGTAACTGTGGTGGGTTATATTCTCTCTAATTGTGGTGCACAAGCTTATCTCTAATTGTGGTGTGAGGTTCATCTATATTGGCAGCAGAGGAGCTTCACTCAATGTGCCATGTCCAGCATGTTCCTCTCAAGTGGTGGTGGGGAAATCCTCTCAAGTTGCCTCGGGGGACTTGATGTTCCTCTCGAGTTAATGGGGGGCCTCCACTGGAGTTGAAGTAGTTTGACTCCTCTCTAGTAGTAATGTGCAGGGTGTCCTCTGTTTCATTGCTATGTGTGGGTGGCTACAATATCTGTGGCATGGGGTTCCTCTCTATTTGGTGTGTGGGGTCAAAACTTAGTTGTGTCACATGTTCTCACTAGTTTTGGTGTTCAGGCTCCTCTTGAGTTGTGTTACCAGGGCTCTTCTCTAGTTGTGGTGTGTGTGGGGCATCTCTAGAGTTGCATGGAGTGCTCTTCTTGAATTTTGGTAGGGGTTTCCTCTCCAGTAGCAATGTGCACAGGCACTCTGCAGGTGCAACATGTGTGAGCCTACTGTCTAATTTTGGCATGGCCCCTTGTCTTTAGTTGTGGTGTGGGGTACTCCTCTCTAGTTGTGGCAGGAGGCTTCTCTCTAATTGCTACGTGCAGGAATGCTTCTCTCAAGTGGAAATGTTCAGGGGGCTGTTCACTACTTGTGGCGTTGTGTCTACTCTCTAGTTGTTGTGAGGTTGATTCCCTCTGATGGTGGTAGGGGATCTACTCGACTTGGAGCAGATTACTCGTCTCTATCTGTGGTGGAGAGACCTACTCTATGTGCAATGTCTGGGGTCTCCTCTCTGGTTTTCATGGGGAGACATTCTCCAGTTTACTCGTGTGGGCTCTTCTTTCCTTGTGGCCATGGGCTTCTCTTGAGTTGTGGCATAGGCCTCCTCTCAGATTTAGGAGGGGACTTGTGGCTCCTCTCTAATTGCAGTGGTGCCCTCCTCTGGGAGTTCTCTGTGCAGAGGGTGTTCTCTCTACTTGTGCAATTTGGGAGTCCTCACTAGTTTTCATGGGGTTGTTCCAGTGTAGTTGTGAGGATATCCTCTTGAGTTACTTCAGGGGCCTTGTCTCTATTTGTGGTAGAGGGGCTTCTCTCTAGGTGCAATGTGCCAGAGGGCTCCTCTCTAGTTTTGGCAGGGGAATCCTCTCCAGTTTTGGAGTGGGTATCATCTGACTTTGTCGCCAGGGGCTCCTTTCTTGTAACAGCATAGGGCTTCTCTTGATTTGAGTCAGATTCTCATGGTTCCTCTTGAGTTGCAATAGGGGTCTTGGGAATCCTCTTGAGTTGCACCATGGAGCTTGTTCACCTCGAGTTGAGATGGGGAAATCAGATTTCCTCTCAAGTTGCAGCAGAGGAGTCAGACCTCCTCTCTAGTTGAAGCGGGGAACTGGGGGTTACTCTTGAGTTGCAACAGGGGATTTGGGGCTCCATTCGAGTAGCACCTGGGAACTTGAGGCTCCTCTCGAGTTGCGGTGGGTAGTCATTATTCACCTCAAATACAGCATGCAACTCGGAGCTCCTCTTGTGTTGCCATGGAAGGCTCCTCTTGAGTTGAGGCAGGGGATCCAGAGCTCCCCCTCGAGTTGCTGTGATACCTCCTCTTGATTGGCGGTGATGCCTCCTCTCAAGTTGTGGTGGTTTGTCTCCATAGGGTGGGGAGTCTTCTCTACTTTTGGCACTGGGGTCTCTTCACTACGTTTTCATGTGATTGCTCCTCTCCAACTTTGAGGGGCTTCTATCGAGTTACTTCAGTGGGCTTAATCTATTTGCAGCAGAGTGACTCCTTTTAGGTGTGATGTCTTTGTGTCTCCTCTATAGTTGTGGTGAGGGGAATCTCTCCAGTTCTGTCAGGGGAGTGCCTCTGTCTTTGTTGCTGGGGACTCTCCTCGTGATGTGTAATAGGGCTCCTCTTGAATTGAGGCAGATTCTCATGGTTCCTGTTGAGTTGTGGTGAGGGTCTCGAGTTGCAGCAGGGGGCTTGGGGCTCGTCTTGAATTGACAAGGAACTTGGTGTCCCTCTTGGGTTGCAGCATGGGAGTCAGGCCTTCTCTCAATTTAAGGCGGGGAACTTGGGGTTCCTTTTGAGTTGCAGCCGAGATCTTGAGAATCCTCTTGAGTTGCAACATGGGACTTGGGGTTCCACTTGAGTTTTGCTGGGAATTCGAGGTTCCACTAGAGTTGCAGAGGGAAACTCAAGGTTCCTCTCATGTTGCAGCAGGGGACTCAGAACTCCTCTCAAGTTGTGGTGAGAACTCAGTGTTTCTCTCGAGGTGCAGCACAGGACTCAGGGTTCCCCTCAAACTGGTGGTGAACTCAGTGTTCCTCTCAACTTGGGAGCATACTCAGAGTTTCTCTCAATTGTAGCGGGGCCTCTGCTCACGTTGACTTGGGGCGACTTGTCTCTAGCATGGATATGCAGGGTGGTTCCTGTCTTGCTGCAATGTGCAGTTGGCTACTCAGTAGTTTTGACCTGGGACTTCTATATCATTGAGATCGGGGTCAACTCTGTAGTTGTGGTAGATTCGATTCTCTCTAGTTGTGGTGTGAGGTTCATCTCTCTTAGCAGCATACAGGCTCCTGTCTATATGTGATATCCAGTAGGCTCCTATTGAGTTGTGGTGGAGGGCTCCTCTCGAGGTGCAGGGCTGTGTCCTCTCTGGTTGGGATGTGGGTGGCTCCATGGAGGAGATCTTCTGTAGATTAAGCACTAGGGCCAGGGGTTCCTCACTAATATTAGTGGGGTTACTTCTCTCTAGTTGTGAGGGACTCCACTCAACTCCCTTCAGGGAGCTCATCTCTATTTGCAGCACAGGGGCTTCTCTCTAGGTGTGATGTCCTGGGGGACTCCACTGTAGTTGTGCTGGGGGAATACACTTCAGTTTTGGCAGCAGGTCTGCTCTGTCATCATGGCCAGGGACTCCTTTCTTGTTTTAGCATATGGCTCCTGTCCAATTGCAGCAGGGAACTCGGGGTTCATCGTGAGTTGCAAGAGGTGAATTGTGCTTCCTTTAGAATTGTGGTGGAGCCTCCTTTCAAAGTTCAGAGGGGCAGATACTCTCTAGTAGCGATCTGCAGACTGGCTCCTGTCTAGTTTCAGTGAGTGAGAGGCTACTCTCTAGTTGCTAAATGGGGCTCCACTCTAGTTGTAGTAGGGGTCCACTCTTTATTTGTGGTGGGTTGTCTCCTTTCTAGTTTTCATCTGCAGACTCCTCTCTAGTTGTGGCAGGGGGGAGCTCCTCTTTAGTTGTGGTAATTGGGCTTTTCTCTAGTTAGAGTAGTGTGTTATTCTCAAATTGTGATTGGGGTGGCACTTCTGTGGTTGTGATGTGAAAGGGCACTTTTTCCAGTTGTGATGTGAAAGAGAATACACTCTAGTTGTTGCATGGGGTGTCCTATTTAGTAGCGGAATGCTGGGCTCCTGTCTACTCATGGCAGGGGGCTTGCATTTAATTGTGATGCATGGGTGTGCTCCTCTCTAGTAGTGATGTTCAGTGGGAGTAGTGTATATTTGTGGTGGGTTTCTCCCCTCTAGTTGCAGTGCGGGGCTCCTCTCTTATTACGATCCAAATGGGAGCTCCTTTCTACCTGTGGGGGCTTTTTCTATAGTTGTGTTCAGGCTCCTCTCTAGTTGTGAAAGGGAGCTTCTTTCTAGTTGTGGCAGGGGGCTCTAAGCTAGTTGCAGGGTGTACGTGGCTCTCAACTTGTGGTGGGGTGTCCTCTCTAGTTGTAGTGGGATGCACCTCTCAAGTTCCTGCAAGGGACATGTCTCAAGTTTTTGTGGCAGGCTCATCTGTAATTGTGGTGAGGGACTCCTCTCTAGCTGTGGAGTGGTGCCTCCTTTCTAGTTATGGTGTGCTGGTGAGCTCCTGTTAAGTTTCACTGGGCAGCTCCTCTCTAAGTGTGGTGGTGGATGCCTCTGTAGCTGTAATATGGGGCCCTCTTTGCAGTTGCAGTGTGCAGGCTCCTCTCTCATTGTGGTGAAGTGCTCTTCTTTAGTTCTGATGTTTGAGGGGACTCCTCTCTCATTGCGATGTGCAGAGTTCTCCACTCTAGTTGTAATGTGGGGCTTGTTTCTTTATGCAGTGAATGAGCTCCTCTCTATATGTGATGTCCAGAGGGGTCCTCTCTCGTTTTTGACAGTGGCTTCTCTCGAGTTACCTCAGAGGGCTTCTCTCTAGTTGCTGCAGAGTTACTTGGGCCTCCTCTTGAGTTTGGTAATGCCTCTTCTTGCGTTTGCCATGTGAGAGGCTTCATAGTGAGGGATCTTCTCTACTTTTAGTGCTAGGGGTTCCTCACACATTTTGGTGGAGTTGACCCTCTCTAGCTGTGATGGCTAGTCAACTGTCTAGTTGTGCTGAGGAGTCTCCTCTCTAGTTGCATTGGATGGGGCATTTCCTTAATAGTGGTGGGGTGTGTACTGGGCTCTTCTCCACATGAGGAATGCAGGCTCCTCAGGCTTGTCTATTATTGTGCTGGCGGGCTCTGTGTAAGTTGATTTTCAGTGGCTCATGTCTAGATTTGGGGAGCTTCTCCCTAGTTATGATGTGCTGGTTCCTCTCTATTTGTGGCAGGGTGAAACTTTCTTGTTGTGGCATGGGACTCCAAGCTAGTTTCAGTGCTCATAGGGCTTTGGAGTTGTGGTGGGAACATCTCTGTATGTGTGGTGGTGGGCTCCTCTCTATTTGTCTCAGGAGGCATATATCAATTTGATATGATGGTGTGGGGCTTCTCTAAAAGAAGGCAGCAGATCCTATTGAGATAAAACAGGTGGCTCCTGTTGACACTCTGTGGGGAGCTCCTCTCCAGTTGTAGTTGGGGACTCCTCTCTACCTCTAATATGCAAGGTTCTTTCTAGTTGTGGTGTGCTGGTGGGATACTCTCTAGCTGCAGTGTATGGGCTACATTTTTGTTATGGTGAGGGGCTCTTTGGTTACAATATCTGAGGGAAGTCCTCTCTCATTTCAATGTGCAAGGGCCTTCTTTCTGGTTGTGACAGGGGGCCTCATCTATGTTCACCGCAGAATGACTCCTTTCTAGGTATAATGTCTGGTGGCATCCTCTCGCATTGTGACTGGTGGCTTCTCTTGAGTAGTGCTGGAGTCCTCCTTTTGAGTTGTGGCAGTGGACTTGGGGCCTCTCTCAACTTGTAGTTGTCCCTCCTCTTAGGTTGTGATGGGAGGCCTCAGCAGGGAAGTCCTCTCTTCTTTTGGCACTAGGTGTTCCTCAAAAATTATAGTGTGGTTGCTCCTCTCTACTTTTGAGGGCCTCCTCTCGAGTTACTTCAAGGGGCTCATCTCTATTTGTGGCAGAGGGGCTCCCTCATTTGTGTGATGTCTTGGTGGACTCCTCTCTACTTGTGGTGGGGGAAACATCTCCAGTTTTGGTGAAAGTCTCCTCTGTCATCGTGGCCAGTGGATCTTCTCATGTTGCATCAAAGGACTCGGTGTTTCCTCTATAGTTGCACTGGGCAGTGGTGTTCCTCAAACTTTACAGTATGCGGGGGACTGTCCTCCAGATGTGGTGTACAGACTCTTCTCTTGTTGTGGCATAGCATGTGGTCAACACACTAGTTGATGTCAGGGGCTCTCTCTAGTTGCCCTGTACTAGGGGTTTCTCTCTAGTTGTGGTGTGGTAACTATTTCGAGTTGTTGAAGTTGTTACTCTAGGTGTTGTGGGCAAGGGACTATTCCCTAGTTGTGGTGGGATTTCCAATCTAGTTTTACCCAGAAGTCTCCTTTCTAGTTGCAGTCGGAGTCAACTTTCTAGTTGTGGTGTGTGATCAAGTCTCTATTTGTGGTGGGGGTCTCCTCTCTAGTTGCATTGTGCAGGGGTTTTTCTCAATAGTTGCAGTGTGCGGTGGAGCTCTTCTCCAGTTATGGTGTGTGGGCTCCTCTCTAATTGTGGCGAGCTGGACTTCTCTAATTGTGCCGTGGGTGCACCTCTCTTATAGTGACTTGGGCCTGGGCTCCCTCTAGTGGTGGCGTGGTGCGCCTCTGTAGTTGTGTTGAGGTCTTATCTCGATATGCTGTGGGAGCTCCTCTTTAGTTGAGGCAGGGTACTCAGAGCTTCTCTCGAGTTCTGGTGGGGTCTCCTGTCAAATTGCAGCAGGGTGCTCAGAGTCCTTCTGAGTTACAGCAGGGAACTCGTGATTCCTCTCAAATTGCACCAGTGGATTTGAAGCTCCTCTCGAGTTGTAGCAGGGTGCTCAGGGTCCTTTTCAGTTACAGCAGGGAATTCGGGGTTCCTCTCAAGTTGCAGCAGTGGATTCGGAGCTTCTCTCGAGTTGCCACGGGTTCTCAGTGTTCCTCTGGAGTACAGTGAGGAAGTCGATGTCCCTCTTGATTTGTTGTGAAAGTGTCCTCTTGAGTTGAGCCCAGGGACTCAGATCTCCTCTCAAGTTGTGGTCATTTTTTTTCTATGGGATGGTGAGTCCTGTCTACTTTTGGCACTGGAGTCTCCTCACTAGTTTTTCGTGGGATTGTTGCTCTCTAATTTTGAGGGGCTCCTCTTGAATTATTTCAGCGAGCTTATCCCTATTTGCAGCAGAGTGACTCAATTTTAGGTGCAATGTCCTGGGTGCTCCTCTCTAGCTGTGGTTAGGGGATCCTCTCCAGCTCTGCTGGGGGAGTGCCTCTGTCTTTGTTGCTGGGGGCTCCCCTTATGATGTAGAATAGGGTTCCTCTTGAATTGAGGTGGATTCTCATGTTTCCTCTTGAGTTGTGGTGGGGGTCTTGGGAATCCTCTCGAGTTGCATCAGGGGGCATGGGGCTCATCTCGAGTTGAGGTGGGGCCTCCACGTATTGTGGTGGGATGACTCCCCTCTTGTAGCAATGTGCCCGGTGGCTTCTGCTTAGTTGTGATGTGTGGATAGCTGCATTACCTGCAGTATGGGACTCCTCTCTAGTTGGTGTGGGGGATGAACTCGTAGTTATGTTGGGTGGGCTCCTCTCTTGTTGTGGTGTGCAAACTCCTCTCAAATTGTGTTAGGGTGGCTCCTCTCTAGTTTTAGTGTGCAGGTGGCACCTTTAGAGTTGTGGTTGATTTTTCCTTTCTGGTTGTGGTGGGGGTTTCCTCTCTATTAGCGATGTGCACAGGCATTCTTTCCAGGTGCCATATGCACAAGCCGACTCTCTAATTTTGGCATGGCCCCTCCTCTTTAGTTGTGGCATGGGGGCCTCCTCTCTAGTTGTGGAAGGAGGCTTCTGTCTAATTGCAATATGAAGGAATGCTCCTCTCAAGTGTCGATGTTCAGGACAACTGTTCTCTAGTGGTAGTGTGGGCTCTACTCTCTAGATGAGGCAAGGTTGCTCCTCTCTCATGGTGGTAGGGGTATCTACTTGACTTGTAGAAGGGGACTTTTTTCTATTTTCAGTGAAGGGGACCCTCTCCAGGTGTGATGTCCGGGATCACCTCTCTAGTTGTGGTGGGGTGACATTTACCAGTTTTGATGGGTGGGCTCCTCTCTCGTTGTGGCAATGGACTTCTCTTGAGTTGTGGCATAGGCATCCTCTCAAGTTCAGGAGGGGACTCGGGGTTCCTCTCTAGTTTTGTTGGTGCCTCCTCTGGTGGATCTCTGGGGGGAGTGTGTTCTCTCTACTTGTGGCTTTGGGAACTCCTCATTAGTTTTCATGGGATTTCTCTGCTCTAGTTATGAGGGGCTACTCTTGAGTTACTTCTGGTGCCTCATCTCTTTTTGTGGCACAGATTCTCCTGTCTAGGCTCAATGTGCTGGGGGATTCCTCTGTAGTTTTGACAGGGGAATCCTCTCCAGTCTTTGCAGGAGTCTCCTCTGTCTTTGAAAGAGAGTTTTGAAAGCCTTCTCTGGACAGCCTCCAACACTTTTATACAGTAGCAGAAAGTTATCATTGGCTGTCTAGGGCCTGGTTAGGCCATGGTTCAGAGGTAAAGGGTAGAAGGCAATGGCACCCCATTCCAGTACTGTGATTCCCATCCATGGAAAATCCCATGGATGGAGGAGCCTGGTAGGCTGCAGTCCATGGGGTCGCTAAGAGTCAGACATGACTGAGCAACTTCACTTTCACTTTCCACTTTCATGCATTGGAGAAGGAAATGGAAACCCACTCCAGTGTTCTTGCCTGGAGAATCCCATGGATGGAGAAGCCTGGTAAGCTACAGTTCATGGGGTCACACAGAGTCAGACACAACTGAAGTGTCTTAGCAGCAGCAGCAGTAGCAGCAGAGGTAAAGACTCCTGTTGGGTAGTACATCGGTTTCCCTGGTGGCTCAGGGGTAAATAATCCACCTGCAGTGCAAGAGATACAGCCTCCATCCCTGGATCAGGAAGATCCCATAGAGGAGGGCATGGTAACCAACTCCTGTACTCTTTCCTGGAGAATCCCATGGACATAGGAATCTAGTTGGCTACAGTCCATTGGGTCACAAAGAGTCAGAGATGACTGAAGCGACTTAGTGCACAGCACAAAGGGTAGCACCTACCTATTGATAGACCAGAAGTTCCTAACAAGGGCAGAAGAAATTTCATCTGATTGATCCAAACCTGCTTAGGTAAACTCACTGATATGACACAAATTTAGGAATCATTTTTGTTGTTAATTGTGTGTTTCAGTTAATAAAGAATTTAACACAAGACTATGGAATGGTAGTAAGAGACCTAAGCTTAGAGTCAAAAGTTGTGGTAGCTCTTTTGCTTTCTAGAGAGTCACATTAATTTTCCAAGCTTCAAAATTTGAAACTCTAAACCGGTAACTTATACTTATCTTGTCTTATGTATCAGTGAAGATACAGGTATTAAATGAGGTATCAAAGCTCTGTAGGAGAGCTTTGAAAATTGATGTTGCTGTTGAACTGATAAGTCATCTTTGACTTTTCAGGACTCAATGAAATGTAGCATGCCAGCCTTCTCTGTCCTCCACTTTTTCCTGGAATTTGCTCAAATTCATGTCCATGGATATGGTGAGGCTATCTAACGATCTCATGCTCTGTAAGCCCCTTCTTCCCTTTGCCTTCAATCTTTCCCAGCATCAGGGTCTTTTCCAAAGAGTTGGTTCTTCCCATCTGTTGTCCAAATTATTGGAGCTTCAGCTGTAGCAGCAGGATTTCCAATGAATATTCAGTGTTGATATACTTCCAAGTTGACTGGTTTAACATCCATGTAGCCAAGGAACTCTCAAAAGTCTTCTCCAGCATCACAGTTCAAAAGCCTGAATTCTTCAGTGCTCAGGCTTCTTTATGATCCAATTCTCACATCTGTACATGACTACTTGAAAAATCATGGCTTTGACTAGACAGACGTTTGTCGTCAAAGTGATGTCTCTGCTTTTTAATATGCTCTCTAGGGTTGTCATAGCATTTCTCCCAAGGAAGAAGCGTCTTTTAATTCCATGACTGCAGTCATCGTTTGCAGTGATTTTGGACCCCAAGAAGATAAAACCTGTCACTAATTCCACTTTTTCTCCATTTGCTGTGAAGTGATGGGATCAGATGCCATGATCTTAGCTTTTTGAAAGTTGAGTTTCAAATCAGCTTTTTCACTCTCCTCTTTCATCCTCATCAAGAATCTCTATAGTTCATCTTCATTTTCTGCCATTAAATTGGTGACATTTGCATATCTGAGGTTTTAGTATTTCTCCTGACCATCTTTATTCCAGCTTGGGATCCATCCAGGCATTTTACCTGATGTACTCTGCATATAAATAAATAAAGAGAGTGTACTCCTTTTATAATTTTGAACTAGTCCCTTGATCCATGTCCAGTTCTAACTGTTTCTTTCTGACCTACATATAGGTTTCTGAGGAAACAGGTAAGACCGTCTGCCACCCCATATATAAATATTCCACTGTTTGTTGTGATCTACACAGTCAAAGGCTTTGGCATAGTCAATAAAGCAGAAGTAGATGTTTTTCTGGAATTCCCTTGCTTTTCTGATGATCCAACAGATGTTGGCAATTTGATCTCTGGTTGCTCTGCCTTTTCTAAATCCAGTTAGAATATCTGGAAGTACACATTTCACATACTGTTGAAGCTTGGCTTGGAGAATTTTGATCATTGCTTACTAGCATGTGAGATGACTGCTATTGTGTGGTAGTTTGAACTCTCTCTGGTATTGCCTTTCTTTGGGATTGGAATGAAAACTGACCTTTCCCAGTCCTGTGGCTCTTGCTGAGTTTTCCAAATTTCCTGGCATATTAAGTGCAGCATTTCACAGCACCATATTTTAGGATTTGAAATAGTTCAGCTGGAATTCCATCACCTATACTAGCTTTGTTTGTAATGATGCATCCTAAGGCCCTCTTGACTTCACACTCCAGGATGTCTGGCTGTATGTGAGTGACCACAACATTGTGGTTATCTGGATCATGAAGATCTTTTGGGGATAGTTCTTCTTTGTATTCTTGCCACCTCCTCCTAATATGTTCTGCTTCTGTTAGGTCCATACCATTTCTGTCCTTTATTGTTCCCATCTTTGTGAGAGGGTAACAGGCAGGAAGGCCAAGGGTCTCCAAATGGAGGAAATGGGCTGCAAGTGTCAGACACTTTTATCTCTTTTAAGCGGCAGGAGGAAACAAACTAGCGATATATTTTTTCGTTCTCTATACAAATTTAAAAGGAGGTTTCTCTTAAAATACTGTGTTGCCATAATGACACCTGGTTTCACCTGAAATTAACTATTCTCTAACCTTGAGTTAACCAATGCATTTTTCTTATGGAAATGTTTGTCTTATGCTATGTTAATGTACTATGCATTTACCCCAGACCTCTGTCTTCAAATCGGTTCTGTTTAATGGCTCAGAACTGACTTGACAAACCAGTATGTTATACTCAGATATTGTTCCCCTAGTCTGTGTAAATGAAATTATTTGTATAGTAATCTGCCCTTCTACAAGACTCAAGCCATCGTTTTATGGCCTGGGATGAATCATCCGGTGCCAAAATTATCCCAAAATGCATTGTATGGGTGAGGGGGTACTCTTTCTGCTCCCTTCTGATGTCTATGTCAGAAGCTTTCTCCATCTCCTTTATACTTTAATAAAACTTTATTACACAAAAGCTCTGAGTGGTCAAGCCTTGTCTCTGGCCCCGGATTGAATTCTCTTCCAGAGGCTAGGAATCCAGCATTTTTCATTCAACAACAACTTTTCATCTTGGGGGCTCATCTGGGATCCTTTAGGACAAGGATGCTTGGAGCTCTAGTTCGTTGTTCTCCTAGCGAACATGTGTTTTGTTGTACTTTACTAACTCTACGGTGTGCTTGCATGAATGAATGAAACACCCTGGAAGAAAGTGAGGAACCCAGCTCTGTGGTTCCACAGTGATCTCATACAGCTTATGGCAGAAACCTGTTGGGGGTTTGTACCGACCTGCCAATGCCAAGAGGCACCCAGTGACTCCTTTGGGGAATCCACCAGAAATGGGCAAGGCGTGTATACCGTACTCTCCTTTCTCGGTCAAACTTTTCGGTCTCTTTGACCATTTCATAACTCCTTGGGAATTAGAAGTAGAGGGCAAACACACTGAAACCATACTCACAGAAAACTAGTCAATCTAATCACACTAGGACCACAGCCTTGTCTGACTCAATGAAACTAAGCCATGTCTGTGGAGCAACCCAAGATGGGCGGGTCATGGTGGAGAGATCTGACAGAATCTGATTCGCTGGAGAAGGAAATGGCAAACCACTTCAGTATTCTTGCCTTGAGAACCCCATGAACAGTATGAAAAGGCAAAACGATAGGATACTGAAAGAGAAACTCCCCAGGTCAGTAGGTGCCCCATAGGCTACTGGAGATCAGTGGACAAATAACTCCAGAAAGAATGAAGGGATGGAGCCAAAGCAAAAATCATACCCAGCTGTGAATGTTACTGGTGATAGAAGCAAGGTCCAATGCTGTAAAGAGCAATATTGCATAGGAACCTGGAATGCCAGGTCCATGAATCCAGACAAATTGGAAGTGGTCAAACAAGAGATGGCAAGAGTGAATGTCGACATTCTAGGAATCAGTGAACTCAAATGGACTGGAATGGATGAATTTAACTCAGATGACCATTATATCTACTACTGCAGGCAGGAATCCCTCAGAAGAAATGGAGTAGCCATCATGGTCAACAAAAGAGTCCGAAATGCAGTACTTGGATGCAATCTCAAAAATGACAGAATGATCTCTGTTCGTTTCCAAGGCAAACGATTCAATATCAGAGTAATCCAAGTCTATGCCCCAACCAGTAATGCTGAAGAAGCTGAAGTTGAATGGTTCTATGAAGACCGACAAGACCTTTTAGAACTAACACCCAAAAAAGATGTCCTTTTCATTATAGGTGACTGGAATGCAAAAGTAGGAAGTCAAGAAACACTTGGAGTAACAGGTAAATTTGGCCTTGGAATACGGAATGAAGCAGGGCAAAGATTAATAGAGTTTTGCCAAGAAAATGCACTGGTCATAACAAACACCCTCTTCCAACAACACAAGAGAAGACTCTATACATGGACATCACCAGATGGTAACACCAAAATCAGATATTCTTTGCAGCCAAAGGTAGAGAAGCTCTATACAGTCAGCAAAAACAAGACCAGGAGCTAACTGTGGCTCAGACCATGAACTCCTTATTACCAAATTCAGGCTTAAATTGAAGAAAGTAGGGAAAACCACTAGACCATTCAGGTATGACCTAAATCAAATCCCTTATGATTATACAGTGGGAGTGACAAACAGATTTAAAGGCCTAGATCTGATAGATAGAGTGCCTGAAGAACTAAGGAATGAGGTTCATGACATTGTACAGCAGACACGGATCAAGACCATCCCCATGGAAAAGAAATGCAAAAAAGCAAAATGGCTGTCTGGGGAGGCCTTACAAATAGCTGTGAAAAGAAGATAAGTGAAAAGCAAAGGAGAAAAGGAAAGATATAAGCATCTGAATGCAGAGTTCCAAAGAATAGCAAGAAGGGATAAGAAAGCCTTCTTCAGTGATCAATGCAAAGAAATAGAGGAAAACAACAGAATGGGAAAGACTAGGGATCTCTTCAAGAAAATCAGAGATACCAAAGGAACATTTCATGCAAAGATAGGCTCGATAAAGGACAGAAATGGTATGGACCTAACAGAAGCAGAAGATATTAGGAAGAGATGGCAGCAATACACAGAACTGTACAAAAAAGATCTTCATGACCCGGATAATCACGATGATGTGATCACTGACCTAGAGCCAGACATTCTGGAATGTGAAGTCTAGTGGGCCTTAGAACGCATCACTAAGAACAAAGCTAGTGGAAGTGATAGAATTCCAGTTGAGCTATTCCAAATCCTGAAAGCTGATGGTGTGAAAGTGCTGCACTCAATATGCCAGCAAATTTGGAAAACTCAGCAGTGGCCACAGGACTGGAAAAGGTCAGTTTTCATTCCAATCCCAAAGAAAGGCAATGCCAAAGAATGCTCAAACTACCGCACAATTGCACTCATCTCACACAGTGGTAAAGTAATGCTCAAAATTCTCCAAGCCAGGGTTCGGCAATATGTGAACCGTGAACTTCCTGATGTTCAAGCTGGTTTTAGAAAAGGCAGAAGAACCAGAGACCAAATTGCCAACATCTGCTGGATCATGGAAAAAGCAAGAAAGTTCCAGAAAAACATCTATTTCTGCTTTATTGATTCAACCATAGCCTTTGACTATGTGTATCACAATAAACTGTGGAAAATTCTGAAAGAGATGGGAATACCAGACCACCTGACCTGCCTCTTGAGAAATCTGTATGCAGGTCAGGAAGCAACAGTTAGAACTGGACATGGAACAACACACTGGTTCCAAATAGGAAAAGGAGTACATCAAGGCTGTATATTGTCATCCTGTTTATTTAACCTATATGCAGAGTACATCATGATAAACGCTGGACTGGAAGAAACACAAGCTGGAATCAAGATTACCGGGAGAAATATCAATAACCTCAGATATGCAGATAACACCACCCTTATGGCAGAAAGTGAAGAGGAACTAAAAAGCCTCTTGATGAAAGTGAAAGTGGAGAGTGAAAAATTAGGCTTAAGGCTCAACATTCAGAAAACAAAGATCATGGCATCCGGTCCCATCACTTCATGGGAAATAGATAGAGAAACAGTGGAAACAGTGTCAGACTTTATTTTTGGGGGCTCCAAAACCACTGCAGATGGTGACTGCAGCCATGAAATTAAAAAATGCTTACTCCTTGGAAGGAAAGTTATGACCAACCTAGATAGCATATTCAAAAGCAGAGACATTACTTTGCCAGCAAATGTTCGTCTAGTCAAGTCTATGGTTTTTCCAGTGATCATGTATGGATGTGAGAGTTGGACTGTGAAGAAGGCTGAGCACCGAAGAATTGATGCTTTTGAACTGTGGTGTTGGAGAAGACTCTTAAGAGTCCCTTGGACTGCAAGGAGATCCAACCAGTCCATTCTGAAGGAGATTAGCCCTGGGATTTCTTTGGACGCACTGGTGCTAAAGCTGAAACTGCAGTACTTTGGCCACCTCATTCGAAGAGTTGACTCATTGGAAAAGACTCTGATGCTGGGAGGAATTTGGGGCAAGAGGAGAGGGGGACAACAGAGGATGAGATGGCTGGATGGCATCACTGACTCGATGGACGTGAGTCTGAGTGAACTCTGGGAGTTGGTGATGGACAGGGAAGCCTGGCGTGCTGCGATTCATGGGGTCGCAAAGAGTCGGACATGACTGAGCGACTGATCTGATCTGATCTGAACCTAATCTATTGATCATAGACTTTCAAGGGACTTGTGGTCTATGCTGTTACTGTGTACTGTGGCTTAAGTCCCAAACTGGGATTGGTAATCAGGAAAGTGCCTAGCCTTGCTAGGAATCAAAAGTTTGGAAGCTAGATGGAGCTCTAGCTCCAAGAGCATCTCTGAGTTTAAAGGTTACTTAGATTGGGACTGCAATGTTTTTTGTGTGTGTGTGTGTGTGTGTTTGTTTCTCCCCCTTTGGTAACGCTGGCTCTTAGTGGACCAGAGGAGGCTCTTATACTGCTGTGGTGATGCTTGGAAGGAACATCTCAGTTTTATGTTCATATCAGTCTTATTGTGGTCAGGAATATACTCCAGGTCGTGCACAGGCACTCAGGTGACAAATGTTTCCCCTAGCGGTCTTACCTTGGGAGACATTCTGGAAGGTTAGTCTGTTTGCACCCCAGATGGCATCAGAGGCAAGCAAGGTTTTAATGGTGAAGAGCAGGATGTCAGGTAGGGATGCCATAAGGTCTACCCCTGATACATCCCCACCCCGTCTCGGTGGTAGAACCAGGAGTGACGAGTACTGCGTCTGCGTTGGTAAGGGACAGATTAAGTCCAACCAGGAAAGAAAAGCTTTGGTATAATCTACACCACCTTCTAGAGCAAGGAGGGACGCCTCCAGTAGAAAGATGGCACTGGTCGCTTTTTTTCTCTCTTACAGATGGGAGCTAACAATTTCAGCCTCCCTCCTTTGAACTGTATCCTGAAAAACTGGGGTAGATTTGAGCCCCAGGGCTTAAAGAAGACACACCTGGTCTTCCTATGTGATACTGCATGGCCAGTGTATCCATTGGAGGATGGCGAATGGTGGCCAGTTGGAGGGTCTCTTAATTATAATACTGTTTTACAATTAGACCAGTTCTATAAGGAACAAGGGAAATGGATAGAAGTAGCATATGTGTTGCCTTATTTCTCTCTGTGAAATATGCTAGACTTATGTCCTAAGGGTATAGATTTGGGTGTGAAACCTTCAGCTCCCTCCTGTCCTCCTACTTTGCCCCTATACCTGGGGCTCCAAACTGAGCAAATCAAAAGCCAGAGAAACCCTCCCCTCCCCAGAAGGGTTGCCTTTGTCTCAATGGAAACCCAAACTGAGATTCAAACTGTCTTGGTCTCAGTGGAAATCCAAACTGAGATTCAAACCGCCTACTTGGAGGTCCAAACAACTCCTGTCTCAGTACGACTTCAGACTACTCTGGTTTCAATAGAAACTCAGACCGTCGAAGTAAGAAATGAGATGGAGGACAGGAGACAAAAAGAAAAAAGAAAAACAGATTTCTCCAATCTATCCATGGATCATATGCGCAGAGCACCCAGAGAGACTGAGGAACAGCCACACAAGCTGCTACCTCTTCATGAAGCACCCACCAGGAGAAATAATCAGTCTATGAGAGTTAATAAGCCTTTTTTCTTATCAAGAAATACAAACAATCAAAAAGGATCTGGGAGACTATTTAGAGGACCCAGAAAAATATATTAGAGCTTTTAAAGGTGTTACTCTGCTTTATGACCTTACTCAGAAGGATGTGATGTGTATCTTGGGACAAACGCTGACTCCCAACTCAAAGACTCGAGTTTAGGGGAAAGTGATTGCTTATGGAGATGAATGGCTTGGTAATGAATCAGTAAGGAAGAGAGAGGATGAGATAATGGCCCTCCCCATTGGTAATCAGGTGGTCCCAACTACAGAACCAGACTGGGACTACAACACAGCTAAAGGAAGATGGGATCAGAGTCATTTTGTCAGATGTATTCTTGAAGGACTCAGGCAGGCGCATTCTAAGCCTTTAAACTATGGCAAATTGGCAGACATAGAACAGGAGGAGAAGGAAGCTCCTGGTAAATTCCTAGATAGACTAAGAGAAGCCCTTCTCAGATTCACTGAGATTGATCCTGAAAGTGAAGAAGGAAAAGTGATCTTAAAGGATAGATTTCTCACTCAGTTGGCTCCAGATATCTTATTAAACCGGGCATATGGATAGTCTGTTACAACTGGCTCAGACAGTCTATTATGGTAGGGAATATGAGGGAAAAAAAGAAAGGCAGATAAAGACAAAGGAAAAGGCTGAAGCCTTCACAACAGCTATGAAAAACGTTCTTAAATAGCCTGAGAAAAATGCCCAGAGGGACCCAGGTAAAAAGGGATGGGCTTCCTATTACTGTGGAAAGGAGGAGCACCTCAAGTAGGATTGCGCTCAGGCATCTAAGGTGCCCTCAGCTTCATATCTGGTCTGCAAAGGACCACACCAGAAGAGAGACTGCCCCCAGGGGCATAGGTCTCTGGGGTGAGACTCTCAAGACAATCAGAACTGAAGGTGCCCGGGGGTCCCCACACAAGCTCTTGTCTTAATTACACCTAAGGAAACCTGGGTGTTAATAATTGTGGGGGGCCAATCCATCCATTTCCTTTTAGATACTGGGACAACTTACTCTGTGCTTACTGAAGCTCCTGGCCCACTTTCTTCCTGATCCACTTCCATAATGGGACTGTCTGGCCAAGCCAAAAGGCATTATTTCAGTTATTCTTTATCTTGTAAGTGAGATTCTGTGCTATTTTCACACAAGTTTCTGATTGTGCCAGAATCTCCCTCACCCCTTTTGGGGAGGGATATACTGAACAAGGTCCATGCCTCTATTTTCATGAATATGGAGCACTCCCTTTCTCTCCCTTTATTTGAACAATATGTAAATCCTAGAGTATGCGCAGATGGAAAATATGTGCATCGAGCACACAATGTAGTAGTCAAGCTCAAAGACCCACACTTATTTCCACATAAGAAGCAGTGTCCACTGAAACCTGTGGTTAAGGAAGGGTTAAAACCCATCATCAAAATTTAAAGGAGCAGGGACTATTAATTCCCTGTAACAGTCCATGCAACACTCCTATTTTGGGTATAAAGAAATCAATGGAAAATGGAGACTAGTTCAAGATTTACGAATAATAAATGAGGCTGTAGTTCCTTTACACCCCGTGGTGCCTCATCCTTATACTCTATTGTCTGAAATTCCTGAACGAGCCAAATATTTCTCAGTAATTGACTTGAAAGACGCTTTCCATTCTGTGCCTTTGGTGGAGGAAAGTCAATTTCTATTGGCTTTTGAATACTGTACACAGCCAGCTTCTCAGTTAACCTGGAGAGTTTTGTCCCAAGGATTTCGTGACAGTCCTCACTTATTTGGACAAAGTTTGTCATAGGATTTACAAAACTTTAATAGCCCTGAAGTGGTGGTGTTACAATATGTAGATGATATTTTGCTCTGTGCTGAGACAGAAGAAGCTTGTTCACAAGCCTCAGAAAATTTCTTAATCTTTCTGGCAGGCTGCGGTTACAAGGCATCAAGAGAAAAGGTTCAGCTTTGTCAACAATCTGTTAGATATCTGGGCCTAATCATATCAGAAGGGACTAGGGCCATAGGCCCTGAGAGAATTAAAACTATACTAAATCATCCCCTACCTATGACTTTAAGACTATTGAGAGGACTTTTGGGAATCACAGGCTACTGTCACATTTGGATTCTGGGTTATGGGGAACTTTCCTGGCCTTTATATAAACTTGTAGCGACTTCACTTTCACTTTTCACTTTCATGCATTGGAGAAGGAAATGGCAACCCACTCCACTGTTCTTGCCTGGAGAATCCCAGGGACGGGGGAGCCTGATGGGCTGCTGTCTATGGGGTCGCACAGAGTCGGACACGATTGAAGCGACTTAGCAGCAGCAGCAGCTGAAACTCAGCAGACCCAAACCGGCAAACTGGTTTGGTCTCCAGATACTCAAAAGGCTTTTAAGGTTCTTCAGACTGCTCTCCTGCAAGCTCCCACTTTGAGCTTGCCCACAGGGTCCGAATTTAATTTGTTTTTCACTGAAAGAAAAGGTATAGCCTTGGGAGTTTTGACACAACCTCGAGGGCCTCACCAGCAACCTATTGCTTATATAAGAAGAGAATTAGATGTAATTTCACATGGGTGGCCCCGCTGCCTAAGAGTAATTGGGGCAGTGGCTTTATTTGCACCTGAAGCTTTAAAAATAATTAATGGATGAAACCTTACTGTACTGACTTCTTATGATGTGAGTGGAATCTTAAATTCTAAGGTTAATATTTGGATGGCATGGTATATTTCTCCATCTATTAGTGTCCTCTTTGATTTCTTTCATCAGCAGATGAATGGATAAGAAAGCTGTGGTACATATACACAATGGAGTATTACTCAGCCATTAAAAAGAATACATTTGAATCAGTTCTAATGAGGTGGATGAAACTAGAGCCTATCATACAGAGTGAAGTAAGCCAGAAAGAAAAACACCAATGCAATATACTAATGCATATATATGGAATTTATAAAGATGGTAACAATAACCCTGTATGTGAGACAGCAAAAGAGACACAGATGTATAGAACAGTATTGGACTCTGTGGAAGAGGGCGAGGGTGGGATGATTTGGGAGAATGGCATTGAAACATGTATAATATCATATGTGAAACGAATCACCAGTCCAGGTTCAATGCATGATACAAGATGTTCGGGGCTGGTGCACTGGGATGACCCAGAGGCATGGTATGGGAAGGGAGGTGGGAGGAGGCATCAGGATGGGGAACACGTGTACACTCGTGACTGATTCATGTTGATGTATGGCAAAACCAATACAATATTGTAAAGAAATTAGCCTCTAATTAAAATAAATAAATTTGTATTAAAAAATATTTGGATGACAGACAGTAGGCTTCTTAAATATCAGTCATTGTTGTTAGAAGGACCAGTAGCTAAGTTTAAAGTGAAACTGAAGTCGCTCAGTCATGTCCGACTCTTTTCGACCCAATGGACTGTAGCCTACCAGGCTCCTCCCTCCATGGGATTCTCCAGACAAGAGTACTGGAGTGGGTTGCTGTTTCCTTCTCCAGGAGATCTCCCAAACCAGGGATTGAACCCAGGTCTCCTGCATTGCAGGCAGACGCTTTACCATCTGAGCCACCAGGGAAGATTCAAGCTTAAAGTTTGTGGAAATTTAAATCCTGCCATTTTCCTTCCTAAGAAGGAAAATGAAACACCTGATCACGATTGTTCCCAATTTCTAACTTTAAACTATGCAGCTCAGGAAGATCTAATGGATACCCCATTAGACAATCCTGACATGGAAATATTTACAGATGGCAGTTCTTTTGTTTGGGATGGAAAGGGCAAAGCAGGTTATGCTGTGGTGACTGCTGAACAGGTTTTAGAAGCAAAATCTCTCCCCCACAGAACCAGTGCTGAGGTAACAAAGCTTGTGGCTCTGACCCCAGCTCTAGAGTTAAGCAAAGGGCAGCGAGTACATATGTACACAGATTCTAAGTATGCTTATTTGACTTTACATGCTCATGCTGCAATATGGAAAGAAATACAGTTTAAAACAGCAACAGGAGAACCTATTAAGCATTTCAGAGAGATCGAGAGGCTTTTAACTGCTATATATTGTCCTAAAGAAGTAGCTGTTATGCATTGCAAAGGGCACAGCAGGGATGGGAGTAAAGTAGTGGAAGCTAATCAGTTGGCAGACTGTCAAGCCAGAAAGGCAGCACTTTATGAAACCCCTTCACTATAGATGTCTTTGATCTGGACAGGTCCTGTGGAACAGGAAAAAAACACAATATACTGAAGAAGAATTAGAAAGAAATGAGAAAAGAGGAGCAAAGATTACTGATAAAGGATGGTTAGTCCGAGGAGGGACAATTAATAATTTCTGAAAATGATCAATGGAAAATTCTTAAGGAATTACACCTGAGTTTTCATTTGTGTGCAGAGAGTACTTACCAAATGGCTTCTCGTTTGTTTGAAGGTAAAAATGCAGTGGAAACTTTATATTGTTTTGTTTTGTTTTTAATCTCACCTATATTTACAAAATATTTGCAAAGCATTTTTTTTCTTTTCTAACTTTTATTTTTTTTTATTTTTTAATTGTATTTTAT
The DNA here is from genome assembly GCF_027580195.1 of Bos mutus. NCBI lineage: Eukaryota > Metazoa > Chordata > Mammalia > Artiodactyla > Bovidae > Bos > Bos mutus. Next base: position 61,388,965 of record NC_091635.1, on the reverse strand, counting down.
TATTTAACTTTACAATATTGTATTGGTTTTGCCATATATCAACATGAATCCGCCACAGGTATACGCATGTTCCCCATCCTGAACCCTCCTCCCTCCTCCCTCCCTGTACCATCCCTCTGGGTCGTCCCAGTGCACCAGCCCCAAGCATCCAGTATCTTGCATCGAACGTGGTCTGGTGACTCGTTTCATATATGACATTATACATGTTTCAATGCCATTCTCCCAAATCATCTCACTCTCTCCCTCTTCCACAGAGTTCAAAAGACTGTTCTATACATCAGTGTCTCTTTTGCTGTCTCATATACGGGGTTATTGTTCAGTTCAGTTCAGTCACTCAGTCGTGTCTGACTCTTTCTGACCCCATGAATCACGGCACACCAGGCCTCCCTGTCCATCACCAACTCCCGGAGTTCACTCAGACTCACATCCATCGAGTCAGTGATGCCATCCAGCCATCTCATCCTCTGTCGTCCCCTTCTCCTCCTGTCCCCAGTCCCTCCCAGCATCAGAGTCTTTTCCAATGAGTCAACTCTTCGCATGAGGTGGCCAAAGTACTGCAGTTTCAGCTTTAGCATCATTCCTTCCAAAGAAATCCCAGGGCTGATCTCCTTCAGAATGGACTGGTTGGATCTCCTTGAAGTCCAAGGGACTCTCAAGAGCCTTCTCCAACACCACAGTTCAAAAGCATCAATTCTTTGGTGCTCAGCCTTCTTCACAGTCCAACTCTCACATCTATACATGCCTTGACTAGACGGACGTTTGTTGGCAAAGTAATGTCTCTGCTTTTCAATATGCTATCTAGGTTGGTCATAACTTTCCTTTCAAGGAGTAAGCGTCTTTTAATTTCATGGCTGCAGTCACCATCTGCAGTGATTTTGGAGCCCCAAAAATAAAGTCTGCCACTGTTTCTCCATTTATTTCCCATGAAGTGATGGGATCAGATGCCATGATCTTCGTTTTCTGAATGTTGAGCTTTAAGCCAACTTTTTCACTCTCCACTTTCACTTTCATCAAGAGGCTTTTTAGTTCTTCTTCACTTTCTGCCATAAGGGTGGTGTCATCTGCATATCTGAGGTTATTGATTTTTCTCCCGGCAATCTTGATTCCAGCTTGTGCTTCTTCCAGTCCAGTGTTTCTCATGATATACTCTGCATATAAGTTAAATAAGCAGGGTGACAATATTACCATCATTCTAAATTCCATATATATGCGTTTGTATACTGTATTGGTGTTTTTCTTTCTGGCTTACTTCACTCTGTATAATAGGCTCCAGTTTCATCCACCTCATTAGAACTGATTCAAATGTATTCTTTTTAATGGCTGAGTAAAACTCCATTGTGTATATGTACCACAGCTTTCTTTTCCATTCATCTGCTGATGGACATCTAGGTTGCTTTAAAGAACATTATCAAAAGGTGTGAAGTTTGTCAGAAAAATAACCCAAAGACTGAGAAGCTAGCAAAATCTGGATTACAACGAAGTGGAAGATATCCTGCAGAGGACTGGGATATTGATTTTACTCATATGCCAAAAGCTAATGGATATTCTTGCTTACAAGTTTGGGAAGATAATTTTACTGGATGGATTGAGGCTTTTCCCTGTCATGGTGAGCAGGCTAAAGAGGTTATAAAGATTTTAATCCATGAAATTATCCCCAGGTTTGGGCTGCCTCAGAGCCTTCAGAGTGACAATGGCTCCACCTTTAAAGCTGCTGTAACTCAGGGGGTATCCAAAGCTTTAGGAATAGAATATCACTTACACCGTTCCTGGAGACCCCAATCTTCAGGAAAGGTTGAAAAAGCTAATGATATTATCAAAAGACATCTGTGAAAATTAACTCAAGAAATGCAGGACAATTGGATTAATGTCCTACCATGGCTTTAATGAAGGCTCGAACTGCCTCAAAAAAGAAGGGACTGTCCCCCTTTTAATGTATTTATGGAAGGCCTTTCTTACACACAGACATTGTTATAGACCCTGAAACCTTGGAATTTACTAGTTATGTAACTCAGCTCTTGGCTTTTCAACAGGCATTAACAGAACTCCAGGAGATGACTCCTGACCCAGCCTCTGAGTCAAGCAAGGCTCTATTTGAGCCAGGAACCGAGGTCCTCATAAAAACACTGGGATCTGGGGGCCCATCCCTCAAGACCCTCTGGGAAGGCCTTTACCAGGTTATTCTTTCTACTCCCACAGCTGTCAAAGTGCTAGGAAGTGATTCATGGGTACATCACACTGAAGTTAAGAGGTGGCACCCTGACCAGAACTAAATGACTTCATTTTATGTCTTTACTTTCTATGCTCTGACTTTGTACTTTTCAGATGGGCCTGACAATCTATGTGAGCCTACTTCTGCTGACTCCAAAAATCCTGAGTCTGCCATTTGATCCTCAAGACAATGCCTTCCTGTCCTGGGCTCACTCCTACACTGCTGGGTCTGCAGAGCACTCCCCTCTTCATCAGTGGAAGGCTTCCTGTGGTGGACATCTCCACTTCAAGGAAAAGACTCTCCAAGTCTGCAAATACCTTCAACAACAATCATATTTGATGCCTCTTCTTCATCTGATGATATCTAACAACCTAAAATAGACTGGTGCAATATTTTGTACTTTAACTATGGACATAATGTGACTTTTAATTTTGATTTTAACTTGTTTTAATGACTATTTTGCCTACATCTGTAACTGTGTAACTGGATTTGTTTCTAGTTGCATGGAAGCTTTTAAGATACAAATGATTGCTCAAAACCCTGCTACTGCTGCAGCTGCTTCCAACTACTATTTGGGGGTCCTGGATGGGAAATCCTCAGTATGAGGGTTAGGAGAATAATTTGCTTCACCAATTTAGGGACAACACCCCTTGTCAGCTCGGAAACAGTTATGGGATGAGAACGATGCCCTTTTTGCTAGGCAACATAATTCTCCTAAAAGAAAAGGGGGAAATGAGAGGGTAATAGGTAGGAAGGCCAAGGGTCTCCAAATGGAGGAAATAGGCTGCAAGTGTCAGACATTTTTATCTTTTTTAAGCGGCAGGAGGAAACAAATTAGCGATATTTTTTTCCTTCTCTATACAAATTTAAAAGGAGGTTTCTCTTAAAATACTGTGTTGCCATAATGACACCTGGTTTCACCTGAAGTTAACTATTCTCAAACCTTGAGATAACCGATGCATTTTTCTAATGGAAATGTTTGTCTTAAGCTATGTTAATTGTACTATGCATTTACTCCAGACTTCTGTCTTCAAATCCATTCCACCTAATGGCTTAGAACTGACTTGACAAACCAGTATGTTATACTCAGATATTGTTCCCCTAATCTATGTAAATGAAACTATTTGTATGGTAATCTGCCCTTCTACAAGATTCAAGTCAATCATTTTATGGCCTGGGATGAATCATCTGGTGCCAAGATTATCCCCAAATGCATCTTATGGATGAGGGGCCTGGTGCCTTTCTGAGTTTTAAAACATTCCTTTCATTAACAGACTGCTTGTGACTACAAAACATCCAGCTGAAGACTAGGAGGGGGATACTCTTTCTGCCTTCTTCTGATGTGTATGTCAGAAGCTTTCTCTATCTCCTTTGTACTTTAATAAAACTTTATTACACAAAAGCTCTGAGCGATCAAGCCTCGTCTCTGGCCCTGGATTGAATTCTTCTCCTCCAAGAAGAAGGAGGCCAAGAATCCGGCGTCTTTTCATTCAGCAACAACCTTTCATCTGCATGAAATGTTCCCTTGGTATCTCTAATTTTCTTGAAGAGATCTCTAGTCTTTCTCATTCTATTGTTTTCCATTACTTGTTTGCATTGTTCACTTAAAAAGTCTTTCTCCCCTCTCCTTGCTATACTGTGTACTGCTGGATTCAGATGGGTGTATCTTTCCCTTTCTCCTTTGCATTTCACTTCTCTTCTTATCTCAGCTATTTGTAAGGCCTCTTCAGACAACCATTTTGCCTGTTTGCATTACTTTTCTTTGGGGATGGCTAGGATCACCACCTCCTGTACATTGTTATGAACCTCCATCCATTGTTCTTCAGACACTCTGTCTATTAGCTCTAATCCCTGAATCTATTTGTCACTTCCATTGTATGTATGTACGGGATTTCATTCAGGTCATATCTGAATGGTCAAGTGGTTTTTTCCTATGTTTTTCAATTTAAGTCTAAATTTTGCAATAAACAGTTCATGATTCTGAGCCAGAGTCAGTTCCCTGGGTTGTTTTGCTGACTGTATAGGCCTTTGCCATCTTCAGCTACAATGAATATAATCAATCTTAATTTGGTATTGACCATCTGGTGATGTCCATGTGTAGAGTCATCTCTTGTGTTGTTGGTACAGGGTGTTTGCTATGATCAGCATATTCTCTTGGCAAAACTCCGATAGCCTTTGTCCTGCTTCATTTGTGTCCAAGGTCAAACAGTACTTTACTCCAGGTATCTTTTGCCTTGCTACTTTTGCATTCCAATCCCGCATGATGAATAGGATATCTGTTTTTTGTTTGAGTTATAGAAAGTCTTGTAGGTCTTCACAGAATCATTCAATGCCAGCTTCTTCTGTATTAGTGGTTGGGGCATAGACTTGGATTACAGTGATATTGAATGGTTTACCTCAGAAACACTGCCATCATTCTGTCATTTTGAGATTGCACCCAAATACTGCATTTCAGACTCTTTTGTTGAATATGAGGGCTAATTCATTTCTTCAAGGAGATTCTTGCCTACAGTGGTAGCTATAATGGTCATTTGAATTAAACTTGCCAATTCTGTTTCATTTCAGTTCATTGATTCCTAAAATGTTCATGATTACTCTTGGCATCTCATGTTTGACCACTTTTAACTTATCTTGATTTCAAGGCCTAACATTCCAGGTTCCTACACAATATTGTTCTTTACAGAATCAGAGTTTTCTTTCACCACCATACACATTCAGAACTGGGGTTTTTCCCCTGTGGCTCAGCCTCTTCATTCCTTCTGGAACTGTTTATCCACACTTCTCCAGCAGCATATTGGATACCTCCTGACCTGGGGTTTTCATCTTTCAGTGTTATATTTTTTCCTTTTCATTCTGTTCATGGTGTTCTCAAGGCAAGAATGCTGAATTGGGTTGCCATTCCCTTCTCCAGTGGAGCACTTTTTTGTCAGTACTCTCCACCATGACCTTTCCATCTTGGATGGCCCTACACGATGTCATGACTCATAGTTTCATTGAATTAGGCAAGGTTATGGGCCTTGTGATTAGTTTGGTCAGTTTTCTGTGACTGTGGTTTTCATTCTGTCTGCTCTCTGATAGATGAGGATAAGAGACTTGTGCAAGCTTCCTGCTCCGAGGATTGACTGTGGGGAAACCTGTGTCTTGTTCTGGTAGGGAAGGTCATGCTCAGTTCAGTTCAACCACTTAGTTGTGTCTGATTCTTTGTGACCCCATAGACTGCAGCACATCAGGCTTTCCTGTCCATAACCAAGTCTCAGAGTTTACTCAGTCTCATGTCCATCAATCTGGTGATGCCATCAAACCATCTTGTCCTCTGTTGTTCCCTTCTCCTCCTGCCTTCAATCTTTCCCAGCATCAGGATCTTTTTGAATGCATCAGTTCTTTGCATCAGGTGGCCAAAGTATTGGAACTTCAGCATCAGTCATTCCAATGAATATTAAGGACTGATTTCCTTTAGGATTGATAGTTTGATTTCCTTGCCATCCAAGGGACTCTCAAGTCTTCTATAACACCAAAGTTCAAAAGCATCAGTTCTCCTGCACTCAGCTTTCTTTATGGTCCAACTGTCACATCCATACATGACTACTGGAAAAACCATAGCTGTGACTAGATGAACCATTTTTGACAAAGTAATGTCTCTGTTTTTTAATATTCTGTCTAGATTGGTCATAGCTTTTCTTCCAAGTAGCAAGTGTCTTTTAATTTCACGGCTACAGTCACCATCTTCAGTAATTTAGAGCCCAAGAAAATAAAGTCTGTCATGCTTTCCATTCTTTCCCCATCTATTTGTCATTAAGTGATGGGACCACATGCCATGGTCTTTAGTTTTTTGAATGCTTAGTTTTAAGGCAACTTTTTCACTGTCCTCTTTCAGTTTCAGCAAGAGGCTTTTTAGTTCTTCTTCACTTTCTGCCATAAGGGTGGTGTCATCTGCATATCTGAGATGCTTGATATGGCAATCTTGATTCCAGCTAGTGTTTCATTCAGCCCAGCATTTGGCATGATGTATTTTCCATAAAAGTTAAATAAGCAGGGTGACAATATGCAACCTTGACTTACTGGTTTCCTAATTTGGAACCGGTCTGTCGTTCCATGTGTGGTTCTAACTGTTGCTTCTTGACCTGATTGCGGATTTCTCAAGAGGAAGGTAAGGTGGTCCGGGATTCCCATCTCTTTAAGAATTTTGTACATTTTGTTGTGATCCACGCAGTCAAAGGCTTTGTCATTGTCAATAAAGCAGAAATAGATGTTTTTCTGGAGCTCTCTTGCTTTTGCGATGTTCCAGCGGAAGTTGGCAATTTGATCTCTGGGTTGCTCTGCCTTTTCTAAATCCAGCTTGAATACTTGGAAGTTCATGGTTCACATACAGTTGAAACCTGGCTTGGAGAATTTCGAGTAATGCTTTGCTAATGTGTGAGATGGGTGCTATTTTGCATAGCATGAACATTCTCTGACATTGCCTTTCTGTGAGATTGGAGTGAAACCTGACCTTTTCCAGTCCCATGGCCACTGCTGAGTTTTCCAAATTTGCTGACACATTGAGTGTATCACTTTCACAGCATCATCTTTTAGGATTTGAAATAGCTCAACTGGAATTCCTTCACCTCTTCTAGCTTTGTTTCCAGTAATGCTTCCTAAGGCCCACTTGACTTTACACTTCAGCATGTCTGGCTGTAGGTGAGTATCCATACCATTGTGGTTATCTTCATCATGAAGATTTTTTTCAGTAGAGTTCTATTGTGTATTCTTGCCACCTCTTCCTAATATTTTCTGCTTCTTTTAGCTTCATACTGTTTTTGTCCTTTCTTGTGCCTATCTTTGCACAAAATTTTCCCTTGCTATCTCTAATTTTCTTGAAGTGATCTCTAGTCATTCACATTAGTTTTCTTAGTTTCAATAGTTTTTTTCTATGTCTTTGCATTGATTGCTGAGGAAGGCTTTCTTATATCTCCTTCTATTCTTTGCAACTCTCTATTCAAATAGGTGTATGCTTCATTTTCTCCTTTGTATTTCACTTCTTTTCTCAGCTATTTGTGAAAGCTCTTCAGACAACCCTTTTGCCTTTTTGCATTTCTTTTTCTTGGTGATGGTCTTGATCACCACCTCCTGTATAATGCTACAAACCTCTGTCCATAGTTCTTCAGTCACTCTATCTGTCAGATCTAGCCTCTTGAATCTACTTGTCACTTCCACTGTATAATCTTAAGGGTTTTTATTTAGGCCATATCTGAAATTTCTATTTGTTTTCCCTACTCTCTTCAATTTAAGGCTGAATTTTGCAGTAAGCAGTTCATGGTCTGAGCCACAGTCAACTCCCTCTCTTGTTTTTGCTGCCTGTATCAAGGTTCTCCATCTTTCACTGCAAAAAGTATAGTCAATTTGATTTTGGTATTGATCATCTGGTGATGTCCATGTGTTGTGTTGTTGGAAGTAGGTGTTTACTATGACCATTGTATTCTCTTGTGAAAACTTTGTTAACGTTTTCCCTGCCTCATTTTATACTCCAAGGCCAAATTTGCCTGTTCCTCCAGGTATCTTCTGACTTCCTACTTTTGCATTCCAGTCCCATATGATGAAAAGGACATCTTTTTATTTGCGTGTTAGTTCTAGAAGGTCTTAGAGGTCTTCATAGAACCATTCAGTTTCAGCTTCTTCAGTATTACAGGCTGGGGCTTGGATTACTGGCTTAGACTTGGATTACTGTGATATTGAATGGTTTTCCTTGGAAACAAATAGACATCATTCTGTCAGTTTTGAGATTGCACCCATTTGCTACATTTTGGACTCTCTTTTTTTGGCTATGATGGCTACTCCATTTCTTCTAAGTGATTCTTGCCCACAGTGGTAGATATAATGGTCATCTGAACTTAATTTTCCCATACTAGGCTATGCTCAGTAAGTATTTAATCCAATTTTCTGCTGATAATTAGGGCTGTGTTCTCTCCCTGTAGTTTGTCCTGAGACCAAATTACGGTAGGGTTAATAGTGATAATGGTGACTTTCTTCAAATAGACGTATGTCAGCATGCTTTCTCTCCTAGGATTCTTGTAGTCTGTGCCCCTGAATCCGTGGTACATAATGTTGGCTGCCTGTTTTCCTCACAATGAGAAATAATCATATTTCAATAACTCTGATTTTTTTTTTCCTTCCAGAATGCTCAGATTGGTAACAATAGTTGCCATATTGTACAAAAGGATGAATGCTTTCTCCACGTTGAATGGGAAGAAACACTTGATGGTTAAGATCTGAGCTAAAATTTGGTCAGTTACTTAATTATGTCCAATTCTTTATGACCTCGTGGACTTCAGCACACTAGGCTTCCATCTCCATTACTATCTCAAACTCATGTCCATCAAGTCAATGATGCCATCCAACCATCTCATCCTCTTTTGTCTCCTTCTCTTCATAAAGTGTATTAGTCCATTACACTGTACTCATATCATGAGTACAGCTATATGATGTGATAATGTTTGATGTGATATAGTTATATACATATAGTTATATGATGTTCTATGTCCTGTGCATTTCCATTAATCAACCCACTCTACACTTATTCCCAGTATGGACAGCTCTTCAAATAATTATACACACACACATTTACACACATAAATGTACACACACACACACATACATAAATATATATATATATATATATGTACATACATCTGCAATCTGTGTGTGCTCAGTTTCTTCAGTAGTGTCCAGTTCTTTACCACTCCATGATAAAAACATTGGAGTGGGTTGCCATGCCCTCTTCCAGGGGATCTTCCTCACCCAGGTATTGAACTTCTGTTTCCTGCAGAGCAGGCAGATGTTTTACTGCTGAGCTACTGGGTAAGCACCCCCACCCTGTCTCTCCCTGTCTTAAGAAGTGAAGTGAAAATCATTCAGTAGTCTCCGACTCTTTGATACGCCATGGACTATACAGTCCATGGGATTCTTCAAGCCAGAATACCCCTTTTCCAGGGGATCTTCCCAATCCAGGCCTCCCACATCGCAGGCAGATTCTTTACAAACTGAGCTACAACAGAAACCCAAGATTACTGGAGTGGGTAGTCTATCACTTCTCCAGTGGATTTTCCCAACCCAGAGATCAAACCAGGGTCTCTTGCATTGCAAGTGGATTCTTTCCCAAATGAGTTATGAGGGAAGTCGTCTCTCTCTCTCTCTCTGTATGTATGTATATATACACATACATACTATGCTATGCTAAGTCACCTCAGTCGTGTCCGAGTCTGTGTGACCCCAGAGATAGCAGCACACTAGGCTCCCCTGTCCCTGGAATTCTCCAGGCAAGAACACTGGAGTGGGTTGCCATTTCCTTCTCCAGTGCATGAAAGTGAAAAGAGAAAGTGAAGTCACTCAGTCGTGTCCGACTCCTAGCGACCCCATGGACTGCAGCCCACCAGGCTCCTCCATCCATGGGATTTTCCAGGCAAGTGTACTGGAGTGGGGTGTCATTGCCTTCTCCGATAAATATATATATATATATATATTTATTTATTTATATTTAATATAAAATATATATATATATATATATATAAAAAACACGACACACACACATATATATGCATATTCAGCCTTTGCCACATCACTAAAATAAAAATATTGAAATTTACTGCTCAATTGTTACTTTTTAATTTTCTGATTGGACAATCAGTAAAGCTGAATTTGCTTGATGGGAGAAGGAGAAAATCAGTGCTGGGCCAGGCGTTGGTGGGCTAGGTATGGCTAGGAATGAAAAGGAAAAAATTAAAAAGGCATTACGGACTATATATTTGTATTTCATTTACCATTTTTGAGAAATGTAGGTAAATGATGTTTTATTACTTTTGGGTTTCAGATTGCCATTTTTGGTCATGATCCTCTCCATGAATAAACTGTAAGTAACCTATACAATGGGCTTCCCCATTGGTGGAGTGGTAAAGAATCTGTCTGCCAATGCAGGAGATGCAGGTTCAAACCCTGGGTCGGGAAACCCCTTGAGAAGGAAATGGCAACCCAATTCAATATTCTTGCCTTAGAAATCCTGTGGACAGAGGAGCCTGGCAGGCCACAGTCCAAGGGATCACAAAAGAGTCACCCTCAACTTAGCACTAAACAATAACATTAACCAATACAATAAAGATTATATTTTAGTAAAAAGTGGACTTTTTTCTACTAAAGAAGAAATGCATGTTCTCTGAAGAAAAATCACTGAAATAGAGTGCTTGTTTATTCAGGTATTTGAGAAGTTTCTATTTACAAGTTGCAACTTACTTGTTTAGGTGGACTAGCAAGCAGATTTGGAGCAGATCTGTCTTCTTTTTTAGGCAAGAGTATACAAATGGAAAATTTAGTGGTTACTTTCCATACTTGGGCTCCCCCTTGTGGCTCAACTGATAAAGAATCTGCCTTTAAAGAATGTGGGATAACCTTCAAACTGTGAGTTACCTATACAATAGGTTCCCCACTGGCCAAGTGGCAAAGAATCTGTCTTTAAATCTGCCTTTAAAGAATGTGGGAAACTTCGGTTCAAACCCTGGGTTGGGAACATCCCTTGGAGATGGGAGGCTATCACTCCAGTATTCTGGCCTGGAGAATTCCATGGACTGTATTGTCCATGGGGTCACAAAGAGTTGCACACGACTGTGCCACTTTCACTTTCCATACATGAAAAGTGTGTAATCAAGCTTGCAAGCTTTTGCACAGCAAAGGACACCATCAACAAAATGAAAAGATTACCTATGGAATGGGAAAAAATAATTATTGATAGTGTGAACAAGGAGTTACTTTCCAAAACATACAGTTTATGCAACTCAATATCAAAACAAACAAACAAACAACAAAAAAAAAAAAACAGCCCAAGTAAAAAATGGACAAAATACCTAAATAAACATTTCTTTAAAACAGACATGCAAAAATAAAATAAAATAAAATAAAACAGACATGCAGATGGCTGATAGGAACATGAAAATATGCTCCACATTGATAACTATTAGAGAAATGTATGTCATCAAAACCACAACGAGGTGATAACCTCATACCAGTCAGAATGGCTTTCATCAAAATGTCCATAAAAAATAAATGCTGGAGAAGGTGTGGAGAAAAGGGAACCCTCATCCACTGTTGGTAGGAATGTACACTGGTGCAGCCACTATGGAAAATAAGATAGACAGTTCCTTAGATATTCCTTTAAAAAAACTAAAAATAGAGCTACCATATAATCCAGTAATCCCATAACTAAGAAAATATATGAAAAAACAAAAACCTCCATTTGAAAAGATACATGAATCTTAATGTTCATAGCAGCACTATTTACAATAGCCAAGACATGGAAAAATGAAAATGCCCATTAACAGACGATTGGTTTTAGAAGACGGGGTATTTGCCATGCATCAACATGAATCGGCCACAGGTATACAGGTGTCCCACCTCACAATATTGTAAAGTAATTATCATACAATTAAAATAAATAAATAAAATTTTAAAAGATGTGGTATATATACAGAATGAAATATTGCTTTTCCATGAAAGAGTGAAATAATGTCATTTGCAGCAACATGGATGGGCCTAGAGATTATCATACCAAGTCAGACAGAGAAAGACAAATATGATGTCACTTTTTTGTAAAATGTAAAGAATAATACAAATGAATTTATTTACATAATAGAAGCAGTTATTCTTCAATTAGAAATAAATAAATTTTAAAAAAGAGACAGACGTATAAAACAAACTTACAGTTACTAAAGGGAAAAGGAAGGAAAAGATAAATTAGGAGTTTAGGATTAAGAGATGAACACCACTGTACATGAAATATTTAAACAAGGGCCTATTGTGTAGTATAGAAAAATATATTCAATATCATGTGATAATTTATAATGGATTATAATCTGAAAAAAATATGTCACTGAATCATTTAGCTGTACACCTAACACTGTTATCCAAAAATCTACAAACAATAAATGCTGGAGAGGGTGTGGAGAAAAGGGAACCCTCTTACACTGTTGGTGGTATTGCAAACTAGTACAGCCACTATGGGGAACAGTGTGGAGATTCCTTAAAAAGCTGGAAATAGAACTGCCATATGACCCAGCAATCCCACTGCTGGGCATACACACTGAGGAAACCAGAATTGAAAGAGACACGTGTACCCCAATGTTCACTGAAGCACTGTTTATAATAGCCAGGACATGGAAGCAACCTAGATGTCCATCAGCAGATGAATGGATAAGAAAGCTGTGGTTCAGTTCAGTTCAGTTCAGTTCAGTCACTCAGTCGTGTCCGACTCTTTGCGACCCCATGAATCGCAGCATGCCAGGCCTCCCTATCCATCACCAACTCCCGGAGTTAACTCAGACTCACATCCATCGAGTCAGTGATGACATCCAGCCATCTCATCCTCTGTCGTCCCCTGCTCCTCCTGCCCCCAATCCCTCCCAGCATCAGAGTCTTTTCCAATGAGTCAACTCTTCACATGAGGTGGCCAAAGTACTGGACTTTCAGCTTTAGCATTCCTCCTTCCAAAGAACACACAGGGCTGATCTCCTTCAGAATGGACTGGTTGGATCTCCTTGTAGTCCAAGGGCCTCTCAAGAGTCTTCTCCAACACCACAGTTCAAAAGCATCAATTCTTCGGTGCTCAGCCTTCTTCACAGTCCAACTCTCACATCCATACATGACCACAGGAAAAACCATAGCCTTGACTAGCACATATACTAGTACATATACACAATGGAATATTACTCAGCCATTAAAAAGAATACATTTGAATCAGTTCTAGTGAGATGGGTAAAACTGAAGCCTATTATACATAGGAAAGTAAGCCAGAAAGAAAAACACAAATACAGTGTACTAACACATAAATACAGAATTTAGAAAGATGGTAATGATAACCCTGTATCCAAGACAGCAAAAGAGACACAGATGTATAAAATAGTCTCCTGGACTCTGGGAGAAGGCAAGGGTGGGAAGATCTAAGAGAATAGCACTGAAACATGTATATTAGCATATATGAAACAGATTTCCAGTCCAGGTTCAATGCAGGAGACAGGGTGCTCAATGTGCACTGGGATGACTCAGGGATGGGTTGCAGAGGGAGGTGGAAGGCGGGTTCAGGACGGGGAACACATGTAAACCCATGGCTGATTCATATCAATGTATGGCAAAAGCCACTACAATATTGTAAAGTAATTAGCCTCCAACTAAAATAAATAAATCTAAAAAAATAAATTTTAATTAAAAAATGAGACAACTATACTTAAACTTTAAAAAGGAAAATACAGATAAGCTCAGAAAGAATGAAATTCACAAGTCATGATAGTTATAACACCTCAGAATATATTTTATTCTAGATTTTTCTATCATAATTAAACAACAGGGTATATTGTTTTTTTAATGGTTGTTTTTTACTTAATATAAGTGCTTTTCTTGTCAGTGAATTTTAGCATCATTTGTAAAAGTTGAAAACATCTGTTTTTATATATATTTTATATACTGAATATGCATAGTAATGCTTTTTGCTTTATAAAGATGATATATATTTTATATACTGAATGAGTATAGTTATGCTTTTTGCTTTATAAAGACGATTGCATTGGAGAACACCATCCTGCTTGGCTGTGGGCTTTGAACTCCGGCAAACCTTGGCATTATTTCTGGATCCACTACTTACAAGCCTTATAATTTCAAGGAGCTCATTTAACTTAATTGACCCCCAGTTTCACCAGCAGTAAAATATGTATTATAACCTCAACTTCATGGTGTTATAGGGAGGATTAAATTATATAAATTACATAAATATTTAGCACAAGACCTGATACAGAACAGTTATACAGTCAAGGGTAGGTACAATTCATTCATTCATGAATGCAATAATATTTATACAATAGCTATGGAGTTCACCCACTATTACAAATCCTTAGGCTAAGAAATTTAAATATAAAGTCATCCTAACCCTTAGGATGCTCACAGATAAGTAAAAAACATAGTTAACAAAGCAAAAAGTGCTTCACTATTGAGGGAGCGATATTCCAGGGGAGATGCTTTGTAACAGCAGTTGGAGAGAAATCAGAACGACAAGCTACATACATAAAGCAATATTATTTGTATCAATAGATTCCATTTCATAAATCCCATTTCCACTTGAAAAGAGAAGAGAAGCCATTGCTTTTGATAGACATCCAAAGATGAACTGACCCACCTGTTCCAGGAGACTGTTGGAATAAATATCAACATCAGAACATAATACATATGTAAGGCATCGGCACCCCACTCCAGTACACTTGACTAGGAAATCCCATGGATGGAGGAGCCTCGTAGGCTACAGTCCATGGGGTCGCTAAGAGTCGGACACGACTGAGAAACTTCACTTTCACTTTTCACTTTCATGCATTGGAGAAGGAAATGCCAACCCACTCCATTGTTCTTGCCTGGAGAATCCCAGGGACGCAGGAGCCTGGTGGGCTTTCGTCTATGGGGTCGCACAGAGTTGGACATGACTGATGCGACTTAGCAGCAGCAGCAGCAGTCACATCTAGAGAGTACCCTTATCTGAAGAGTGAGGATTGAACAAGGATGCTTGTATTGTCCTCTACTTCTCATCTATCAAAAGACAGACATCAGGGCTTGGGTTGTTCTCTTGGTATCTACACATAGAAGGAGCTCTGAAATATTAACTAGAGATCAAATATTATAGGGTGAGGCTTCTCTGGGTAGTCAATCAGTCAGTTCAGTCACTCAGTTGTGTTCGACTCTTTGCGACCCCATGAATCACAGCACGCCAGGCCTCCCTGTCCATCACCAACTCCCGGAGTTCACTCAAACTTATGTCCATCGAGTCAGTGATGCCATCCGCCATCTCATCCTCTGTCGTCCCCTTCCCCTCCTGCCCATAATCCCTCCCAGCATCAGAGTCTTTTCCAATGAGTCAACTCTTCGCATGAGGTGGCCAAAGTATTGGAGTTTCAGCTTTAGCATCAGTCCTTCCTATCAATACCCAGGACTGATCTCCTTTAGGATGGACTAGTTGGATCTCCTTGTAGTCCAAGGGACTCTCAAGAATCTTCTCCAACACCACAGTTCAAAAGCATCAATTCTTTGGTGCACAGCTTTCTTCAGAGTCCAACTCTCACATCCATACATGACCACTGGAAAAACCATAGCCTTGACTAGATGGATCTTTGTTGGCAAAGTAATGTCTCTGCTTTTGAATATGCTACCTAGGTTGGTCATAGCTCTCCTTCCAAGGAGTAAGTGTCTTTTAGTTTCATGGCTGCAATCACCATCTGCATTGATTTTGGAGCCCCCCTTCCCCCCCCTCCCCCCGCAAAAAAAATAAAGTCTGACACTGTTTCCACGGTTTCCCCATCTATTTCTCATGAAGTGATGGGACCAGATGCCATGATCTTAATTATCTGGGTAGGACCATCCTTGAATGTATATCATGGGTATTCTACAGGTAATGCATAAAGTTGACTTTTAGGACAATTTTGTTCTATTCAGATTTGCTACCAGGATCATTGCATTAAAACAGACTAAAGGGCCATGTTCAGGTTTGGTAGGATAGGAAGCTATGATTGTTGGTAAGTATATCACAGACATAGGAGGATGCAATAATAGAACTTCTAGAGAATGAGTAATATGAATATGAATATAGAGTGTTTATAGAGATTCTTTATTTATTATTTTTAAAAAAAACCTCATATATTCACTAGAGATGCTTTGCATATTCCAGCTTTCTGCTTGAGAAACAAATGGGATGATGAATGAACATATCTAATAGGCAAAGGATTGTTCTTTTTAATGTATAAAGAACTGCTGCAACTCAATAAGAAAAACAGCCCAATTGGAAAATGCACAAAGTGTACGAATAGGTAATTTATAGGAAAAAAGAGACTGCCAATAAATATTTGAAAAAATGCATACCGTTTCTAATAGCCAGGGCAATAAAATGTACATGTAAATGAATGAGATATCTTTCTAAAAATGTATCAGATTAGCAAAAAATAAAAAGTGGTAAAGTCCAGGAATAAGATTGTGAGGAAATAGAAACTGTCATATGCTGTAGTCCAAAGTATAAATTAGCAGAGTCTTTATGGAGAGTATTTTGGCAGTATCCATTATAAATCTAAATGATCATATTCTTTAAACCAGAGTTTCCAATTCAAAATTTTTGTTCTCAGGAAATATGTGCACAAATGTGTACAAGAGGTAGAAAACAAACGTATGGCTACCAAAGGGAAAGGAGGTGGGGAAGGGATAAATTAGGAGTTTGAGATTAGCAGACACAAACTACTATACACAAAATAGAAAAACAACAAAATACTACTGTGTAGCATAAGAAACTATATTCAATATCTAAAGGAAAATAACATGAAAAGCAATATATCATTTATCTATCTGTGTATCTATCTATATCTGAATCACTGGATTTTGCTAAAGACTGGAAAGTAACACAACATTGTAAATCAATTAAATTGATTGTATTTCGATCAAAACAATATTTCTGCCTACTAAAGTACTACCCTACTCAGGGTATTCTCATGAGCTTTCTTCAGGGAAGGAAAAGATGGGAACAAGTTTGGGTGATGGGAAATCTGGCTGAGCCCAGGAAAAAAAGAGATCTGTATCTTACCTGTGACATGTGTGTTGGAGTAGGAGAAAAATTTAAAAACCTCTCTCAAGGAAAATGGACCTTTAAATCTAAAGTATCTTAGAATTGAACTTCTTTTGACAACATCTTTCCCTCTGTTCATCCTATTCCTAGGGAATAACATTCCTTTAAAAAATTTTTATTTATTTTTCTTATTGATGATTAATTTATAATATGATATGTTTCAAGTATACAACATAGAAATTCACAATTTTTAAAGGTTATACTCCATTTATAGTTATTATAAAATATTGGCTAAACTCCCTGTAATGTACAATGCACCTTTGTAGATTTTTTGTTTTATTAATAGCAGTTTTTACCTCTTAATATTGTTGTTGTTCAGTCACTAAGTCGTGTCTGACTTTTTGCCACCCCATGGACTGCAGCACACTCAGCCTCTCTGTCCATCACCATCTCCTGAAGTTTGCCCAAGTTCATGTCTATTGCATCAGTGATGCCATTTAGCTATCTCATCTTCTGATTCCCTCTTCTCCTTCTGTCCTCAATCTTTCCAAGCATTAGGGGCTTTTCCAATGAGTCAGCTGTTCACATCAGATGACCAAATTACTGGAATTTCAGCTACGCATCAGTCCTTCCAGTGAGTATTCAGGGTTGATTTCCCTTACAACTGAGTGGTTTAATCTCCTTAATGTCCAAGGGACTCTCAGGAGTCTTCTCCTGCACCATAGTTCAAAGACATCAATTCTTCGGCATTCCACCCTCTTTATGGTCCAGCTCTTACAAATGTACATGAGCATAGGGAAGACCATTGCCCTGACTATACAGAACTTTGTCAGCAGAGTAATGTCTCTGCTTTACAATATACTTAATACTCAAGTATTAAGAGTACCTCTTAATAGACGTGCTGCTGCTAAGTCGCTGCAGTCCTGTCCGACTCTGTGTGACCCCATAGATGGCAGCCCACCAGGCTCCACCATCCCTGGGATTCTCCAGGCAAGAACACTGGAGTGGGTTGCCATTTCCTTCTCCAATGCATGAAAGTGAAAAAATAAAGTGAAGTCGCTCAGTCGTATCCGACTCCTAGCAACCCCATGGACTGCAGCCTACCAGGCTCCTCCATCCATGGGATTTTCCAGGCAAGAGTACTGGAGTGGGGTGCCATTGCCTTCTCTGCTTAATAGATGTAATAGCACTTTAATAGAAATAATACCTCTATATAATACCTAATAGTAATAGTACCTCTAATAGAGAATAAACCACTAGTTTATTCTCTATATATGTGAATCTTTTCATTTTTTAATATATTCTCTAGCTTGTTTGATTTTTTAGATTTCACATGTGAATGATAGCATACAGTATTTGTCTTTCCATGTTTGATTTATTTCACTAAACATAATATCTTCCAAGTCCATTCATGTTGTTGCAAATGGCAAAATTTAATCCATGTTATGCCTGAATAGTAATCCATTGTGTGAATATATATGTACATATCTTACATTTTCTTTTCTTTGTCAATTCATCTGTTGATTGATGCTTACATTGCTTCCATATCTTGGCAATTGTAATAATGCTATTGCTATGAACACTAGGATGCATGTGTCATTTTGAATTTAGTGTTTTTGTTTTGTTTTTTAGATATCTAATTGGGAGCATAATTTCTGGATCATATGGTAGTTCTTTTGTTGATTATGATGGCTACTCTTTCTTCTATGAGATTCTTGCCCACAGCAATAGATATAATGGTCATCTGAATTAAATTCACCCATTCCCATCCAGTTTAACTAACTGATGTCTAAGATGTCAGTGTTTACCCATGCCATCTCCTGCTTGATCATGTCCAATATACCTGGATTCATGGACCTAATATTCCTAATATTCAATGTTGTTCTTTGTAGCATTGCATTTTACTTTCATCACGAGACACATCCACTACTGAATATCATTTCCACTTTGGTTCAGCTGCTTCATTCTTTCTAGATATATCAGTAGTCATCCTCCACTCTTCCCTGGTAGTGTATTAGATACCTACTGACCTGGGGGACTCATCTTTCAGTGTCATATATTTTTGCCTATTTATACAGTTCATGGGGTTCTCATGGCAAGTACTCTGGAGTGGTTTGTCATTACCTCTGCTGGAGGATCATGTTTTGTCAGAACTCTCCACTATGACCCATCTGTCTTGGGTGACCCTGCATGGTATGGCTCATAGGTTCATTGAGCTGTGCAAACCCCTTCACCATGACAAGGCAGTGATCCAGAGTCTGAAAAGCAATACTTGGGTGCAACCTCAAAAATGACAGAATTATTTTGGCTTGTTTCCAAGGCAAACTATTCAAAATCACAGTAATCCAAGTCTATGCCCCAAACAGCTATGTAGAAGAAGCTGAAGCTGATCAGTTCTATGAAGTCCTAGAAGACCTACTAGAACCAATACCAGAAAAGATATCCTATTCTTCATGGGAGGTTGGAATGCAAATGTAGGAAGTCAAGAGATACCTGGAGTAACAGGCAAGTTTGGCCTTGGAGTACAAAATGAAGCAGAGCAAAGGTAAACAGAATTCTGCAAAGATAATGCACTGGTCCAAGAAAACACCCTTTTTCACAACATAAGAGATGATGTTACACATGGATATCACCAAATGGTCAATACCAAAATCAGATTGATTGCATTCTTTGTAGCCAAAGATGGAGAAGCTGTATACAGTCAACGAAAATAAGACCTGGAGTTGACTGTGGCTCAGGTCATGAGCTCCTTATGGCAAAATTCAGGCTTAAATTAAAGAAAGTGGGGAAAACCACAAGGCCAGTCAGGGACAAATTAAATAAAATCTCCTATAATATACTGAGGAAGTGGCAAAGAGATTCAAGTGTTAGATCTAGCAAACAGAGTTCCTGAAGAGCTATGGAAGAGGTTCATAATACTGTACAGAAGGCAATGAACAAACTATCCCAAAGAAAAAGAAGTGCAAGAAGGCAAAGTGGTCATCTGAGGAGACTTTATAAATAGCTAAAGAAAGAAGATAAGCAAAAAAATACACAAAAGAACTGTACAAAAAAAACATATTAATGACCTGGATAACAATGAAAGTGTGGTCACTCACCTAGAGCCAGACATTCTGGAGTGTTAAGTTAAGTGGGCCTTAGGAAGCACTGCTACTAATAAAACTAGTGGAGGTGATGGAATTCCAGCAGAGTGAATTCAAGTCCTAAAAGATTATACTATTAACATGCTTCACTCAATGTGTCAGCAAATTTGAAAAACCCAGCTGTGGCCACAAGACTGAAAATGGTCAATATGCATCCCAATTGCCAAGAAGGGCAATACTAACAAATATTCAGACTACTGGACAGTTGCACTCATCTCTCATCATAGTAAGGTTATGTTCAAAATCATTCAAGTTAGTCTTCAACATTACATGAACTGGGAACTTCCAGATGTTCAAGCTAGGTTTAGAAAAGACAAAAGAACCAGAGGTCAAATTGCCAACATTTGTTGGAACATTGAGAAAACAAAGGATCTCCAGAAAAAAACATCCACCTCTGTTTCATTGACTATGCTAAAGCCTTTGACTATGTTGATCATAAAACACTGTGGAAAATTCCTGAAGAGTTGGGAATACCAGACCATCTTAGCTGTCTCCTGAGAAACCTGTATTCAGGTCAAGAAGCAAAAGTTAGAATATTATATGAAACAACTGACTGGTTCAAAATTGAGAAAGGAGTACTACAAGGCTGTTTATTGTCACCCTGTTTATTTAACTTATACACTGAGCACATCATGTGAAATGTCAGGCTGGAGGAGATACAAGCTAGAGTCAAGATTGCTGGGAGAAATATTAACAGCCTCAGATATGCAGATGGTACCACTCTAATGGCAGAAAGCAAAGAGGAAGTAAAGAGCCTCTTGATGAGGGTGAAAGAAGAGAGTAAAAAGTTAGCTCAAAACTCAATATTAAAAAAAAAACTAAGATTTTGGCATCAGGTCCCATCACTTCATGGCAAATAGAAGGAGAAGAGGTGAAAGTAGTGAGATATTTCCTCTTCTTGGGTTTTAAAATCACTGTGGATGGTGAATGCAGCTATGAAATTAGAAGACAACTGCTTCTTGGCAGGAAAGCTATGACAAACCTAGACGTGTATTAAAAAGCAAAGACATCATTTTGCCTACAAAAGTCCATATGTTGAAGGCTATGGTCTTTCCAGTAGTCATGTATGGATGTGAGAGTTGGACCATAAAGAAGGCAAAATGCTGAAAAATTGATGCTTTTGAAGTATGGTACTGGAGAATACTCATGTGAACCCCTTGGACAGAAAGGAGATCAAAGCAGTCAATCTTGAAGGAAATCAATCCTGAATATTCATTGGAAGGACTGATGCTGAAGCTGAAACTTCAATACTTTTTCCACCTGATGCAAAGAGCTGACTCATTGGAAAAGACCCTGATGCTGGGAAAGACTGAAGTCAGAAGGAGAAGAGGGAGATAGAGGATGAGATGGTTGGATAGCATCACTAATTCAATGGACATGAACTTGCACAAACTCCAGGATATAGTGAACGACACGGATGCCCGGTGTGCTTCAGTCCATAGGGTCACAGAGTCGGATGCTACTTGGCAATTGAACAACAACATGGTAGTTCTATTTTTCTTAAAACCTCCATAGCTTTTCCCTCACTGGCTGTACCAATTTACACTCTCACCAACAGTACATAAGAGTTCCCTTTTCTCTATTGGTGGCTTAGATGGTAAAGAGTTCACTTGCAATGCGGAAGACCCACGTTCGATCCCTGGATTGGGGATATCCCCTGGAGAAGGGAATGGCCACCCACTCCAGTATTCTTACCTGGGAAATCTCATGGACAGAGGAGCCTGGTAGACTACTGTCCATGGGGTCACAAAAGAGTAGGACACGACGGAGTGCCTAACACTTTCACTTTTTCACTTTTCTCTACATCCTCACCAACATTTGTTCTTTTTGATGACAGCCATTCTGACAGGTGTTGAGAAGACTCTTGAGAGTCCCTTCTAAATTGAGAGTCAATTCTAAAGGAAATCAATGCTAAATATTTATGGGAAGGACTGATGCTGAAGCTGAAGCTCCAACACTTTGGCCGCTTGATGTGAAGAACTGACTCATTGAAACAGACCCTGATGCTTGAAAAGATTGAGGGCAGGAGGAGAAGGGGACGACACAGGATGAGATGGTTGGATGGCATCATCTACTCCACCGACATGAGTTTGAGCAAGCTCCAGTAGCTGGGGATGGACAGGGAGGCCTGGCATGCTGCAGTCCTTGGGGTTGCAAATAGTTGGACACTGCTGTGTAACTGAACTGAACCGAACTGATTCTGACAGCTGTGAGGTGAAATCTCATTGCAGTTTTGATTTGCACTTCTCTGATGATTAACAATGTTGAGCATCTTTTTATGTGCCTGTTGGCCATCTGTAGGGAAAAATACCTGTTCAAAGATAGATTTGGGAAAACATCTATTTAAAACTTCTCCCATTTTAAAAAATCAGATTTTTAAATTTCTATGAACTTTAATATAAATGTATATTAATCCATTATCAGTCATATCATTTGTAAATGTTTTCTTCCATTCAGTAGGTTCTCTTTTCACTTTATTAATGGTTTCCTTTGATGTGCAAAAGCTTTCAAGCCCCATTTTTAAAATTGGAGACTACTTGCTTTATAATGTTGTGCTAGTTTCTACTGTGCAGCAAAGTGAATATGTATATAAGTATTTCCTCCCTCTTGGATCTCCCTCCTACCTCACCCTCTCTCCCACCCAACTGGGTCACCTCAGAGTACTGAACTGAACTCCCTGTATTATACAGTATGTTCCTACTAGCTGTCTATTTAACACATGGTAGTGTCTATATGTCAGTCCCACTTCATCCTACTTCCCTTCTCCTCCCATGTCCACATGCCCATTCTCTGTGTCAGTGCCTAATCCTGCTCTGTATACAGAGTACAGGAATTCAGAAAGATAAAATCAATATTGTATATTAATGCATGTATATGAAATCTTCAAAATGATACAGATGAGCCCATTTTTATTTTTAATGTGTTTTAATTTTTTTTTAAATTCATTTCATTTGCTCTAAGACAGATTGAAACTATATTTTCAAACTATATCAAAAAGAATTTTTGCTTATGTTTTCTTCTAGAAGTTTTATGATTTCCAGTTTTACATTTATTCCTTTGATCCATTTAGAGTTTATTTTTGTATATGGTTAAAGAATGGACTAATTTCATTTGATTGTGTGCAGCAGTCCTTTTTTTTTTTTTTCCAGCACCACTTATTGAAGAGACTATTCCTCTTTGGTATTCTCGCCTCCTTTGTCATAAATTAATTGACTATAGTGTTTAGGCTTATTTCTGGGCTCTCTATTCTGTTCCATTGCTCAGTATGTCTGTTTCTGTACCTGTACCATATTGCTTTGATTACTGCAGTTTTGAAGGGAAGCCCAAGAATACTGGAGTGCGTAGCCTATCCCTTCCCCAGAGAATCTTCCTGATCAAGGAATTGAACTGGGTTCTCCTGGATTGCAGGCAGATTCCTTATCAACTGGGTTATCAGGGAAGCCCTATCTGAAAGCAAGGAGTGTTATTTATCCAGTTATTTCCTCTCTAGAGATTGTTTTGGCCATTTGAGTTGTTTTGTGCTTCCACACAAACTTTAAAATTATTTGTTCTCATTCAATGAAAGATGCCACAGGAATTTTTATAGGGATTGCCTTGAATCTGTAGATTACCTTAGATAGTACAGTCATTTTAACAATACTCTCTCAATCCATTAATTAGTGTCTTTTAGTTTTCTGAGTACAGGTCTTTTACCTCCTTAGGTAAATTATTCCTAGATGTTTCATTTTTATTTTTTGATGTGCTTTTAAAGACATTGTTTCCTTAATTTTTCATTCTGATAATTCATTGATAATTTATAGATTTCTATACATTAATTTTGTATCTTGCAAATTTACCAAATTCAATGACAAGCTCTGGTAGTTTTCTGGTGGCATCTTTAGGATTTTCTATATATAGTATCATGTCATGTGGAAATGGTGATAGTTTCACATCTTCCTTTCCAATTTATGCTATTTTTATTTCTTTTTCTTATCTGATGCTGTGACTAAGATTTCCAATGCTCTGTTGAACAAAAATGGTGAGCAATGGGCATGCATGTCTTGTTTCTGACTTTAGATAAAATGTTTTCAGTTTTCCATCATTGAGATATTAGCTGTGAGCTTACATATGGTCTTTATTATGTTGAGCTTCTTCTATACCCTCTTTCTGGAGAATTTTTGTCATAAATGGATGTTAAATTTTTCAAAAGCTTTCTTTGCATCTATTGAGATTTTCATATGATTTATTCTTCAGTTTGCTAATGTGATATGTCACATTGATTAATTTGTAAATACTGATCTATTCTTGAATCCCTGGGATAAATCCCACTTGATCATAATGTATGATCCCTTTGATGTATTGCTGAATTCAATTTGCTATATTTTGTTGAGGATGTTAGCATGTATGTTAATCAGATACTGACTTTTTTTTTTTTTTTTTCTTGTTTTGGTATTAGAATGACACAGGTTTCATAGAATGAGTTCAGGAGCATTCTTTCCTCTGTGATTTTTTGGGGTACTTTGAGAAGAATAGGTGCTAAGTCTTCTCTAAAAGTTTGGTAGAATTTACCTGTGAAACCATCTGGTCCTGTGCTTTTGATTGTTGAGAATTTTTTAAATTATAGCTCAAACTTCACTACTGGTGATAAGTCTGTTAATAATTTCTATTTCTTCCTTCAGCCTTGGGAAATTGTACATTTGTAAGAATTTGTTAATTTCTTCTTTTAGTGGCTTATAGTTGATTTTAGTAATCACTTACGATCTTTGCATTTCTTTGATGTTGGTTGTAACTTCTTTTTCAGTTCTGATTTTATTTATTTACACCCTTCTTTAGGTCTTTAATGTACTGGAACCTGGTGGTCCAGAGTTGACAATAAGAAAGTAAAAGAGAGAGAAAAAGGCTGATATTCCTTGGTTTACTCAGAAAACCAATGAAGCCCTTTGACACAGGGCTTGCACTGCTACACGTAGGCACCAGGTGCCCTCTTGAGGGTCTTAGAAGCCCAGGCAAGAAAGTGAGCTCAGTGGGCTTCTGTGCTCCCAAGAATTAGCCTGAGAGGGAGAGAGAGAAAGAAAGACATGGGGACCAAGCTCTGATGGAGCAAAGGTGTTTTATTCAACATAGTGCAGGTATATATATATATTGTCTTACAAGGTAGCTATTTTCAGCAAAGATAAAAATCAAAAGTCCACACTTACAAATTATCAAGAAAACATAAGGCCATCCATATCAAAGAGAGAGTGTTGTAAATAATCATTTTTACCATATGGTTCATAAAAAGGAAGAGGGTCATAAATAGTTACTTATCACCACATGGAAAAACTAAGAAATGGATGCATTCTTCAGCCCCCGGGAATAGTTTGCTACTCTACTTAATTCCTGAATATTCAGGAATTAATAAAGGATAGAAGATTCATGACAGATCCAAAACAGCACAGAGGAAGCCTCCTGTTAAATGCTTCCTGACACACCCTTACCCCTTTTTCTTGTTGAGTCAGGCTAAATGTTTATCATTTTTATTTATATATCCAAATAATTAGCTCTTATTTTTATTGATGTTCTCTAACTTTTTAGTTTCTATTTAATTTATTTATGTTCTGATCCTTATCATTTCTTTCCTTCTACTAACTTTAGGTTTTATTTTTTTGTTTCCAGTTTCTTTAGGAGTAAATTTAGATGTTTATTTGAAACTTTTGTTTCCTGAGATAAGCTTGTACCATTATAAACTTCCTTCTTAGAACTGCTTTTTCTGCATTTCACAGATTTTGGACCTTTGCATTTTTGTTTTCATTTGTCTTCAGAATTTTTTTATTTCCTTTTTTAAACTTTTTTTAACTAATGCATTGCTTGTTTAGAAGTATATTGTTTAGTTTCCACATGCTTGTGATTTTTTTACAGTTCTTTCCTTATAGTTCATTTTTACTCATATGGTTGTGGTTGTAAATGATTTCAATTTTCTTAAATTTACTGAGATTCATTTTGTGGCCTAGCATGTTATCTCAGCTGGAAAATATTTCATGTGCTGTTGGAAAGAGTGTGCATTTAGTTGTTTTGGGGGTGGAATTCTCTCTATATATCTAATAAGTTTAACTGACTTAATGTATTGCTTAAGGTCAGTGCTTCCATATTGATTTTCTGTGTGGATGATATATCTATTGATGTAAGTTGGGTGTTAAATTATCCTGAAATTATTGTATTACTGTTAATTTCTACCTTTATGTCTGCAAATTAATATTTCTTTGTATTTAGGTGATCCTGTGTTGGATACATATAAATGAACTACTTTTATATCTTCTTCTTGGATTGATTCCTTGATATCCTTCTTAGTCTCTGTTACAAGGCCTATTTGGAGGGGAGTTTCAGGATGGCAAAGGAGTAAGAGAATATGGAATATATCTCTCTCCATGGATGCATCAGGAATACATCTGCAGATACAACAATTCTCACAGAACACTGGCTGAGCACTAGCAGAAAGTCTTGGTCACTGGAAAGGAATATAAAGATCCCTGCATAAATGGGTAGGATGAAACATAGAAGGGAGAAGCAGGAGGAAAGGAAGCAGGACATGATCTGGACCCCTGGGATGAGGAAATAAAACAGGGGAGAGATCCCCACACCTAGGGAAGCCCCTTCACTGATAGGGGAATTGGTTGGTACAGAAGAGAAGCATTTGCAGCTATCAGAGGAGGGTGAAGTGGCTGATCTGAGACAGATAGAACAGATCCAATGGCCCTGCATGCCCATACTGGGATGGTGTTCACTGGTTCATATGGGGGCTGGGAGGTGGAGTGTGGATATTAGAGAGAAAATTCAGGGTGAGGACTGCTGTTGCTTTTGGGGAGATAGCCTGAGAGGATGGGAGGGAAGAAATCCCAAATAGAGAACTTCTATGGAGCAAAACCAGACTGCCAAGGAAGCAGAGTGCCACTGCTTAGTCACTCAGTTGGTGGAGCTGCCACTGTAGCCTCTCTCTCCTCACAAACCAGTGCCCACCATTGATCAATAGAAAAAACATAGTCAGGACCTGCCCTTGCATACCTGCCACTAGGTGCTAGAAAAAGCATGGCCAGTGCTGGCCCTTTTGTGCCTGCCGCTGGGCCCAGAAGAGGCTCCCAATAGCCATATCTCTTGGGATTATGTCTGCCAGCTTCACTGTGCACCTGGCACTGCTGGGGTTCCCAACAGTCTAACTCTGGCAGCAGTGGACTTTGAGAGGAAGCACAACTAGGAGTTGGATCAAATCAGAGGCTGAGCTGTCCCCACAGTGGCCACAGCAAGTCGGGAGACCAGTCTAGAGGTACGAAAGGGTTCCCTTGGGAGGTGGAGGTTGGCTGTGGCTCATTATGTAGGCAAGGATACTGACAGCTGAGACTCAAGGAAAACATTATTATTACAACTATTTTGCTGTGTTTCCATTTTTTATGTTGTTGGTTCTGTTTTTTTTTTTTTTTCTATGTCATTGCTGTTATTTTTATTATTTAGCCTTTGGGGATTTGTTTTTTTAATATTTAAAAATGTTTTTATACTTTTCTGTTGTTTTGTGGGTTTTGTTTGTTTCTTTTGTGTTTTAATTTATTTTTGAAGTGGAGGATAATTACTTTACAATGTTGCATTGGTTTCTGCTGTAAAATGTAAATCAGGCATAATCATATATATGTGCCCTCCCTCTTGAGCTGCCTTCCTACCTCCTATCCCATCCCTCTAGGTCATCACAGAGCACCAGGCTGCACTCCTTGTGTTTGCAGCTGTTCCCACTAGCTATCTATTTTACACATGATAGTGTATATATGCCAATATTACTTTATCAATTCTTCCTACCCTTTCTTTTCCCTACTGTGTCCACAAATCTGTTCTTTACATCTGTGTCTCCAGTCTTTCCCTGCAAATAGGTCCATCAGCACTATTTTTTTTCCAAATTGCATACACATGCATTAATATAGGATATTCATTTTCCTGACTTCCCTCTGTAACGTGGGCTCTAGGTTCATCCACCTCACTACAATGGACTCAAATTCATTCTATGGTTGAGTAATATTCCATTGTGTGTGTGTACCACATTGTCTTTATCCATTCATATGTCAATGAATATTTAGGTTGATTCCATGTCCTGGATATTGCAAATATGTGCTGCTATGAACATTGGGGCACATGTGTCTTTTTGAATTGTGATTTTCTCAGGTTATATCCCCCCTGAAGGAAAAAATGGCAACCTACTCAAGTATTCTTTCCAGAATAATCCCATGGACAGAGAAGCCTGGTGGACTAGTCTTTGGGGTCACAAAAAGTTGGACACAACTGAGCACTCGTGCAGAGTATGTGCCCAGTAGTAGGACTGCTGAGTCATAGGGTAGTTCTATTCTTAGTTTCTTAAGGACTCTCCATACTGTTCTCCATAGTGACTGTATCAATTTATACTCCCACCAACAGAGCAGGAGTGTTCCCTTTTTGCCACATCCTCTCAACCAGATATTGCTTGTAGATTTTTTTTTTTTGGTGGTGGCCATTCTGATTGGTGTGAGGTAATGTATCACTGTAGTTTTGGTGTGCATTTCTCTAATAATGAGCAGTGTTGAGTTTCCTTTCATGTGCTTAATGGCCATCTGTATGTCTGCTTTGAAAAAAATGCCTGTTTACTTCTTCTACTCATTTTTTGATTGTTTTTTATTTTTATTATGAGTTGTATGAGCTGCATATATATTTTGGAAATGAATCCTTTGTCAATTGCTTCACTTGTAATTTTTTTTCCCCCATTCTGTGTGCTGTGTGCTTAGTCATTCACATGTCTGAGTCTTTGTGACCCCATGGACTGTAGCCCACCAGGCTCCTCTGTTCATGGGGATTCTCCAGGCAAGAATACTAGGGTGGGTTGCCATGCCCTCCTTCAGGGGATCTTCCCAACCTGGAGATCCAACCCAAATCTCTTGCATTACAAGTGGATTGTTTACAATTTGAACCACAAGGAAAGTCGATTCTGAAAGTTCTCTTTTCATCTTGCCTTAGTTTCCTTTGCTGTGCAAAAGCTTTTAGGTTTCATTAGTTCCCATTTGTTTATTTTTGTTTTATTTCCATCATTCTAGAAGGTGTGTCATAGAGGATCTTGCTGTGATTTATGTCATCAAAGTGTGTACTGCCTATGTTTTACTCTGAAAGCTTTATATTTTCTGGCCTTACATTTAATTATTTAATCCATTTTGAGTTTATTTTTGTGAATGGCGTTAGAAGTACACTCATTTCATTCTTTTACACATAGCTGTCCAGTTTTCCCAACACTTCTTAGTGAAGAGGCTGTCTCTTCTCTCCATTGTATATTCTTCCTTCTTTTATTTAAAAAAAATAAAAAAAGGTGTTCATAGATGCATAAGATTATCTCTGGGCTTTCTATTTCTTCCATTGGTCTATATTTCTGTTTTTTGAAAGTTCCATACTGTCTTGATGACTTAGCTTTGTATTATGGTCTGAAGTCAGGAAGACAGATTTCTCCAGCACTGGAGAAATTTTTCCCTTTCTCAAGGCTGATTTGGTTATTCCGGGTTAGAGGGACTGGTTCCTGTGCTCTGGTGAGTAGAACTGGATACTGCCTCCTTGAAAGGCAGTGCTGCATCCAGTGGTATGTTTTGGAGTATATGTGAGTATGGTGTGGCTTTGGGCAGCCTGTCTGCTAATGGGTAGAGTTCTGTTCCTATTTTGCTATTTGTTTGTCATGAAGTGCCTGGCACTGGAGCTTGTGGACCTTTGGGTGGGGCCACGCGTTAGTGTTGAGATGAAAGAAGTTGGAAAATCCATCACTGATTAATAATCCATGGCTTTAGGAGTTATTTGGTGGTCTAACCTCCTGGACTAATCTTTTCCACTTTGGTGCCTCAGATCCGACCACTGACTGGAGTACCAAGACTCCATAAGCCACATGGCATAGAATAGAAAGTGAAATAACACAATAGATTAAAAAAGTATGAAACAAACATACAAACAAAAAAGAATGAACAGACAAAACCCCAAGACAAATCATAAAAGCAAGACTAAACAGACAAGAGTACACAAAGAAACTCAAACACATTCACAGAAAGAAAAGAAAGGAAGTAAAATAATAATATAAAAAATAAAATAATAATAATAAAAAGAAAAGCCAAGAAAAGAGAGCAATCAAATCAATAAACAAATCCATAAAATGAAAACACACACTGAAAAGTTGACTGGCAAAAAATTTTAAAATTGGAATGAAATGCAATATAGTGAAAAGTACTGTAGAAATAACAATAATATAAAATAAATGTATTTAATATTTAAAATATTAATAAAAGAATTTGGGAAAAAATGGTAAATAACAATAAAAATTAAAGTAACAATAAAAAACAGAACAAAACAAAAATTATATATATATATAGTATTTTTTCTTTTTTTTTGTTTTGTTTTTTTTAAGCTCGTCTTTTTATTTTATTTTATTTTATTTTTAAACTTTACAATATTGTATTGATTCTGCCATATTTTGAAATGAATCCACCACAGGCATACATGTGTTCCCCATCCTGAACCCTCCTCCCTCCTCCCTCCCCATACCATCCCTCTGGGTCGTCCCAGTGCACCAGCCCCAAGCATCCAGTATTGTGCATCGAACCTGGACTGGCGACTCGTTTCATATATGATATTATACATATTTCAATGCCATTCTCCCAAATCATCTCACCCTCTCCCTCTCCCACAGAGTCCAAAAGACTATTCTATACATCAGTGTCTCTTTTGCTGTCTCATATACAGGGTTATTGTTACCATCTTTCTAAATTCCATATATATGCGTTAGTATACTATATTGGTGTTGTTTTTTCTGGCTTTGCTTTTTATTGTTACTTTAATTTTTATTTTTATTTACCATTTCTTTTTCCAAATTATTTTATTAATATTTTAATATTAAATAAATTTATTTTGTCTTATTATTGTTATTTCTACAGTACTTTTTCATTATATTGCATTTTATTCCTTTTTTTTATTCCTTTTTTAACAGTCAATTTTTCAGTGTGTGTCTTCATTTTATATTGAAAAGCAGAGACATTACTTTGCCAACAAAGGTCCATCTAGTCAAGGCTATGGTTTTTCCAGTGTTCATGTATGGATGTGAGAGTTGGACTGTGAAGAAAGCTGAGCACTGAAGAATTGATGCCTTTGAACTGTGGTGTTGGAGAAGACTCTTGAGAGTCCCTTGGACTGCAAGGAGATCTAACCAGTCCATTCTGAAGGTCAGCCCTGGGATTTCTTTGGAAGGAATGATGCTAAAGCTGAAACTGCAGTACTTTGGCCACCTCATGCAAAGAGTTGACTCATTGGAAAAGACTCTGATGCTGGGCGGGATTAGGGGCAGGAGGAGAAGGGGACGAAAGAGGATGAGATGGCTGGATGGCATCACTGACTCTATGGACGTGAGTCTGAGTGAACTCCGGGAGTTGGTGATGGACAGGGAGGCCTGGCGTGCTGCAATTCATGGGATCTCAAAGAGTCAGAAACGACTGAGCGACTGAACTGAACTGAACTGAAATACATATATATATATATATATATATATATATATATACACACACCCAATTGAATGCAGAGTTCCAAAACATCAAAAAGAGATAAGAAATTCTTCTTAAGTGAATAGTGTAGAGAAATAGGGGAAAACAATACAATGGGAAAGACTTGTGATCTCTTCAAGAAAATTAGAGATACTAAAGGAACATATCCTGCAAAGATGGGTACAATAAAGGACAGAAATGGTAAGAACCTGAGAGAAGTAGAAAAGATTGAGAAGAGGTGGCAAGAATATACAGAATAATTGTACAAAAACGTCTTAATGACCGTGATAAGCACAATGCCGTGGTCATTCACCTAGAGCCAGACATCCTGAAGTGCAAAGTCAAGTGGGCCTTAGGAAGCATGACTGTGAATAAAGCTAGCGGAGTTGATAGAATCCCAGCTGAGCTACTTCAAATCCTAAAAGATGAATTTAGAAAACTCAGCAGTGGAGACAGGACTGGAAAAATGTCTGTTTTTATTCCATTCCCAAGGAAGGGAAGAGCCAAAGTGTGCTCAAACTACCAGACAATGATGCTCATTCCACATGCTAGCATGACTATCCTCAAAATTATTCAAGCTAGGCTTCAGAAGTACATGAACAAAGACCTTCCAGATGTACAAGCTAGATTCAGAAAAAGCAAAGGGAACAGAGATCAAATTGCCAACATCCATTGGATTACAGAAAAAACAAAAGAGTTCCAGAAAAACATCTTCTTCTGGTTCACTGACCACACTAAAATCTTTGAGTATGTGGATCACAACAACCTGCGGAAAAGTCTTAAAGAGTTGGGAGTACCAGACCACCTTACCTGCCTCCTGGGAAACCAGTATTCAGGTCAAGAAGCAACAGTTAGAACCACACATTGGAAAATGAATTGGTTCAAAATTGGGAAAGGTGTACATCAAGGTTGTATATTGTCACCCTGCTTATTTAACTTACATGCAGAGTACATCATGAAAAATGCCAGGCTGGATGAATCACAAGCTAGAATCAAGATTTCCAGGAGAAATCAGATATACAGGTAATACCACCCTAATGGGAAAAAGTGAAGAGGAACTAAAGAGCCTCTTGATAGAGGTGAAAGAGGAGAGTGAAAAAGTTTCCTTAAAACTCAGCATTCAATACAGGAAGATCATGGCATCCAGTGCTGTCACTTCATGGAAAATAGATGTGGAAAAAATGATAACAAGAATCTGCCTGCAGTGTGAGAGACCTGGATTCAATCTCTGGGTTGGGAAGATCCCCTGGAGAAGGGAACGGCTATCCATTCCAGTATTCTGGCCTGGAGAATTCCATGGACTGTATAGTCCATGGGGTCACAGAGAGTCAGACACGACTGAGTGACTTTCACTTTCAACAAACTTTATTTTCTTGGGCTTTAAAATCACTGCAGGTGGTGACAGCTGCCATGAAATTAAAAGACACTTGCTCCTTGGAGGAAAAGCTATGACAAACCTGTTTTTGTTCACTTGCTCAGACATGTCTGACTGTTTGAAACCCCATGGACTTCAGCATGCTAGGCTTCCATGTCTTTCACCATCTTCTGGAGTTTATTCAAACTCATGTCCATTGAATCAGTGATGCCATCCAACCATCTCATCCTCTGTCTTCCCCTTCTCTTGCCTTCAATCTTTCTTAATGAGAGAGTTAACTTAGGCAGGTTGATAAGGAGTCCAAGCCTAAGGCCCCTTTAAGTAAACATTCTTTCACATTTTTTTTGCCTTAGACAATAGGCTTCATAGCAGCAGTATCTCTTGTTCAATGACATAAGGACATGCTGGTTTTGTTTTGCTGTGTTTTGTTTTGAGCTTTGGATGTATGGTATGGGAGAAGTATTGGTGCGTCAGCATCAGTCCTTCCAATGAATATCCAGGGTTAATTTGCTTTAGAATTGATTGATTTGATCTCCTTGCTGTCCAAGGGTCTCTTAAGAGTCTTCTCGAGCACCAGTTTGAAAGTATCAATTCGGTGTTTAGTCTTCTTTATGGTCCAACTCTTACATCCATACATGACTACTGGAAAAACCATAGCCTTGACTAGACAGACCTTTGTTGGTGAAATAATGTCTCTGCTTTTTAATATCTTGTCTAAGTTGGTCATAACTTTGCTTCCAGGGAGTAAACATCTTTTAATTTCATGGCTGCAGTCACCACCTGCAGTGATTTTTGAAGCCCAGGAAAATAAAGTCTACCACTGTTTCCCCATATATTTCCCATGAAGTGATGGGACCAGATGCCATGATCTTAGTTTTCTGCATCTTGAGCTTTAAGCCAACATTTTAACTCCTTTTTCACTTTCATCAAGAGGCTCTTTAGTTCTTTGCTATCTGCCATAAGGGTGGTGTCATCTGCATATCTGAATTTATTGATATTTCTCCTAGCAATCTTGATTCCAGCTTGTGCTTCATCCAGCCCAAGGTTTCTCATGATGTACTTTGCATATAAGTTAAATAAGCAGGGTGACAATATACAGCCTTGACGTACCCCTTTCCCTATTTGGAACCAGTCTGCTGTCCCATGTCCAGTTCTAACTGTTGCTTCCTGGTCTGCATACATATTTCTCAAGAGGCAGATCAGCTGGTCTGGTGTCCCCATCTCTTAAAGAAATTTCAAGTTTGTGGTGATCCACACAGTCAAAGGCTTTAGCATAGTCAATAAAGCAGAAATAGATGTTTTCCTGGAATTCTCTTGCTTTTTTGATGATCCAGTGGATGTTGGCAATTTGATCTCTGGTTCTTCTGGCTTTCCTAAAACCAGCTTGAACATAGGTTCATGTATTTTTGAAGCCTGGCTTGGAGACTATTGAGGGTTACTTTACTAGCATGTGAGATGAGTGCAATCGTGCAGCGGTTTGAGCATTATTTGGCATTGCCTTTCTTTGGGATTGGAATGAAAACTAACCTTTTCCAGTCCTGTGGACACTGCTGAGTTTTCCAAATTTGCTGTTGTATTGAGTGTAGCACTTTCACAGCATCATCTTTTAGGATTTGGGATAGCTCAACTGGAATTCCACCACCTCCACTAGCTTTGTTCATAGTGATTCTTCCTATTTCTGGGTTTGTTATAGCGTTTTTCCAAGGAGCAAACTTTTTTTTTTAATTTTATGACTACAGTCACTGTCTGCAGTGATTTTGGAGCCAAGAAAATAAAGTATGTCCCTTGATAAATGTATACAGTGTATTAAAAGGCAGAGATTAACTTTGCTGACAGAGGTCCATATAGTGAAATCTATGGTTTTTCCATTCAGCAGATATGGAAATGAGAGTTGGACCATAAAGAAGTCTGGGCGCAAAAGAACTGATACTTTTGATTTGTGGTGCTTGAGAGGATTCTTGAGTGTCCCTTGGACTCCAAGGAGATCAATCCAGTAAATTCTAAAGGAAATCAACCCTGAATGTTCATTGGAAGCACTGATTCTGAGGCTGAAGCTCCAATTCTTTGGCCACTTGATGGAAAGAGCTGACTTATTGGAAAAGGCCCTAATGTTGGGATAGATTGAGGGCAAGAGGAGAAGGGGATGACAGAGGATGAGATGGTTGGATCACACCACTGGTTCAATGGGCATGAGTTTGAGCAAACTCCGAGAGATAGTGAAGGACAAGGAAGCCAGGCATGCTGCATTCTGAGGGATGGTAAAGAGTGAACATGACTTAGCAACTGAGCAGTGAACACAGAGATAGAGAGAGAAAACAGTAGTATATATAATATTTGCCTGTGGCATCAGT
This sequence comes from Bos mutus, assembly GCF_027580195.1. Lineage (NCBI taxonomy): Eukaryota > Metazoa > Chordata > Mammalia > Artiodactyla > Bovidae > Bos > Bos mutus. The sequence continues at coordinate 61,353,769 of NC_091635.1, read as the reverse complement.
TATCAGTTTTTTCAGCACACAGTGAATTCTAGTCCATCCACTTTGTCCAGATGAGTTCCAATATTTCTAGGAAGATCTCTGGGCCTGCTGTAGGCACTATGGGCTTAACTCAGACACAGGTTTGGCCTTACTTCATCTTGTACTTTTTTCCAGAGTTCACAATTGCCCCCAAAGTCCACAACTTTAAGCCATTTGTGATGATTTTAACCCCTCTCCTGCTGTGAAAGTGTAAGTTGCTCAGTCATGCCTGACTCTTTGTGACCACATGGCTATACAGTCCATGGAATTATCCAGGCAAGAATACTGGAGTGGATAGCCTTTCCCCTCTCCAGGGGATCTTACCAATGCAGGAATCAAATCCAGGTCTCCTGCATTGCAGGTGGATGCTTTACCAGCTGAGCCACAAGGGAAGTCCAAGAATACTGGAGTGGGTAGCCTATCCCTTCTCCAGTGCATCTTACTGACCCAGGAGTTGAACTGGGATCTCTTGCATTGCAGGTAGATTCTTTACCAATTGTGCTATCAGGGAAGCCTCCTGATGATGTAATAACAAATTCTTTTCCTTTTCTTTTTGTCACACAACCTCTGGTGCTCAGCTTTGGTGTTGTCTTTGCCTCTGTGTGTAAGCTGCCCTCTGGTATCTGTGCCTTGGTCGCATAAGAGGGAATAAACGTAGAAGCTGTGTAGAACTAAATTTTTCAATCAGGCTAGGAAAAAGGAGGGACAGAGAAGACATAATTGTGATGGGTGGGATGTGCCTGCACTGGCAGAGGCCTGTGAGAACCTGCTATAGCCTTAGGCAATTCCTGTGCTCTCCCAGGGAAACTGGCCCCTAGTTGTGTGTCTCTAGGCAGTGTCAGGCTGCACAGGCTCCTGGAAAGCTGCAGTCAGTGACCTGCACCTGCTCACAGCTTGGCAATACCTACAGTGGTATTCATGTACACCTATGGGATTACAGCCTGCAGCCTCATCTCACCTTCTACCTCTGATACTTACACCAGATTTGGCAGTGGCTAGCCAGCCTGTCCATCTCCAAGTTGCAGTCTACAGGCTTGTCTCATCCCTTATCTCTGGCACTTCTGAAGGTGGTGTCCTCTGGTCTGTGAGTGTGCAGTTAGAGAGTCCCCATGACAATAACTTCTTGCCTTTCTGACAGTCCCAGGCTTTTTTTTCTGGACTCCCTCAGCTGCCTTGTACTAACCTCTTCAGAATATCTTCCCAGTAGTTAGTTCCTGTATTCTGACACTTGAAACTTGAGCCTCAGCCCCCAGCCCCATTCCCCAAGGCAGGTGTGCAGACAAGCATCTCAGGTTGAGAAATGCTGATTGGCACCAATCTTTGTTCTGAATTTTCTCTGCTTTGCCTTCCATGCCCCTATTGTTGTGCTTCCCTCTGAGGTTTCAAAGTTTCTCTTTCTTCCCACCCATAAAGGTGTTTCTGATTGGTGGAAGATTTTTCCTCCTTCAAGCTCCCTCCTCAAGGTGCTGCAGGTCCCATCCCAATTCCTTTCTCCTTTTTTCCTCATTTATTTTGTCCTAACCCATTACATGAAGACTGCTGCTGCTGCTGCTAAGTCGCTTCAGTCGTGTCTGACTCTGTGCGACCCATAGACGGAAGCCCACCAGATTCCCCTGTGCCTGGGACTCTCCAGGCAAGAACACTGGAGTGGGTTGCCATTTCCTTCTCCAATGCATGAAAGTGAAAAGTGAAAGGGAAGTCGTTCAGTCTTGTCCAACTCTTTGCAACCCCATAAACTGCAGCCTACCAGGCTCCTCCGTCCATGGAATTTTCCAGGCAAGAGTACTGGAGTGGGGTGCCATTGCCTTCCCAACATGAAGACTGGCTTGCCTTTATCAAAGTTTGAGGTCTTCTGCCAGTATTCAGTAGGTGTTCTGTACAAGTTGTTCCACATGAAGATGTACTTTTGATGTATTTTTGGGGAGGAAGGTGATCTTGATGACTTAATTCTCCACCATCTTCTCTTCTGTGTTTTCTCCCTTTTTTAAAAAAGAAAAGAAAAATTAATTTGTCTGTTTGTTTTCTTTGCTTTGCTTTATTTTTCAATTGGTACTCTGCTCTGCTTTTGTGTTTTTTGTTAGTTTTGTTATTAATTGTTGGATTTGGCTTTTGGGTTCTTTTGTCTGGTTGTTTTCATTTTTTTCTTTCTTTGGTTATTTTGTTTCTTTTGTGTGAATGTGTATGTTATATTGTTTTTTTTTTTTTTTTAATTTGCTTTTACCATTTCTCTGAGGTTTTGCCTTTATTATTCTTTTCTTTATCCCCTTTATTTCCATAACAAGCAGCTTTCAGGATCTTGGTTTCCCAATTGGAAGTTGGGCCAGAGCCTCTAGAGTGAGCACCAAGTCCAAGACACTGGACCATGATAAAATTCCTGGCCCTAGGGAATATTAATTGGCTAGAGGTATCACAGAGCCCTCCATTTGAATCCCAGATCTGATCCCATCCAACTGCCTACACTGCAGCACTGCCAAACAATAAGAAAGACAGAAACACAAACCCAACCATCAGCAGATGGGCTGTTCAATGTTATACTAAGTTCACATGAACCCCAAAACATATTACCTGAAATAGACCTGTGCATTAGAAGTAAAAGAGTCAAATGTACCCACCAGAATGCAGCTTTCCTGCCTACCACAAAGACTACATGAACCATTGGACCAAACTCAACCACTGGGGGCAGAGAACAGAAACAAAAGGACCTATGACCCTGAAGCCTGGGGGGGGAGGGGAATACCTCAAACACAGTAATACAGACAAAATAAAAAGACAGAGAAATAATTTTCAGATGAAGGAGCAAAGTAAAAATCCACAAAACCAAACAAATGAAAAGAGAATAGTCAATCTACCTGAAAAGTAATTCAGAGTAATGAGAGTAAAGATGATCCAAAATCTCAGAAATAAAATGAAGAAAATGCAAGATGTTTAATAAGGACATAAAATAACTAAAGAACCAACAGTGATGAACAAAACAGTGACTGAAATTAAAAATACACTGGAAGGAATCAATACTAGAATAACTGAGTAACTATCAATATCAAATATATGTTACTATGGATAGGTGTCCCAGAAGAAAAAGAGAAAGTAAAAGGGTCTGAGGAAATATTTGAAGAGATTATCTTAGAAAAATTCCCTAACATGGGAAAGGAAATAATCAAAGTCAATAAGTTCAGGGAGTCCCATACAGGATACCCAAAGGGAAACCTGCTAAGAAACATTTTAATCAAACAAAAAAGAATTAAATGCAATGAAAAAAATATTAAAAGTACAAAGGGAAAAGCAACAAATAATATAGAAGGGAATGTCCATAAAGTTATCAGCTGATCTATCAGGAAACTCTCCAGGCCAGTAGTTAGTGCCAGGATATATTTAAAATGATGAAAGGGGAAAACCTATAACCAAGATTGTTCTGTGTAGCAAAGCTCTCATTCAGTTTCAATGGAGAGACCAAATCTTTACAAACAAAAGTTAAGAGAATTCAGCACCAACAAACCAGTTTTGAATAAGGTTCTAAAGGAACTTCTCTAATCAGGAAACACACGAGAAGAAAAAGACCTACAATAACAAATTCAAAACAATTAAGAAAATGGTAATAGAAACATACATATCAACAAATATCATAAGTGTAAATGGATTAAATGTTCCAGCCAAAAGACAAGGCTAACTGAATGGATACAAAAATAATACCCTATATATGCTGTCTACATGAGACCAGCTTCAGACCTAGAGATACATACAGACTGAAAGTGAGCAGATTTCCATTCAAATGGAAATCAAATGATAGCTGCAATGGTGATACTCATATGAGAGAAAGCAGACTTTTAAATAAAGATTGTTACAAGAAACAAGGAAAGACACTACATAACAATCAAGAGTTTAATTTGAGAAGAAAATATAGCAGTTTTTTATGCATTCAACATAGGAGTACCCCAATATATAAGGCAAATGCTGCTGCTGCTGCTGCTAGGTTGCTTCAGTCGTGTCCCACTCTGTGCGACCCCATAGATGGCAGCCCACCAGGCTCTCCCGTCCCTGGGATTCTCCAGGCAAAAACACTGAAATAGGTTGCCATTTCCTTCTCCAGTGCATGAAAGTGAAAAGTGAAAGGGAAGTCGTTCAGTCTTGTCTGACTCCTAGCGACCCCACGGACTGCAGCCTACCAGGCTCCTCCATCCATGGGATTTTCCAGGCAAGAGAACAGCCATAAAAGAAGAAATCAACAGTAATAAAATAATGGTGGTTTAGTCACTAAGTCATGTCCGATTCTTGCAACCCCATGGACTGTAGCCAGCCAAGCTCTTCTGTCCATGGGATTCTCCTAGCAAGAATACTGGAGTGGATTGCTATTTCCTTCTCCAGGGGATCTTCTTGAATCAGGAATTGAACTTGGGTCTCCTGCATTGCAGGCAGATTTTTTACCAACTGAGTTACAAAGGAAGCCCAACATAATAATAGTGGCAGATTTTAGTAGACCATATACATCAATGGTGACATCATCTAGACAGAAAATTAATAAGGAAACACAAGTCTTAAGTGAAACAAATGACCAAGTAAACTTAACCGATATTTATAGGACATTTCATCCAAAAGCACCAGAAAACACTTAATTCTCAAATGCAACCAGAACATTCTCCAAGATAGATCACATCTTGGGTCACAAATCAAGCCTCAGTTAGTTTAAGAAAATTGAAAGTGTATCAAGGTTCTTTTCTGACCACAGCACTATGAGATTAGCTATCAATTACAGAAAGAAAAAAAAAAAAACTTTAAAAACACAAACACAAGGAGGCTAAACAATATACTACTAAATCAGCAAGAGATAACTTAAATAATCAAAGAAATAAAAAAAAAATGACCAAGAAAACACTACAACCCAAAACCTATGGAATGCAGCAAAAGCAGTGCTAAGAGCAGTTTATAGTAATACAAGCCTATAGTGATACAAGTCTTGTCAAGAAACAAGACAAACCTCAAATAAACAATCTAACTGTAAAGCAACTAGACAAACAAGTAAAAAATTCCAGTTTGTAGAATGAACGAAAACATAAAGATCAGAGCAATACAAAGGATAATAAGAGACTACTACGAGCAACTATATGCCAATAAAATGGACAAACTGGAAAAATGGACATATTGTTATAAAAGTAAACCTATCAAGATTGAACAGGGAACAATAGAGAATATAAACAGACCAATCACAAGAGCTGGAATTAAATTTGTGATTTAAAAATCTTCCAACAAACAAAATCCTGGGGCCATATGGCTTTGAAGACAAATTGTATCAAACATTTAGAAAAGAATTAACATCTATCTTTCCCAAACTTTTTCAAAAAAACTGCAGAGAGAAACACTCCCAAACTAATTCTATGAGGTCACCATCACCCTGATACAAAAACAAAGTGTACCACAAAGAAATAAAATTACAGGCCAATGTCACTGATGAACATAGACACAAAAGTCCTCAATGAAATACTAGCAAAAAGAATCTAATAACTGATTAAAGGTTTCATACAGCATGATCAAATGGGGTTTATCCCAGGAAAACAATAATTCATCAATATATGGAAATCAACCAAGGTAATAAACCATATTAAGAAACTGAAGGATAAAAACCACATCATCATCTCATTAGATGCAGAAAAACTTTTGACAAAATTGCACATACATTTATGATAAAAAATGGGCATAGAGGGAACCTACCTCAATATAATAAAGGCCATATTTGATAAACCCACAGCAAACAAGGTGAAATGGTGGGAAAATGAGTATTTCCTCTAGGATCAGAAGCTTGCTTCAAGACAAGGGTGACGACTCTCTCTGCTATTATTCAACCTGGTTTTGAAGTTCTAGTCATGGCAATCACAGAAGAAAAAAAAAAAAAAAACCCAAATTGGAAAAGAAGTAAAAATGGTTATTCTTTGGAGATGACATGATAGCATACATAGAAAATCCTAAAGAAGCCACCAAAAAAAAAAAAAAAAAAAAAAACTACTAGAGCTAATCAATGAATTTATTAAAGTCATATGATACCATATTAATATGTGGAAATGTCTTGTATTCCTAGCCTCTAACAATGAAAAATCAAAAGGAGAAACAATCTCATTTACCTTTGTAGCAAACTGAATAAACCTACTTAGGAATAAACCTCCCTAAGGAAGCAAAAGACCTATAAGCAGACAACTGTAAGACACTGATAAAAGAAATTAAAGACAATACAAACAAACTGAGAGATGTACTATGTTCTTTTTTTCCAGTAGTCATGTATGGATGTGAGAGTTGGACTATAAAGAAAGCTGAGCACTGAAGAATTGATGCTTTTGAACTGTGCTAACCCTAACACAGTTGGAGAAGACTGTTGAGAGTCCCTTGGACTGTGAGGAGATCCACCCAGTCCATCCTAAAGGAGATCAGTCCTGGGTGTTCATTGGAAGAACTGATGTTGAAGCTGAAACTCCAATACTTTGGTCAACTGATGTGAAGAGCTGACTCACTTGAAAAGATACTGATGCTGGGAAAGATTGAGGGCAGGAGGAGAAGGGGATGACGTTGGATGAGATGGTTGGATGGCATCACCAACTCAATGGACATGCGTTTGGGTGAACTCTGAGAGTTGGTGATGGACAGGGAAGCCTGGCGTGCTGCTGTTCATGGGGTCACAAAGAGCTGGACACGACTGAGTGACTGAATTGAACTGAGCTATGTTCTTTGATGGGAACAATCAATATTGTGAAAATGACTATACTACCCAAAGTAAACTACAGATTCGATGCAATCCCTATCAAATTACAAATGATATTTTTCACAGAATTAGAACAAAGAGTCATACATTTTTGTGGAAACACAGTAGACCCCCAAACAACCCAAGAAATCTTAAGAAAGAAAAACAGGTGGAGAAATCATGGTCCTTGACTTCAGACTAATAGTACAAAGCTACCACCACCTATACACTGTGCTACAAAGCTACATCCACCTCCTAGAGTAATGAAAATAAAAACAAAAATAAACAATTAGCACTTAATTAACCTTAAAAATTTTTGCACAGCAAAGGAAACCATAAATAAGATGACAAGACAACTCATAGAATGGGAGAAAATAATTGCAAATGAAAAATCTGACAAAAGATTAATCTCCAAATATACAAGTTGTTTATGCAGCTCAATATCAAAAAACAAAGAACAGTTTCAAGAAACTGGGTCAAAGACTTAAACAGACATATCTTCAAAGAAGATATACAGATGGCCAGCAAACACATGGAAAGATGCTTAACATCACTAATTATTAGAGAAACACAAGTCAACAAAGAGATATTACCTCATACCAGTCAAAATGGCCATCATTAAAAGTCTATAAACAAGAAATTTTAGAAAGGATGTGGTGTAAAGGGAACCTTCTTAATTGGTTGGTGGTAATGTTAATTGATATACCCAATATGGAGAACAGTATACAGATTCCTTAAAAAAAAATAAAAATAGAACTACCATATGACCCAGCAATACCATCCTGCAAACATATCCAGAGAAATCCATAATTCAAAAAGATGCATGTACCTCAATGTTCACTATAGCACTATTTACAATAATCGGAACATGGAAGCAATTTATATGTCTATTGTCAAAATAATGGATAAAGAAGATATGGTAGATATAAACAATGGAATTTTATTCAGCCATAAAAAGGAATGAAATTGAAGCATTTGTAGTAATGTGGGTGAACCTATACTGACTCCCCATAGGTCTCAGTGGTAAAGAATCCACCTGCCAATAAAAGAGACATGGGCTTGGTCTCTGGGTCAGGAAGATCTCCTGGAGGGGGAAATGGAAAACCACTCCAATATGGCCTGGAGGAGCCGTGGGATCCTCAGTCCACGGGGTCACAAAGAATCGGATACAAGTGAGCAATTGACTATATACAGCACAGCACAGATTAAGCAAGCTGGAGTCTGTTATACATAGTGAAGCAAGTCAGAAGGAAAAAAAAATTGTGTGTGTGTGTGTGTGTGTATATATATATATATATATATATATAAAATCTAGAAAATGGTACTGATTTACTTATTTGCAGGGCAGGGATAGAGATGCAGACAGAGAATGGACTTATGCACACAAAGGAGAAATGAGACAGTGAGACAAATTGAGAGAGTAGTATTGACATATACACACTTCCATGTACAAAATAGATACCTAATAGGAAACTGCCATATAGCACAGGGAGCTCATCTCGGTATTCTATGATGACCTAGAAGAGCAGGAAGGAGGCTCAGGAGCAAGAGGATATATGTATATAGCAGACTCACTTTGTTGTACAGCTGAAACTAACACAACACTGTAAAGCAGTTATACTCCAATAAAAATTTAAAAACAACTATAATGTCTATTTTGTCTGATGTAAGTATTGCTACCCTGGCTTCCTTTTTATTTTCATTTGCATAGAGTATCTTTTTTTTAATCCTCTCACTTTCAGTCTGTATATGTCACTTTCAGTCTGTGTGTGTCTTTAGATGTGATGTGAGTCTATATATGCAGTATATATATGGGTCTTGTTATAGTATCCATTCAGCTCTTCTATGTCTTTTGATGGGAACATTTAGTCCTATTACTTTTAAAGTAATTTGAATAAATATATTCTTATTGCAATTTTCTTAATTGTTTTTTGACTTGTTTTGATAGTTTGTATTTTTTTTTGTTCCTTTTTTTTTTCTTTTGTTCTCTTCCCTTATGATTTGATAATTGTCTTTAATGTTATGTATAAATTCCTTTCTCTTTTCTGTGTATTTATTATAGATTTTTAGTTTATGGCTACCATGAGGTTTATATGTGTCAATCTCCTTCTACATATGTATGTGCTTGTTTTAAATTGCTGATCTCTTCTTCTTTGTATATCTCTTAACTTCTTATTGTGGATATAGATGGCTTCACTACTTTTGTCTTTTAACCTTCCTAATAGTTATGTGTGTGTGGGTAATTTACTACCTTTACTGTATATTTGCCTTTATTGATGAGCATTTTCCTTTCTTAATTCTCATGTTTTTAATTGCAGCATTTTCTTTTTCTCTTAGAAAAACCCTTTATTGTATAGCTGGTTTGATACTGAGCTTTTAACTTTTACTTGTCTGTAAAACTTTTAGCTTCTCAATCAAGTCTGAATGTGAGCCTTACTATGTAGAGTATTCTTGGTTGTCAGTTCAGTTCAGCTCAGTCACTCAGTCTTGTCTGACTCTTTGCAACCTCATGGACTGCAGCACTCCAGGCCTCCCCGTCCATCACCAACTCCCGGAGTTCACTCAAACTCATGTCCATTGAGTCAGTAATGCCATCCAACTATTTCATCCTCTGTCTTCCGCTTCTCCTCCTGCTTTCAATCTTTCCCAGCATCAGGATTTTTTCAAATGAGTCAGCACTTAGCATCAGTTGACCAAAGTATTGTAGTTTCAGCTTCAATATCAGTCCTTCCAATGAACACGCAGGACTGACCTCCTTTAGGATGGACTGGTTGGATCTCCTTGCAGTCCAAGGGACTCTCAACAGTCTTCTCCAACAGCACAGTTCAAAAGCATCAATTTTTCAGCACTCAGCATTCTTTATAGTCCAACTCTCATATCAGTACATGACTACTGGATAAACCATAGCTTTGACTAGATGGACCCTTGTTGGGAAAGTAAAGTCTCTGCTTTTTAATATGCTGTCTAGTTTGGTCATAGCTTTTCTTCCAAGGAGCAAGTGTCTTTTAGTTTCATGGCTGCAGTCACCATCTGCAGTGATTTTGGAGCCCAAGAAAATAAAGTCTGTCACTGTTGTCATTGTTCCCCCATCTACTTGCAGGAAGTGATGGGACCAGATGCCATGATCAGTTTTCTGAATATTGAGTTTTAAGCCAGTATTTTCACTCTCCTCTTTCACCTTCTTCAAGAGACTCTTTAGTTCGTCTTTGCTTTCTGTCATAAGGGTGGTATCATCTGCATATCTGAGATATGCAGATTAGGCTTAGACACCCTGAATTTGACCCTCAGCTCAGACATCAACTGTTTTGCTTTAGATGTATTAATTAATCCTTCCTATCTTAAGGCTGTTCAGTCATAAAAATTAGGATGATATCACTTTATAAGGGTGATTGTGTGAAAATTAGACGACTGTATATCAAGTGCTCATCCCATATGTGCTAACTGCAGCTTGTTTTACTATTTTAATTACTCTAGCTCCAATATTCAAGGACTCTATGTACCTAGAATTCTTCTGGTATTTTTAGCTTAGGTTATTCAGAGACATAATCTGATAGCTTCTAGGATATATTTTGTCTGAGAAAAAATAAACACTTTGAGTGAATTACAAATATGAACTCATGTTACGTGGACAGATAGAGAAGCTTTAGGGACAGTGTCCTAAATGATTTGGAGAACTTTGCTTTCTAAAATATCCAACATGTGCCCTGCTCTTCAGCACATTTTCCCAGGCAGACGGTACCCCCATGCATCCTTCCCTCTTGTACCCTTCCTTAGCCTCAGCAGGGCTACTTAGTTCCTCCCATCCATCACCTTGGCCAAGGATCCTATCTTAGGCATTCTTTGCAGAGGCCTCTATCAGAGGGTCCCTAGTCTAGCCTTTGGGGCCACAGGAAACACAAACTTGGCAGGCCTCGTGTAGGGCATAGCTATAAGAGTTCAGGTAGCATCATGTTCCTCAAGTGTATGAAACTGAGTCTGGTCTTTTGGGACCTTGAGAATGATGAGGAACTGTTGGCCAAGTTGGGAGACTACTGTGTAAGTGTTGAGCATGTGACTCCGACGTCAAGATGCCTAGATATGCATCCTGACTCACCACTTATTAGCTATAAGACAAGCAAGTATTGGTTGCTAATATGTTAAATGGAGATTGCAATTATACCTATGAAACAGGAATACACTGAGGACTAACTATGCTATTTCCTTCCTCTAAGATGCAGCTTGATTTCCAGCAACTGCCAAGGGATTGTTGCATTTGCTCTCTCTCCAGAAAGGCATCCCCTTCATACCAATATGCGTGCACATGATTCCAGAGGCTTCTCTCAGCCCTGAAGTGTACATGATGGTTTCACTGAATGAATGAATATATTTGGTTGGATTTCTGAATTGTTTCTCTTAGCATTCACTCTACTGTTATTTGATTCATTCCACATTAATTTGACATCTACTGTGTGCCAGGCATTCTGCTTGGTGCTTGGATTACAAATAAGACATTGCACTTACCTTCAAAGAGGTGCTCATCTAGTGGGTGATGCTTGTCTAGACAGGAAAACAATTCTAGTGCAGTGCAAAATGTTTGTCATATATGGAGAGGGGCAGAGGGCTCAGATGAGAAAGTGAGGGGGGTTTTATGGGGAAAAGTGGTATACTTAAAAGTAGTTTTTAATAAGTAAATGAGAGTTGGACAAGTTGGAGAAAGATATTCCAAGCAGAGAGAAAAGTATATACCACATCTTGGAATACATTTGACCCTTGACAAAATCTTTACTCTTCTGCAGTCAAAAATTCACCTGTAACTTTAGAGTTGGCCCATCCCTGGATTCAACAAATCATGGATCACACAATATGTAGTATTAACTGCTGAAAAGGCCCCACTTAAAAGTGGACCTGCTGCAGTTGAAATCCATGGGTCAACTGTATGGTGATTTGTTCAAAACCTTACAAGTAAATAATTGTGGACAGGAGCAGGGGTGAAAGGGAGAGGATCTAGCATACTGGGGTGAGGAGAGAAGTAGGTCAGATATTGAAAGGCCTCATGGACCAGATCAGTGGCCTAAATTTCATCTTTATTCTAGAGACAGTGAAGGACCTTTAAGGGTGAAAACTGGGAGTGGTGAGTCAGATGTAAGAAATGTGAGGGGTGAGGGAGGTGAGGCTACACTGGGCTGCAGGGAAGCCTTTAGTGACTTCTTCAACAAATTAACTGTTAGTTGGCAGTCAGAAGTCCAGAGTGTAAAGTATTGTTGTTTCCCTCTCCTTTCCTTTTTTTTGGCATTCTTTCCTATTTTTTGGACAAAACTATAAGAAAATGTCATTACACTCTGAAGAATGTTTTGCCCAGGGCAGAATTGGACATCAGGCTTCATCTTCTACACAGTGTCAGGTTGCTGTATGGAATGAATTCTTGGTGGGAATAGACATTTAAAAGTCCCAAGCGTTTCATCAAAACCCCATAACTTCAGGACTATATTCTGTCAGGGGGTGTTTTTCCACTTCCCAAGTCCCATTAATTGCTCCCTGCACTGTGCTCCCTTGGCATTGTGTTCAGTCCTCTGGTTACAGCCTACTTCTATTGCAGGAAATGGGAATTTATTTGTCTTCCTTGTCAGAATCCTAACCCCTCTGTTAGCACACTCAGGAGCTCATATAACCTTATGGCATCCACTGCACTTTTAGAGTTGCATGCACAGTAGATGCTTAATTAAGGTTATTGTTTCAAATCTGAGTTTTCAAACATTTTTCCTTTATTTTATAGGTGAGGAATTTAAAAGGGAGGGAGCAAGAAAGGGACAGTGGAAGGAAAGTGACATATTATCAGGGCTCCACTTTCACTATGTTCCATTTACATTGCTCACTGAATCCACATGACAGGGATAGTATCACTTTAGTTTTACAGATAAGCAAAAAATGAAGTTTAGAGAAACTGAGAAACCTGTCTACTTTTGTGAAACAAATTATTGATGCAAATAGGTCTAAAACTTAGAGTTCTTTCTAGAGCACCCAAAGCCTCCTGTGCATAACTGCAGTGAAGGTCTCTTGTGTTTGGTCGTTCAGTCTTAGCGTCCAGATATGATTCCTTCAGCCTCTGGGGCTTTGATGGGAAACTACCAGGTATTTAGATCAGATGGACTCAGCAGACAGTATAAATGTTTTTCCAAAGGGACGTGGTGGAGACTGGCATTGTGGATGAGTAAACATGGGGAAAGGGGAGGGAGAGCTGCCCTTGGACACCTGTAGCTACAGGAAGGGGCTAACCACTGCAGCTGTGGCATTCAACAGAGCATCCAGACACTGTAGGCTGATTGCCCAAGAGAAAGTGTGATGGGAATAAATACTTCCACCTCGCTTTTTTTCCATCCTCCATTCTCCTGCCTGTGACAAGGACTCATTGATGGACTAAAATGAAAGTGAGAGAGCCAGGGAATCTGCTAATGTGTGCACATGTGGGCCAGAGAGCAGTGTGAAGAAGAGAGGAGAATGGATCTGAAAAAGCAAGAGGAAACTTGATAGCACCCTGGGGAGTGAGGAACTTTTCTCTTGGGATGTGTGTATGCAGAGGTTCTAGGACACTGGTGTCTGAAGTCCTGTCCTTCCACTTCCACTCCTGTACTCCCATGAGGAGGAAAGCTTTGTTGTTATTATTGCTGGTCAATATTTTCCCTACAAACTGTCTCACATTTTTGAATTTGTTTTAATCTCCATTTTCCTAAAGGCCATAATGGCAAAAAAATGTTGGGTTATCAAAAAAGGAAACATATCTGAAATAGTTTTAAATACAGATGGTCCCCAACTTATGATGGTTTGATTTAGAATTTTTAACTTTATGATGGATCAGCAGTGGTGCATTGAGGGGAAAATATACTTTGGAATTTAAAATTTTGCTCTTTACCTGGCTAGTGACGTGAAGGCCAACACTATTCTGTGATGCTGTATGGGGCAGCAGCTGCAGCTCCCAGTCAGCTACATGGTCAAACAACTGATACACTCACAACCATTGTGTACCAAGATAACCATTCTGTTTCTCACTTTCAGTATAGCATTCAATAAATTATGTGAGATATTTAACACTTTACTATAAAATAGCCTCTGATTAGATAATTTTTGCCCAACTGTAGGTTAATGGAATTGTCCTTAGAATGTTAAAGTAGACTGGGCTAAGTTGTGATGTTTGGTGGATTGGGTATATTAAATGTATTTTCAGCTTTTGATATTTTCAGTCTACAGTGGATTTATCAGCACATAACCCCATCATAAGTCAAGGACGATCTGTATGTTCTTTCTGTATTGGCATCCCTAATAAGTGCTTGTGTTCCTGCAAAGATTTTGGCTCTCATCAATACCTCTCTCCTTGCGAGGTGAGTCAAGTCTCCAACCCAGGACTTGCACAGGTAGTATTGAGTGGGATCCTCACCTCCTGACCAGGAGGCTCAGCTTTCTCCCAGGACATGCCTCATTTGGACTAAGAACAGACAAACTTTTTAGGATCAGGGTGAGCCCTGGATAGGCTCATTGTAACAGGATACTGAGCTGTTGATGTTTCTTAAGTCAACAGGTGGAGTGGGATAGCAATCCTCCCTGCAGTGCCTTCCAGGTTGTGTTAGGGGAAGCCAAATGCAGATCAAACAGTCTCCATGCTCCTCTGGTCACACAGAAGACTGTTTCCATTTTCCTTGCAGTTCAAATGGACCATATGACTGGGTTCTAGACAATAAGATGTGGGGAAACATTAAGTACGGTGCTTCCAAAATGGCCTGAGTAAAAGAAACCTGGATCTCTGAGTCATGTACTGCTTGGAGGAGAGCTACCAAGAAACACTGATGTTGGCACTGAACTGTGATGCAAAATCTACATAAAGTTAAACACCTAAGATTTGATTGCTATAGCAGCCAGCTTTAATTGACCTTACTAATATGTCCTCCTCCTCTTAGTCATTGGTTAGATACTCCCTTGCCTATACCTAGTGATTATGTCTCAGATATGTACTTAATATGATCTGAACTATTCAGAGGGAAAATGTTTACTAGTATTTGTGGAGAGATACCACATCTGTTCTGGGGTTCCTCTCTTAGGAAAAGATGAAAAGGATATTGGAATGGATTTTTACATGCTAGGCATCTTCACATGTGTTAGTTTACTTTGTCTTCTCAAAATCATGAGACTTAGATATCAATTATTATTCACTACCTCTTTTTTGCATAAGAAGTCACTGTGGCTCAAAAAAATTAAATAGCTCTTATCTAAAAATTTTTTTAAATTATTTTAAAAATTAATTTTTTTATTTAAAAAAATTAAATAGCTCTGTAGTTGGGGAGCCATGATTGGGAAGGACAGAAGTGACCCTCATATAAAACAGTATGAAACTTTCAAAATGGTTTATGAGGAAAAACAAGGTGATATGAAGAAAGGCATCATCTGATGATGCAGTGAGGATCTGTTAGTGAGCTGCTGTGCAAGTTCAGAAAGTTTTACCAACCATATGTGCTCTCAGTGAAAAGAAATTTAAAAAAAAAATGATGCTCCACTGTCTTAGATTAGAAAAGTGAAGTTGTAGAGGGAAGTGCCATGACCAGATCATCTGGCCAGTAAGACAAAGCACTGGGGTCTGAATGCATGCAGAAAGTCCATATTCTTTTTATCCTATTGATAATTGAAGTTCTCTTAGAAAGTGGCCAGATGGTAAAGTATCTGCCAGCAATGGGGGATACCTGAGTTCGATCCCTGAATCGGAAAGATCCCCTGGAGAAAAAAATGGCAACCCACTCCAGTATTCGTGCCTGAAAAATTCCATGGACAGAGGAGCCTGGTAGGCTACAGTCCATGAGGTTGCAAAGAGTCAGACACGACTAAGCGACTTCACTTTCACTTTAGAAAGTGGCCAATCTGTAATCATAACTTCCAAAACTGTTCCTGCTCAATTTCCTAAGTAGCCTAGCATGAGGTCATATTTCTACATTAAGGGAACCAAGTTTGGGGGTTGGGTATGTACCTCTGATACATGGAGGAGCTGGCATGTAAAGAGTTCCTAGTTTTGACAAATTTCTTCACTCGAATCAAGACTTACCTTCACATTGCTTCTAATATTTTTCATTATAGATGTAGAATTGTCAATGACAAGCAGTGACCTTGAATTTTTCAGAAACAAAAATTGGAGCATGTTTTCAAAAGGTATCTATTTTATAAAACATGCTGAATGGAAGCTCAATTAGCTACATATCTTTCTTTGATCTCAAACATGAACTGAAGTGTGGGATTTTATGGGGAGGGGGATGGGGTAGGGAAGTAGTGCTAGTTATTTCTTGAGGCTTCTAGTGCCCAGGGTCATCAGATTTCTCCTCTTCTCAAATTTTACTCTCTTATTATACTTTCCTTAGTGTCATCAATTCTCTTCACTTCTGGATTTTCTGGGAGGTTTTGTTTTTTTGCCATTTGAGTGAGGGCTGAGCTATCAAATTCCTGGAATTGGTTCAGTTCTACTACTTTCTCCCAAGCACTGACCAATTTCCTCTTGAAAAGGCTTATTTATTTATTTTTCCATCCTCTGCTTCAGCTTGGGTGTTTTATAGATCCTTTGTTATTTCCACACTTTAGGACATTTCAAGAAGGAGTCTGGGTTCTCTTTGATGCTGGGCTTCTCACTATACTTGATTTGGCCCTTCTTCATGCAAGCTACTCTTCTGAATAATTCTATGGAAAGAGTACAGAAGATGGCCTCAAAGCTATAAAAGTGTTTTAATTCATTGGTAGCAAAGCACTTTATCTGAGTTCCAATGACTTCTGTCCATCCCTGAGTGGGAAAGAAAATTGGAAACAGTGTGTCTAAGTTTACCATTCTTGGTTCAAACCACTTTAGTGCTGGGAGAATAAACTCATTTCTCTTTGCCTGAAGGATGGTAACAGGCTGGGGGAAGTGTTGCTAGATGTCCGCAGTAGTGATCTCCTCAGTGTCAGGAAACCCTGTGTGTGGAGTAATTCTGAAGTTTCAGGGTCGGAATATGAAAGAATGTAGTGTTCAGAAGTCTGAGGGACCAAGGTTTGAATTCTGGCTCTCTGGCACTTACTAAAAGTAGGTTACTGGGCAACTTTGAACCACCTTTGGCTCATTCATTGTGCTTAGGGACAATACATATTTTTATTACAAATGACTGTTGGAGGACTGGATAAGATAATGCTAGAAAAGTGCTTAGCACAATGCCTGCTGCTGCTGCTGCTAAGTCGCTTCAGTCGTGTCCGACTCTGTGTAACTCCATAGACGGCAGCCCACTAGGCTCCTCTGTCCCTGGGATTCTCCAGGAAAGAATACTGGAGTGGGTTGCCATTGCCTTCTCCAATACATGAAAATGAAAAGTGAAAGTGAAGTCACTCAGTCGTGCCCTACTCTTAGAGACCCCATGGACTGCAGCCTACCACACTCCTCTGTCCATGGGATTTTCCAGGCAAGAGTACTGGAGTGAGTGGCCATTGCCTTCTCACAATGCCTAGAACATGGGAAATATTTGATGACTAGCAGACATTACTATTCATTACATTTCCCATCAACTAAGTGATGTCACAAATTTGGGTTTAAATAAGCCAGTGGTGCACAAGTCAGAGACTGAATATGTATTTCATACCTCTCTATAATTTCAACCCTTCCATCCAATCAGGTGCCTCCCTCACTAGCTTTTTCCCCATCCTTAGATTTGGTTACTAATTATGGTTTTTTCCAAACTGAACTGAAATTCACATAACATAAAGTTAACCATTTAAAACTATACAATCCGGTTCCATTTAGTATCTTCACAATATACTATCTCCACTGTAAGGTAGAGTTCGGGCTGAGGCAGAAAAGAAGGAGAGACAACCTCAATGGAGGTAGATTACCTTTATTCAGGCAAGGAGGGGTAACAGTGAACCTAAGGACCAGGCTGAGCATGAGAGGGATCAGGGAGGCTTCATATTTAAAGGGAGGTTTGTGGAAATGATAAGGGAAATATTAGTCAGGGAGGACGTTCTGGGTATTCTTTAGTTGAGATAGCATTTGTAGTTGAACAGGGGGTTGGAGGTTTGGGGCAGGGAATGATAAGTCCTGGGCAGATGTAGGTGGTGGGAGGTTTCTAGGCAGGGGGTGGTAAGTCCCAGGTAGATGTAACAAACCCAGAGCATCAAGGTGGGACTTAAAGTTCCGTTTTGTTTTCTCCGAAGTTAGATGATTCAGCAAGAGCCTTTGAGACCATTGTTTTCTTTTCTAGGCCCAAGGACTCCTTCATTCATCACCTCTATCTAGTTACAAAGCCTTTTGATCACCTGGAAAGAATACCTTACCTGTTAAACAATTGCTTCCTATTTGTCTGAGCCTCAGCCCCTGATAATCTGTCTATGGATTAATTTAATCTGGATATTTGTATTCTGTCTATGGATTTACTTAATCTGGACACTTTCTATAGTGTCCAGAAATCATATAATGTGTAACTTTTGTGTAACTTTTTTCACTTAGCATACTTTTTTTTAAGGTTCATTCACAGGGTAGCATATAGCTACCTTCCTTGATAGGAAGGTAGCTATATGATAGCATATAGCTATCATTCCTTTTGATAAATAATATTCTAATATTCCATTGTACAGATATACCACGTTCTCTTTATTCATTCCTTCACTGATGGACAATTGGTCTATATCTGCCTTTTAGCAATTGTAAATGGTATTGCTATGAACATGTGTGTACATGTTTGAATTTCTGTTTTCAATTATTTGCATTATAAATTGGTTACTTATTTTAACTCATCTCTGCTGGTGTTTCTTACTTGTAGGTTGTCTGAAAGGTATCATGACAGAGCAGTAAGAAATGAGGGCTCTGGTACCAGGCTCTCTCCTTTGTTACTTACTAGTTGAGCAATATTGGGCAAGGGGCTTGACCTCTCTATATCTGTTTTCTTGGTAGAATGGAATTTATAACAGTTTCTACCTTATAGGAGGATTGTGATGATTAAATGGGTTGATACACATAGCCTGTGTTTTAATGAACATTAGCAATCACTGTCACCCTCTCCTTCAGTGACACTTTCCCACTATACTTCCTTCCTGGAATTTCTGTTTTAAACCCCATTTGTTTCAGGGTCTCTCATCTACTTCCTAGAGCAGCCAAGCAGCAGCCAAGCTGAAGTTTCTTCTTGGCTAGGGTAGTTGAAATTCTGAGCTCTCCCTTTAACACAGGCAGTCTTGGGACCCTGGAGGACCAGGATCTCTGAAAGTAGAAGCTTTAGAAGAACTGGAATATGAGCCTATTCCTACCTGACCAATAGAAATCCAAATCTGATGCTGCCTTCCTCCTCTCTTTCACAGAACCCCTGGATCTAAGGCCCAGATCTCTTACTGCTATCTACTTTCCAGTGGAGGGGCCCTGTCTAAAAACTGCCAGTTGACTCATGTGTCCCCTTCTTGTCATATTTTTGCTCAAGACATACAACAAACCCATCTATAACTTTGTGAGGTAGGTAGCTCTTTCCCATTTTATTTCTGTGCATTTGCTTACAAAGGAAATTTATTTCTTTCTTCCTTTAATAAATGAGGGATCTTAGACTGGAAGGCATAAGATAATTGCCAGTGTCACTGATGAGCAAATTGTAAGACTGAGATTTGGACATGTTAGCAAGACCCAAGAGTACCTGTTCCCTATGGTTTGCACACTGCCATTCACTCTGACCTCCTGAACACAAACCCAGTTGACTTTTCCATGGCCTATTTTCATCTGATCTGTACTAAGTAAGTGAAGTCTCATTATGCCTTGAGTACCAACCAGACTTCTTCTAGTCCCAGATCTTAGACCCAGCTGTTCTACTTATCTGGAACACCATTCTCCTGCCTCCCACTATTCCAATACTGCCACCTGGCAGATCCAATTCAAATTTCCTTCACTAAAGCTCTCCATTGAGCTTTTCAATTAAACTGTTGTTCCTCATTTTTTATTATCTCTTATAATTCTTTAAGTTGCTTCCCTCAGGGCCTCAGCTAGCGTAAACACTGTCTTTGTGAGAATTACCTTTTCATTCATTCTCTCAGCTGGGCACTTATGTGCAGTGTACAGGCTATAGAAACACATTTGGCCAACTTGCTTATCTGACAGCTTCAAAAATAATTGTCTTCTGAGTGTAATGCATGCCTAAGTCATGTAGATTGCAAGAGCTACATACACATTCTATGAAGCCTCTTGGGGGCAGGAGCTACATCTTATCTTTCAGTTTTCTCCATCATGCTAGGCCTAGAGCCAGCTGTATAACTGGTGTTAGGACGTTAGTATCCAGTCAGTCTAGGGACTTAGGCAAGTGTCAGCACTTGGTTCTTAAGGGACCCAGTAGAGCTCCTGTAGGTTAGATCTGACTGACATCCACAGGTGACCTCAAGGTTTTGGTTCCATTTAAGTCACAATGGCCATTTCACTGCCGGGAAATGGACTATTTCCTGCCATATAGGTAAACAAGAATGTCACAGTCATCAGCAACCCCAACCTTCTAAATGTGAATTCCTGAGCCCTAAGGGCACTCAGGAAAGAGAACACTTGTAATCTAACAGCTATCAGATTGCAGCCACTCCTTATTGTGAGCCCAAAGGAGCTCAGGATGTGAAAAGCACAGGATACTGGCCCCAGGATAGCTGAGATGCATATGAAAGGAATGATTTCAGTGAGTCTTGACTCTTGCTTCCCCCCATACACAGAAAATTGTTACATTCCTTAACTTGGGATATCTGGTGTCTTTTAATTAACAATAATTTTTTGATGCTCAGACTACCTGCTCTTTGTTACAAAACTTCCACATAACACGACTTTTCCCCCCATCTGCTCAGAGGAGTTCTCTCTGGGTTGTTGTCTCTCAGGCTTGAAGCCTGAAAGTGAAAGTTGCTCAGTCGTGTTGAACTCTTTGTGACCCCATGGTCTATACAGTTTATGGAATTCTCCATGCCAGAATACTGGAGTGAGTAGACTTTCCCTTCTCCAGGGGATCTTTCCAATCCAGGGATCAAACCCAGATATCCCTCATTGCAAGTGGATTCTTCCTTTGAGCTATTAGGGAAGCTCAAGTCCTAAAAATTCCTACTAAAAAAAAAAAAAAAAAAACTCTCAACTTTTAGGTTGTGAATTTTTTGTCAATGGTTTTGATGACCATAAGGGGGCCAGAACAGATTCCTTTCTTCTGCCTGAACTCTATAACGGTTGAGAGCCTTGGTACAAGCAGATGTCCCTTTTGCCCATCCATCTCCTCAGGGAGTCCAGACGAATTTGAGTTTCTCCTGATTCTGGGATCTCCCATTATTGGTTGATGATCCTAAGTTTTATTCGGTGGGGGAAGAGGTTATCCTTGAAACTTGGTTTCAGGAAGAGGTACCGGGATTACTCAGCTTAGACATTGAGTAGGTTATCCTCAATTGAACAACTGGGAAGATTTTGCTCAGTTTAGGCACTGAGCAGGTGATCTTCAATGTAAAAGGCACTGGGAAGATTTTCCTTGGCCAGGTTATCCTCAGTGCAAAAGGAACTGGGAAAACTCAGTTTGGATGCTGTATAGTTGGTTATCCTCAGTTTACGGACTGGGAGGATTTTGTTCAGTTAAATACTGAGCAAGGAGGGACTGAGTTATTGGGGGAAGACAAGTTTGTTGTTTTTCCTAGAATTGGCTACCTTAATAGAGTTTGTCTAAATAAAACTGAAATTTTATTAGAGCTTCTGAGCTGCAACAAAGGGACTCTCTCCTCTGGGCCAGCAATGACTTTCTCAGATTGAAGGAGGAAACAAAACAGGCTCTATCTTGAAAGCAGGACTCCATCTTGGGCCGGACTATGGACTTTGAGCTCAGTATCTATGGAAACGACATACCAGGAAATGACATTTCCAGGAAATCTATGGAAAACCAGGCCCTCAGAAGGAAGACCCCCAGGGCTCTCCATCGCCTAAAAGAATACCCTAATTATATGTGTACATTCTATTATGCTTATTGGGTATGACCACAAGCCTATTGATAATTGTCCACTGTTAACTACCTAGTCTTAAGGCTTATGAATCACGGGTTAACTTTGATTGTATCTTTCTTTTTCCTTTTGTTCAGACTGCTGCTGCTGCTGCTAAGTCACTTCAGTCGTGTCTGACTCTGTTCGACCCCATAGACAGAAGCCCACCAGGCTCCCCCATCCTTGGGATTCTCCAGGCAAGAACACTGGAGTGGGTTGCCATTTCCTTCTCCAATGCATGAAAGTGAAAAGTGAAAGGGAAGTCACTCGGTCACGTCTGACTCTTAGCGACCTCATGGACTGCAACCCACCAGGCTCCTCCGCCCATGGGATTTTCCAGTACTAGACGCAAGAGTACTGGAGTGGGGTGCCATTGCCTAATTTCAGGGAATTTTGGGGAGGCAGGTTTGGACATGAATGCTTAGGGTATATAAGGTTTTCACAAAAACTGGTCGGGGTCCTTGGCTAAGAGGAGACTCTGCCTTGTGCCCACTGGTGTAATAAACTGCACTCCACTATCTGCATTGTCCTTCTGAGTGAGTTTGTTTCCCAGAATGCGTGGCTAGAACATTTGGTGCATTGGCAGGGTAACTCCTCACTTTGAGGTGATAAGTCCCATTTGGGACTACTCTGGGGTCTTGTGGCTTGAATCTTCTAGAGGAGGGAAGGTGCCTTACCCTTTTGGAAGGATTCTGCTTCTCAACGCCTAGACCTTTCACGTTAGCAGGTAGTGGACGGCAGCAGGGGAACTGAGTGCTTAGTTGAGGAGGAACCCACCTAGCAGGGTGGAAGAGGGGGCCTGATCACACCCCTGGGATGGACTAGAAGGAGCAGGGACCCACTAGAGCCTGGAATAGGCAGGCAGCAATTGCTTGGTACACAGGTTGATGACCGTGTTAGGGCTTAGGAAGGAAATTTGTGAAGGTCATTTAGGAGGTGTGTCCACGCCATCTCAGGGAAAATTATTACCAAGCAATTACCAGGGTATTTTTAGGTTAGGAAACTGGTCCTTGTATGCTTGTATTCTGCTCTTCCCCAGGAGGTATCCCGTCTGCTGTGAAGTCCTTGACCCCCTTGGAATTGTCAGGCTAGAAGGAGGGGGATGCATAAGTGAGTATGAATTGGCTTTTCCGGAGACAGCCTGGGACATGGGATATTTAACCCATCTGTGTTTCCATCCGCACCTGATTAACCCCACCAAGGCAGAATGGACTTTAAGGGAGAAATAGTCTTGGACCACGTGGTGTTCTGGTTTGGCCATGCTGAGCGGCAGGTGGAGACATGTCGATCCCCTTTCTCCCTGCCCCTCCCCAATACTGGGTGATGATGCGCCCACCCCCCAGTGCTCCACCTGCACCTGAGGCCACCTTAATGCCCGATCCAGGGCCAGTGAAGTTCCTGCAGCAGCTGCTGCTCCTCCACCAGCTCTCCCAGGGGTCGTAGAGCCGCCACCTCAGCAGGCTCTGATCCCAGTGACAGAAGCCTCTGGCCAACACTTCCAGGTTCCAACTCCAGCTGAACTGCCCAAGCTATACCCACCTCTCCTGGTGAGTACTGACAGGAAGGGGAGGGAGGCGTTAGAATTAAGCAGAGACTGTGTTCTGCCAGAGAGCTGGAGGGAATGAAAGAGAACAGACAAGAGATTTACAATGCTAGCTGCTGCTCTGGGAAAGTTTATCTCAGGCCCTCCGGAAAACCTCCTCTGTCCCAGGGACAGGACAGTCCTTCAACCGGTCCTAACGGAAGCCCTGGGCCCCGTTACGGCCAAACCAGTGTACCTTGTGCCGAGGTTTTGGCCCCTGAATAAATGAATGCCCTAAGGCAAGGAAGGAAGAGGAAGCTCCCGCAGTTGTGGGGCTTGCTGACTTGGAAATTAAATAGGGCTGCCAGGGCTCAGAGATATTAGATCCCCAAGAGCCCATGGTAACCTTAAAAGTGGGGGACCAAACATTCTTGAGTTCCCAGTACCCCTGTTGGGAAGAGACTTGCTTTCCAAACTAGGAGCACAAGTGACTTTCTCTCCTGAGGAAAGGCCCACCTTCCAGATGGACACTATAACTTATTTGCTCTCTCTCTCTGTCAATACCCCCCAAGATGAGTGGTGGTTGCATGAGCCTCCGAAGGAAGAACCGGGTGGGCCAGAAGAGCATGAGAGAGAGCTAACTCAGTCATTGCCTGAGGTCTGGGCAGAAGACAACTCACCACCCCCCCTCCCGCCCCCGCCCAGGCTGGCTAAATAGAGGCCTGGGCCAGCATACTACCCCCATATCAATAGATTGAAACAAGAGGGCATTCTGTTAGAGTGCCAGTTGGCTTGGAATATGCCAATCCTGCCAGTCAAAAAGGAAGGAGGACAGGACTATAGGCCTGTATAAGATCTCAGTCAATCAGGCTACTGTGACTTTACAACCCACTGTTCCAAACCCCTATACCTTACTTAGCTTCCTCCTGCAGATGACTAAAGTTTATACTTGCCTAAATCTCAAGGATGCCTTCTGCATATGCCTCGCCCCAGCGTCACAGCCCATCTTTGCCTTTCAATGGGAAGATCCAGTCGGGGGCACCAAACAACAGCTCATCTGGACTCCTCCTCAAGGGTTTAAGAATTCCCCAACCATCTTTGGGGAAGCCTTGGCTTCTGACCTGGACTCATTCCAGCCGGAAAAAGTACAGATGTTGGCTCCTACAATATGTGGATGACCTGCTGCTGGCTGCTGAGACCAAGAAAAAATGCTGGAAAGGGGCAAAAACACTGTTCCAGCAGCTGATAGAAGCAGGTTACTGAGTGTCGAAGAAGAAGGCACAGATCTGCAAGGAGGAGGTAAGGCATCTGGGGTTTGTTTTAAAGAAGGGCACAAGGTTCCAGATCCTAATGGGTTCCAGATCCTATATACTGATGGCACTAGCCTGATAAAACAAGGACAACTGCTGTCAGGTTAGCCAAAGCAGAAGGGGCCATCAAGACTGAAAAGAGATGGTGGAAATTGCCAAGTGGCAAATTATTGGTACCAGAAGAGCTGGCACACACTCTGGTAAGCCAAACACACCAAGCGACCCACCTAGGCCATGCAGCCTGCTCACAGGTTAATGCTGCCTCTCAGCACAGACAAAAACCTCCGGATATTCAGCTGAAAGGCACACTGCCCTTTGAACACCTGGAAGTGGACTTCACTGAAATGAAACCTCACTGACACTACCATTACCTGCTGATCATGGTATGTTCGTTCTCAGGATGGGTAGAAGCTTTCCCTACCTGGACTGAAAGAGCATCAGAAGTAACCCAGTGCCTTCTTAGGGAAATAGTTCCCAGATTTGGATTTCCTACCAGCATTAGATCAGACAATGGTCTGGCTTTTGTAGCTGATTTAGTACAACAAGTAAGCAAAACTTTAAACATCAAATGGAAACTGCACACTGCATATAGGCCCAGAGTTCTGAGACGGTGAAATAAATCAACCAGACACTCAAAGAGACTCTCCAAGTGGATCATAGAGCCTGACTGCTCCTGGGTGGACTTGCTTCGGATGGCTCTGCTCAGACTCAGGATGACCCCATGGTCCCAAGGCTATTCTCCATACGAAAGTGTGTATGGGAGCCTCCTTCACATAATAAAACAGGTTTCAACAAATTTTCTTCAGGTAAGGGGGTATAGGATTTCACAGCAGATGGAACTGGGTAAGATAATAAATCCGGTAACTAAGTTTGTACAAGAAAGGATGCCATTCCCCCTTGGGGAACAGATTCATAAATTTACGCTTGGTGACCAAGTATGTATTAAAGATTGGAAACATGATTTACTAGCCCCTTGGTGGAAGGACCCTTATATTATTCTAACTACCCCTACTGCAGTTAAAGTTGCAGGTATTGCCCTTTGGATCCATCATACGAGGGTGAAGACAGCATACCACACAGACCCAGAAAACGTTGAGTAGACTGCACAGAGGGACCCTGTACCCCAAGAAACTAAGACCATCCTTAAAAAGAAGGAAAAAAAGATCCAGGATGAGCCCCTTCAGGATGAAATCGCATGATCAGCTACTGCTGCTTGACCTCATCAACATGCACATTCCTATGCCAACTTCCACAATATCTCCAACTGTTGGGTATGTGGGGCTATGTCTCTGTCTATAATGGATAGACTTCCCTGGTGGCTGTCACCGCTCTACCAAGGAGATTTTAAACCACTCTGCTCTTTTCTGGGACACAATCATAATCTCTCCTTGTTCCTTTGATGTAAGCCAACCTACATTCAATAGACTTGTGTCATGGGGTTACATATTATGTAAACACCAGTCTCATAAAAGTAACAGAAGCGGTAATTCAAAATAGAATGGTTTTGGACATGTTCACAGTTGCCCAAAGAGGGACTTGTGCTATAATTAAAGTTGAATGTTGTGTATATATTCCTGGTTTATCTGACAATGTATCAGCTGCTTTAGATGTCATGAAAAACCAGGTAAAAGCAATGTCAAATAAAAACATTCCTTTCTGTACTTTGGTACTATCTTGGGTGAAGGGTGATCGGTGGAAAACTATATTTACCATTGTTATAGTTGCCTTGATAGTTCTGTTTTGTGGATCCTGCATTTAGCAATGTATTATGAACTTTGTAAACCAAAGGTTGGTGTCGTTCTCCCAGATTGGTGGTTGGAGAGCCAGGTTGCAATATGTCCTTATGAATGATGCTCATACTAAAAGGTTGTTGTTGAATGAAAACACGCCGGGATTCTTGGCCCCCAGAGGAGAAGAATCAATCCAAGGCCAGAGATGAGGCTTGGTTGCTCAGAGCTTTTGTGTAATAAAGTTTTATTAAAGTATAAAGGAGATAGAGAAAGCTTCTGACATAGGCATCAGAAGGGGGCTGAAGGAGTACCCCCCTGCTGGTCTTCAGCTGGATGTTATGTAGACACTAGCAGTCTGTTAATGAAAGAAAGGAATGTCTTAAAACTCAGAATGGCACCAAGCTCCTCACCCATAAGATGCATTTTGGGATAATCTTGGCACCAAATGGTTCATACTGGGCCATAAAATGATTAACTTGAATCTTGTCGAAGGACAGATTACCATACAAATAGTTTTGTTTACATAGATTAGGGGAACAATATCTGAGTATAACATACTGGTTTGTCAAGTCGGTTCTGAGCCATTAGGGGAATCTGACTTGAAGACAGAGTTTGGGGTAAATGTATAGTACATTAGCATGGCTTAAGACAAACATTTCCATAAGAAAACTGCATTGGTTATCTCAAGGTTTGAGAATAATTAACTTCAGGTGAAACCAGGTGTCATTATGGCAACACAGTATTTTAAGAGAGACTTCTTTTTAAATTTGTATAGAGAAGAAAAAAATATCGCGTTTGTTTCCTCCTGCCATTTAAGAGGGATAAAAATGTCTGACACTTGCAGGCTATTTCCTCTGTTTGGAGACCCCTGGCCTTCCTGCCTGTTACCCTCCCAATACTATGAGTTAAGAGCATCAAGAGAGGGGAATGAAGGAGGAAACAGAACAGGCTCTATCTTGAAAGCAGGACTCCATCTTGGGCCCAGCTGTGGACTTTGAGCTATATGCCCAGTATCTATGGAAATGACATACGACTGTGGACTTTAAGCTATATGCCCAGTGTCTATGGAAACGACATACCAACTGGAAAACCAGAGCCATGGAAGGAAGACCCCCAGGTCTCTCCATCACCTAAAAGAATACCCTAATTATCTGTGTAACCAAATAGAATCATACATTCTATTATGATTATTGGGATATGACCACAAACCTATTGATAATTGTCCACTGTTAACTACCTAGGCTTAAGGCCTATGAATCACGGGTTAACTTTGATTGTACCTTTCTTTTTCCTTTTGTTCAGACTAGTTTCAGGGAAATTTGGAGAAGTGGGTCTGGGCACATACACTTGGGATATATAAGGTTTTCACAAAAACTGGTCGGGGTCCTTGGCTAAGAGGAGACTCTGCCGTGGGCCCACTGGTGTAATAAACTGCACTCCATTATCTGCATTGTCCTTCTGAGTGAATTTGTTTCCCGGAGCTCGTGGCTACAATAAGGTGACTGAGAAACTTGCAGGAGTGAAAGAGGCAGCATCTCATGATTCAAAATTGTCCCTATAGGGTGTTAACCACAAATTGGCACTTGCCGTGGGTGGCTTATCATCTAAACCTCTGCAAGGATTAAATCATGTGCTGCTGCACCTGCTGGCTTCCAATACCTCTGAAGGAGCTCAGGATGGAGAGAAGAAATGAGGCACTCTGTGCTCTGGGAGAATTGGCAGGACAGATCTATAGATAGTTAGATATTCTAACGAGCTGATTTTATGAGCCCAATTCTTGTACCTCCTCAAATCTAGAAAAGCACTAAAATATTTCATGGTGGTTACTGTTTCTCATGACTTTACAAAACCAGCAGAAACTTTCTAAAAAATAAATGTACTTGATTGCATGTACTCCCACTTTACCAAAATTGCATATATTTCCCTTTCCCCCTACTGCAGGGGTTAATAGACAGCCGCCTGTTGCTCTGGCTAAGCCATGAGAAGAACATGGGAATAGAATAAAAGTGAAATATAACAGTTAAGTATAATCTAAACAAAAAGTACATCAGGCTGATTAGTTGGGGTCATCATGCCCTGCTGATCTGAAGAGGAACATAGTGTGGACCTTGGAAGGCTGGGTTGGTGCAAGTTCAGAACGCTGCTTGTGCAGGCACTGATTGTTCTTCCGATGTTCATGCGAGAATTGCTGCCTCTGGCTGTTGGGTGATGCTGATGGTACTAGGAGATAATATAAAAAAACAGAGAAGAACATTAACTCTGGGACATGACTGGGGCATGAGAACTTTATGCTATCTAAAAATCCAGATACTTTCTACATACCAAGAGCTCAAAAAAAAAAAAAAAAAAAAAAAAAAAATGATGTGGAATCGGTCAGCAGGGCTCTTGGTCCTAGAGGTCTTGGGTCCCCCTGTCCCATATTTAAAACTTTAATTCTGTCTCCAGTTTCCTTTTTCCAAACTGTGCATCGACCACTTTTGATCCCTACCTGCTGCACTAGCCACAGCACCCTACATCTTTGTAAAAGTTTCTCAGAGCTATCTTAGGTGCTGTCTCTGAGGCTACAGGCTTCATATTGCCCTTGATGAAACTTAACTCACAGCTCTAACATTTGTTTTTTTTTTTTTTTTTAAGTCACCAAGGCAAACCCACTTATATAATTAACAAACTGTTCAACTGGGGACGTTTATAAGAATTTGCCATTCTGCAATCTGAACACCTATGGATGTCTTATGCTCCACTGGGAGACCCAGGACACATAAGAAAAGGCTAAAACAACTCTGGGGCAAAACCAGAGAAGCTAAACTCCCAAGCAGCACACACTGGCTCACCACAACTGTCACTAGCAATTTTATCTTAACAAACTGACTTCAAAATTGGAAATAAAGGTTTCAAAATAAAAGAAAAAGGAACAACAGATTGCCAATAACCCAGCTGAATAAATGTATATACAAAATGTGAAAATATTTACTTAATTGGAATTTAAAGTAAATTTTGACATAAAATTGAGGAAGCTCTTTCATTGTCTGTTGGAAGATCCACCAGAGAAGGGATAAGCTACCCACACCAGTGTTCTTAGGCTTCCCTTGTGGCTCAGCTGGTAAAAAATCTGCCTGCAGTGTGGGAGACCTGTGTTCCATCCCTACGTTGGGAAGATCCCCTGGAGATACCCACTCCAGTATTCTGGCCTGAAGAATTCCATGGACTATATAGTCCATGGAGTTGCAAAGAGTCCAACACAACTGAGCAACTGTCACTTTCTTTTTCATTGTCTATGTAGCTGAGTTATATTAAGGTTATAAGCTGGCTTAGTATATTTTTAGACTTTAAACAAATGCATTCTAGAGGGAAATTTGCATTTCTTTGTGTCTTTGAGATGTAGATACTCTACCTGATCTTCCTAGGACATTCTGTGTTTGTGTATTTTGTTTGTTCATTTTTTTGAAAACTTGGCCTTTGCCATACTATTTTTGAGACAAACTCAGTGAATTTAGGTTACATACTCTTCCAATCTCTTATGGGTAGGCCTCTCATGTCTTATATTAAATATATATATTTAATGTCATTATTATATATATCTTCAGTTCAGTTCAGTCGCTCAGTCATGTGACACCATGGGCTGCAGCACACCAGGCCTCCCTGTCCATCACTCTCAAGTTAATTCAGGGAGCTCATCTCTTTTTGCAGTAGAGGGTCTCCTTTCTATGCATGATGTCTTATTGGATTCCTGTCTACATTTGGTTGGGGAAACATCTTCAGTTTTGGTGGGGGCTCCATCTTGGGAAGTTAGCCCAAGTTCATGTCTATTGCACTGGTAATGCCATCCAGCCCTCTCATCCTCTGATGCCATCTTCTCTGCCCTCATCTGCCTTCCCAGCATCAAGGGCTTTTCCAATAAGTTGGCTGTTCTCATCAGATGACTGAAATACTGGAGCTTCAGCTTCAGCATCAATCCTTCCAATGAGTATTCAGAGTTGATTTCCCTGAAGATTGACTGTTTTGACCTCCTTGCTGTCCAGGGCACTCTGAGGAGTCATCTCTAGCACCACAGTTTGAAGGCATAAATTATTTGATGTTCTGTGTTCTTTATGGTCCAGCTCTCACAACCATACATGACCACTGGGAAGACCATAGCATTGACTATATGGACCTTTGTTAGCAGAGTAATGCCTCTGATTTTCAGCACACTGTCTAGGTTTGTCATAGCTTTCCTGACAAGAAGCAATCTTCTGATTTCAAGGCTGTAGTCACAAGCTGCAGTGATTTTAGAGCCCAAGAAGAGGAAATCTGTCACTGCTTCCAAATTTTTCCCTTCTATTTTCCAGGAAGTAATGGGGCCAGATGCCATGACCTATTTTTAATATTTAGCTATAAGCCAACTCTTTCACTCTCCTCCTTCACTCTCATTAAGAGGCTCTTTAGTTCCTCTTCGCTTTCTGTCATTAGAGAGAATAAAAACCCCACAACTGATCTGATCTGATCTCATCTATTTAATCCTTGGCAACAGTTCACTTCAGTTCAGTCACTCAGTCGTGTCCGACTCTTTGCGACCCCATGAATCGCAGCACGCCAGGCCTCCCTGTCTATCACCAACTCCTGGAGTTCACTCAGACTCACGTCCATCGAGTCAGTGATGCCATCCAATCATCTCATCCTCTGCCGTCCCCTTCTCCTCCTGCCCCCAATCCCTCCCAGCAACAGAGTCTTTTCCAATGAGTCAACTCTTTGCATGAGGTGGCCAAAGTACTGCAGTTTCAGCTTTAGCATCATTTCTTCCAAAGAAATCCCAGGGCTGATCTCCTTCAGAATGGACTGGTTGGATCTCCTTGCAGTCCAAGGGACTCTCAAGAGTCTTCTCCAACACCACAGTTCAAAAGCATCAATTCTTCGGCGCTCAGCCTTCTTCACAGTCCAACTCTCACAGCCATACATGACCACTGGAAAAACCATAGCCTTGACTAGATGGACTTTTGTTGGCAAAGTAATGTCTTTGCTTTTCAATATGCTGCTTATCAGGTAAGGATAATTTGAGGTAAGAATTGCATAGTTAAAGGAAAGAACTTGAGACAATAATGTTGCAATTGGGAGGTGTTCTGAATATGGCTTGTGATGTCCTTGGGTTTCTTACAGTTCAAAGTAAGTTCAACTTCTCATTGCTGCAGTGATATGTCTGAGAAAGTAGCTACCTGACTCCATCTCTGAATATCTCAATTGTGATTACTCAATTATAATTTAAGCTTGTCATAACTATATAAAATAAAATCAAGAACTACTTGGCAGAATTGCTACAAGCATGATAAAATTATATATATATATATATATATATATATATATATATATATATAAAAACATATACATATACATATATATTATATATTTTGGAGAAGGCAATGGCAACCCACTCAAGTGTTCTTGCCTGGAGGATCCCAGGGATGGGGAGCCTGATGGGCTGCCGTCTGTGGGGTCACACAGAGTCGGACACGAATGAAGTGACTTAGCAAATATATATATATATATATATATATATATATATATATATATATTTCTAAAACTCAGCATTGTGCCTGGTATACACATGTTACAAAGAAGGACCTCAGCAATTATAAGTTGAAAATAATCAAAGATTATCCTCCCTTCCATAGGGAAAGTCTATATATCAACAAACATTTTTAAGTATTCTTTATTTGCTAAGCATTGTAATATGAAATTAAAAGATGCTTACTCCTTGGAAGAAAAGTTATGACCAGCCTAGATAGCATAGTGAAAAGCAGAGACATTACTTTGCCAACAAAGGTCCATCTAGTCAAGGCTATGGTTTTTCCAGTGGTCATGTATGGATGTGAGTATTGGACTGTGAAGAAAGCTAAGCGCCGAAGAATTGATGCTTTTGAACTGTGGTGTTGGAGAAGACTCTTGAGAGTCCCTTGGACTGCAAGGAGACCCAACCAGTCCATTCTGAACGAGATCAGCCCTGGGTGTTCTTTGGAAGGAATGATGCTAAAGCTGAAACTGCAGTACTTTGGCCACCTCATGCGAAGAGTTGACTCCTTGGAAAAGACTCTGATGCTGGGAGGGATAGAGGGCAGGAGGAGAAGGGGATGACAGAGGATGAGATGGCTGGATGGCATCACTGACTCGATGGACGTGAGTCTCAGTGAACTCTGGGAGTTGATTATGGACAGGGAGGCCTGGCATGCTGTGATTCATGGGGTCACAAAGAGTCCGACACGACTGAGTGACTGAACCGAACTGAACTGATAATGTGATGTCTGCCTCTTTTTTCTTCCTGTATATATGACAACAATAGAGATGATTGAAGAGAATCTATTTGTTCAGGAGATTTAAAATTGGTAAATACAGGTAAGAAAACAAAGAAACCAATGGATTCCATATGTAACATTCATATATTTTTATATGTATCTACATTTATAATATAAACCCAAGTGTAGTAAATGTTAACTGGAGATAAAATCAATATGTTGTTCAAGCTCAGAGAAAGGAAGAAGTAATTTTCCTTGAGGGTAACAGGGAAGCCTGGAGTGGATTTGTGTTGGTTCTTTTAAAATATGTTGCATTTCCACAGGGAGGAAGAACTGGAAAAAAGCATTCCAAGCTGAGGGATGATATAACTGAGACTGAGAGTTTGAGATATGAGTTTGCAAATCTCTGCTAAAAGTCCATCAAGGGAGGCTTTGCCTGCTTTGCCAAAGGATTTGAATCTTCAACCTGAAAACAACTGGTTATCAATGGAAATTTGTGTCCTGGGACATATGCTCCATTTAAGATTTTGGTTCACTGATTCTAGTGACAGGATGGGAGTGTGTTGGAAATCTCTGGTTAGGATATGACTCCCCATCTCTTCCTCCTCACCTTGGCCCATGACCAAAGCCTCAGATATCTTATGAAGATCAGCTCAGGAAATGTCCTTGGGTTCTGCATCCCAGTCTGCATTTCAGTTACAGTATAGAGGTTTTGTCCTCTCGCATTGCATCCGGAGTCTATTTCTTTACCAATCAATTTGGAGTGCTGCCCTTTGGATGATCTGCTTAGTTTTCCATTTCATTATCTCCCCTAGAAAGTATCTCAGGTCATTATCCATACCCTCACCATTCTAGCCTAAATTTCATACACCCTCTCCTCAGTGTGGACTCAAATTTCATTTATTTGATAGAAAAGGCAGGGTAGTTTTTGCTCTTGGCCCAGGACCTTTCACTTTTCTGGAGACTGGAGGCAAAGGACATATTGGATAGCTATTACTATAGTCTGGCCTAAACTAATGAAGGCAGAGCTAGGGCTTGTCACAGGGCTTCTGTGCTGGAGAAGGGAGCACTGTGTGGAAGAGACACTATGACAGTGGAAGTGACAGGTTGCAGTTTGCATGTGACTTTTAATTATGGACCCAGTTTAAGTTTTCAAACTTTTGGTTTCCTGACTCATAGCTTCTTTTCATTTGTTCGTAGTATTCTGAAGTCTTGGAAATATTACAATTTGAGTAATCAGGAGTGGTGACTTGGGGTGGGCTTTGGAAGATTGTAACCAAGTTATTATTTAAAATACTACTGCTTCTTTTATTTAAAAGAGTTCAGTTCAGTCGCTCAGTCGTGTCCAACTCTGCAACCCCATGAATGGCAGCATGCCAGGAGATATGTTATTCAAATTCTAGACTTGTTGATTGGGAAGGATAAGGATGCTGGGGAACATTCTGAACATTCAGAATCGTGGGGGTTAGAATATGATTCTGAAAAGAAAAGCCTTGCTAGCTAACACTGGCCTCTAGGCTCCCATGAACCCACCTTACAGGAGAGCACACTTCTTAGCAAGTCCTTCAGACAAGAATGTGGTTCCCAACTTTGCAGCATGTTGGAATCATCTGGAGAACTTTATAAAACTCTGACACCTTCAGATATTCCGATACTGATATCACTGGAATACAGGTTGGCCACTGAAATTTTTAAAACATACCAGGAGAATCTAATGAATAGCAAAGTTTGAGAGGAGCTAGTGGGTGGATATTTGATTTACAGTGCTTTTCACGCTTAAGCGTGCATCAGAGTTACCTGCAGAGTTTGCTCAAATACAAATGACTAGGCCCCACTTTCTGAGTGTCAGAGTTCTGGAGTGCTGTCTAAGAATTTGTATTTCTATCCAGTTTTCCAGTAATGCTGATGATCGTGCTATCAGTTGCTTAAATTCTGCTTATGAAGTCATGCTGTTTAAGAGCTATGTGACCCTGAGAATGTCCCCAATCTTTATGAAGTAGTTTCTGCATTTCAGTTCAGTTGAGTCACTCAGTCATGTCTGACTCTTTGTGACCCCATGGACTGTAGCACGCCAGGCTTCCCTGTCCATCACCAACTCCTAGAGCTTGCTAAAACTCATGTCCATCGATTTGGTGATGCCATCCAATGATCTCATCTTCTGTCATCCCCTTCACCTTCTACCCTCAATCTCTCCCTGCATCAGGATCTGTTTCAGTGAGTTAGTTCTTCATATCAGGTGGCCAAAGTATTGAAGCTTCACTTCAGCATTAGTCCTTTCAATGAATATTCAGGACTGATTTCCTTTAGAATTGATTGGTTGGATCTCCTTGCAATTCAAGGGACTCTCAAGAGTCTTCTCAAACACCAAATTCAAAAGCATCAATTCTTAGGTGCTTAGTTTTCTTTATGGTCTAACACTCACATCCATATATGACTACTGGAAAAACTCAGTTTTGACTACACGGACCTTTGTCAGCAATGTCACTGCTTTTTAATATACTGTCTACTCTGGTCATAACTTTTCTTCCAAGGAGCAAGTGTCTTTTAATTTCATGACTGCAGTCACTACCTGCAGCGATTTTGGAGCCCAAGAAAATAGTTTCTCGTTGTTTCTATTGTTTCCCTATCTATTTGCCATGAAATGATGGGACTGGATGCCATGATCTTGGGTTTTTGAATGTTGAGCTTTAAGCCAGCTTTCTCGCTTTCCTCTTTCACTTTCATCAAGAAGCTCTTTAGTTCCTCTTCACTTTACGCCATAAGGGTGGTATCATCTGCATATCTGAGATTATTAATATTTCTCCCTGCAATCTTGATTCCAGCTTGTGTTTCATACAGCCTGGCATTTCACATGATGTACTCTGCGAATAAGTTAAATAAGCAGGGTGACAATATACAGCCTTGATGTACTCCTTTCCCAAATTGGGACCAGCTTGTTTTTCCATGTCCGATTCTAACTGTGGCTTCTTGACCTGAATACAGGTATCTCAGGAGGAGATAAGGTGGTATGGTTTTCACACCTCTTTAAGAATTTTCCAGGGGGCAGTCCTAGGATGGCAGAGGAATAGAACAGGGAGACCACTTTCTCCCCCACAAATTCATGAAAAGAACATTTGAACGCTGAGTAATTTCCACAAAACAACTTCTGAATGCTGGAAGAGGACATCAGGCACCCGGAAAAGCAGCCCATTGTCTTCAAAAGGAGGTAGCAAAAAATATAAAAGATTAAAAGAGACAAAATAGGTAGGGA